>NC_056734.1:703246602-703336602 GCF_019279795.1 Protopterus annectens
CCGGTGTAGCAACACTTACTCCAAAAAATGCAGTGGTCGCAGGAACAGAAGGAAATATAAAGGGATGCTTGAGATCTAAATTCAGTAGGAGCTCACAAAAAAAAAAAAACTTACATCATAAAATAAGATGTAAAATCAAACATGAACTTGAATGAAGTAAATATGAATCTATAAATACATAATAAAATTACTTCAACCCTTAAATAGACCATTTCAAACATGGAACAATAAACCTAAAATACTTCTCATTCAACTTAAGAGTAAATCAAATGTAATAGGTTTAACATGCATTTTATAATGTGGGAATAATACATGCATAATAATATTCAGGAGGAGTGAGGTTTAAGGGAAGGCAGGAATTTGCAATTTTTGTTAAAGCTGGACTGATGACAGCAGCAAAGTAAAAATATGCGATATATATTGCATTTAAAGAAAAAATATTAAATATTTCATTTTCTTTTTCTGCTAATGTATGTTTGTCTATGACGTAAGTGATAATTTAATAAAGGTGGTTAAAAAATAGGCTTTATAACATACCTCCAAATGTTACTCAGCTGTAAATCATAAACTGAATCTGAAAATCTCCTAATTTAAATCACCTGTATTATCAACTATTACACAAGACACTAGAGTATGAATTGAATTGCAACCAAAGGCTGTAAACAAGTACAAAGCAAGAGACTACACTGAAACCCATCAGGTTCTTTATACATAAATTATTAATTATTTTTTAATAAAAATAGTAATAAAGCAATCGTGCAATAATTTATCAATAACTCATGTCCAGGTTGGGGAAATGTAAAATTTACTCACACTCAAATGTCAGTTTTTGCCACTTTACAATTGTATTACTTAAAGGAGAACCGTACCCACAGACTTAAAGAACATGTTCGGGTTGTTAGGGTGGCTTAATGGCTAAGGCGTTTGCCTTACAAACACAAGGTGCAGGGTTTGAGTCTCACAAGGGATAATTGGCTAGGCTTAAAATGGCTTGCAAGGGTAGTTAGCTTAGTACTAAATTATGAACCTATGTTTATTTCATCACGGTTTGGTGTTTTCTACATTTCCTAGCCACTCTGGGACTATTTACAGGTTTTTAAATATTTTTATATGTAAATTCTGAGTCTGACTACATGGGGTCTGGCATCTTAAAGTAATTCTAATTGTTTAGTCTCCCTCTAGGTATCCCACAATGCAGTGCTCATCTGTAAAAAGTTACATCATGCAGGCCTCTTTCTTCCTAAACCTCCGATCACTGCATCGATTTTACATGCATACACTGCAGTCTTTCAGTCAGTTAGTTTTAAGTAATATTTCAAGCCTTTCAATGCCTACTTAAAACACAAACAGTGCAAATGCCACAGAACAGACTTCCAAAGAGCTTTTTAATGCTGCTTCTTTTTAGAATGGCTAAACTGCAATTTTTTTGTGAAGCCTGAATTGAACTACTTCGACTCATCTCCCATCCCCCTTCACACATAACTTCCACAGCTGTCAAAGTGCTAAAGGTAATTTGAGCTGTTAACCTGCTGTGATTGACAGCTCACAGCAGGAGACTTGACTCATGCTCTGTTTCCTTGTTCTAGCCTTTACTTTCTGTATGGGTAGGGTAAGCACCATGGAGCTATGAAATCACAGCATAGGTGGGTTTTTAGGACAGTCATGATGATGTCAGTTTGAGGAGGGAAATGGCCAGAAAACTATCTGTATTCAGTGGCCTTGAAGACATCAATGAATTGGAGACTTTTTCAGGTTGGGATACAAGTTTTTTGAAAATGAAACCACCACAGTACAGTAACGTACTGTTCTAGTGGAGAGAAACAGTCATTTGAAAATATTTTAAATGCTGTGTTGTTGTTTATTCATAACAGGGCCAATAAATTGGGAGAAAAGGACAGAGAACTTGAGCATTTAATAAAAGAATCTCACTGTTGTCCTTTAAAAGCAGTTCCTCACCTTTTTTAAATAGTGTCATTTAATGCATGTGCTTTTTTTCTCCTCTGTTTCTTCGCATCTGGAGGAAGATTCAATGCTGTGCTGCATATACATTGATAATATATGTACCTATGTTTTCTCTTTTACTTTTTGTGGTCTACTCTGCTTTGAGGGCAATTCCACATGTACGGGAGGGTATAATTTTTGTTACCTGATATTCTTATGTTCGATTTCATTTCTCTGCTTAGTGGTGCAGAGACTATGACGGCTGTACCATTTATTGTTAAAAGTTACAGCAAAAGCAAATTTAGTTCTATAGTTTTGCTTTGTGACTACTTATTTTCTGCCGGTAGTGCTGGGCTTATCAAGGGTATGTTCACTGTATGATACTTAGTAAATACATTTTGTGATGTTATGTACTATGTTAGGAATTAAATCTGCAAAGTCTGTAAAATGAAATTACACTATTATCAAACAGCATACAACGCCCTAGAATATGAACTTCAAACCAGCACATTTAATCAACTGTAAACTAACAAACGTAAATTGCAAAACAACCAACCAGCTTGTATATATAATTAATTCCAAAGCCAATAAATTAAAAAAATGCAAACAACAAACTTGTCTCCGTAGACATTAAAACTGAAGCACAAGCAAACTCAAAAGTCCTTCTCTTCTAGTCTCCTTCAATCATCTAGTCTGTCTCACACTATCTTTGGCATAAGGCTGATGACCATATGAATTCTCCTTCAAGTAATCTCCCTTTTATGTTTTTAAAGGGGTAAGTGAACACCTCCTTCATTTGCTTTGTTTTTAATTAAGATCTAGATCACTTTGCAATAGGTAAGTAGATTGAAACAATGTATATGGATAGCCCAGATCGGCCAGTCAAGTAACTTATTTCTAACAAGTGGGACATAACTGGAGAAAATCCAAGCTAACACAGACAGAACATGCATACTTTTCAAAGGAAGTAACTGGAGGTTAGGACTGACCCAAGTACCCTGAAGGTGAAAGGGAAAAAACATTAACCACTGCCCCACCATGTTGCTCTTTCCTGTTAATATCCATAATTCCATCTCTGCAAGATGACAGGAAAATCAAAATTTTCTGACTGATGAAGAGATGGGACTTAAGGTAGTCATGGATGCTCTGCTAGTATTCAATGCAATAAATATAGTCAACACTGGTTCTGCTTTGTGACACTGTAACCATGCAAGTATTTTTAAAGCTTTGGTGACTTAAACATGATCCAGACAATGTGAACGATTGGAAAAAAGAGGTTATTCTACATGGTAATAACCTTCAGCCCACAAAACCAGTCGAATACAAGTTTAATAGGACAAAAAGAGAGGAAAAACAACACAAAATTAGTTCAATACTTGTTATTTTGATCTGCATTTTTTAGCAAGGATTCTAAGATACAGCTCTAAAGTAAATTTGATCTTTTCTCTTTGTAAACCAAGTAGTAAATGAATAACATATCAATCCTGACTCAACATTATCCCCAGTTTTAAAGTTGTGAGGTCCCATGGTCAAAAGTTAACAATCTCTAACCCTGATGGCTGATAAAAAATAAACAAAAACTATTTCCTGAATGCACTTGCATTTGGTTAAAAAAAAAAAAAAAAGGAAAAGCTCCTCCAGTCAGTAATGCCAGAAGTTGATGTGAAACAACTCCTGACCTTCTCCACCTGTAGGCTCCTCATAGGAATCCAATAAAATATCTTAGCTACTTTGATTCTGCTCTACAATGAGTGCTCATTCATTAAGGTCTTTTTTTTTGCAGAGGCAATGCCCCCCCTCCCCAAAAAGTCTTTAACATGAAGGCTTTGTTCCCCACACTCCCCTCACGTCACACAGTGCACTTCTTGGAGTACAATATTGTTACACGTTTGATACTCTGTCATATTCCTGTTAAGTACAGTGGAGACCTACAATTGCTTTTCATAGTATACAAAAAAGGATTACAATCAAAACATATTCATGAGGTTTCTGGCAATTACTTAAATGCAATAGCTAAAGTCCAATTTTTTCAGAACACTCAAACAATGTTTTATGCCTTATACCTGCTGAAAACAGCCTTAGTTGAAGGTTGGACGTCGAGCTGGCACTTACACGTTTGTAAAAATCTACCGCCAATCCTTAGTGGACCGAAGTTCCACTGTGGCGACCCCTAACCGGGAAAAGCCGAAAGACAAACAACCACCACCTGCTGAAAACAGATCTAAATGAAACAATGGTGTCCTAAAAATACTTTCCTACAATTAAAGTGTGACAAAAAACATATAGCAACAAGGAACCCCAAATTCAACACACTGTCTAGAAGCTATATTCCCTTTCTTGAACATAATTTTACTTCTGGCAAACAACAGTCTACCCTGCAACCATATACAGACTTGCCTGATGTACATAACTGCCTAAATTAATAAAAAAATGATTAGACCAAATCCTAAAGAATAATCTCAGACAAAAGTAAAAATATAGGACATAACCCACAAATTACATTACACTATGTACAAATAAAACTTTTAAAGTAATTACATAGACAACCAAGATGAAGCACAGAAATGCATCAAGTTCTATACATACAAAGACTCTAGAGTAACATGATGCACTTTAATAACTATCAGAATATAACCTATGCAAGAACCATGCACCCATCCATTTTCTGATAATCCACTTCATTTTTTACACGGTCAGGGGTACCCCTATAGGCAATCTGGAGAACACATTTTCACTTACTGCATGTTTACTTGGGGAAAAGAGTACCTGGAGAAAACCAGAGGCAGGAAGAGCATGCAGACTGCACACAAAAAAGCACGCAGAAAAAAAAAAAAAAAAAAAAAAAACAGAGAACCTCATGCTGTAAACTGGTCACCCTACATAAGCACCTACACAGCAAAACCTCAATCAATGCAAATACTCTACTGATCAATAAAATAATGGTTACAAATTCTTTGTTCCCAAATCAGAAAGCAACACTTGGAAAATAATCAAACTAATAAACTTAATCTATTGAAGCTTTTCATTTACTATGGATCCATGTGACAAAATGGAATATAACATTCAAGAAAAAGCAAGCACTATCTTACAAAAGAAATAAGCACACAGACACACAATAGCAGGGTAAGGTTTTAATTCTCAAAGTACCCAACTGCCATTGAAATGAAATGCCACCTATTAAACAATAACAATCAATGCCTTCTTGTCTTCCAGCACCTATGCCACTAATCAAAGTTGAAACACAGAAGTTATAGTCAAGGCACTCTCTCTCTATGTCACTGAGCTAGGTAAAATGATTAGTTACTAATCCAGGCTTCAAGCAGCAGGCTATTATGAACTATTCCTTGTACTAATACCATACAGTAAAACTGCCTAAAAAGAATAAGAAACTTTTCACCGAAGCACAAACAGCCGGACATACTTTCGTGAAAGTATGCCTGCAGCTAGAGGGAGTCATGTGGGGAATGACTGTTGTGGAGATTGTGGTGCGGCTAAGGGAATATTCCCTTTTCCTCACTGTAGTGCGATCTTGGAGTGAGAATATTAAAGTAGGGGGTGTGGGGAGCACAAAAGTAGATTTATTTATTTATTTTTAACACACTTTAACGACCGCGCTTTTTCGGTGAAAGCGCTTTCATTAAAGTGTGTTTGGTGATTGTGGATTCAGACTACTGAACTTTCGTTCAATAGTCCTAGATCCGTATATATATATATATATATATGTATATATATATACATGTGTTTATATATATATATATATATATATATATATACATATACACACACACATATATAGCATATTTAAAGTAAATTAGTGCATCTCCTTAAGTTTTCCCATCTAACTAACCAATGATATAAAGTATCAAAACCTGAATTACAATCCATAAAAATATCGATGTTTGTTTTAAGGTTAGGCAACAAAAAAAAAGCACCATCATACTTCTACCCCTTTGGCTACCAGCACCTTCCTAACAAAACTCAGCTTTACAACCAACCATCAGGAGGTTACACCCAGCTCATTTAGTCCCATCGTTCTTTATCTGATTAGTGCCATATACATACACCCATACACTGTAAAACAACAATGCACGAATAAGTGCACATTCATAATTCAGTGGTGGAATCAGCATACAATGTTAAGCACCACCAACAGCAGGATTTCAACATGTCAGTCAGTGTTAACTTATACATAGGAGGTTTAGTATGAGTTACACTCGGACACTAACACTCTAGTAGTAGTCTAACAGTTTAGTTTAGATGGCTAAGGCTACAAGCTGTTATAAGCTTCGTCTCGTGGTATGAGTTTGACTCCCTCAATCTCCATGTGCAAACTGTGACTCTGAGCAAGTCATTTAACCATGTGGTGCTCCCAGGATGTCTCTGGAAAAAAAGACACTTGTGTTCACATATCTTACCTGGTTATAAATAAAATAAAATAAAAATGTTCACCAAAGATGTCACAGCCACATGTATAAACAGCTGGAAAAGAAACTGGACAAGAAAAAAAAAAAAACAGCATGATACAGCCAGTGCTAAGAAGTTGGTGTAACCCCACCACCACTACCATTGCCATTACTATCATGCTGTCACAAGCAGCAGTAAATGGCTAATGTGAAACTCCACATCTATTATCAGCTGCTTAAGCAATCTCAAGATTCGTTCATAGATTTGTACTAGGCTAACTGCCCTTACGAGCCATTTTAAGCCTAGCCAATTATCCCTTGCGAGAGACAAACCTTGCACCTTGTGTTTGTATGGCAAACACCTTAACCATTAGACCACCCTCCCAACCTAATAAAGGTGTCATCACCAAATAAGGGTACCTTGAAACATCCACTAAGTCCCGATAACCATGGCCAGTTGCATGGCATACAGGCTTAAAGCACTGACTATGACACAAGTGACCCCAGTTTAATTAACAGCTTAGGTAACTGTACAAGCTAGTAAAGAAAGATGAGAGTGATCAGCCACTGTCAGCTCACCAATCATTCAGGCAGAGAGGCATCTCTGGCTCATCACTTGGATGCCACCTATTGGAAGCATCAGGTATTGCACCTATACGGCATGAACCTGTGAACAAGAATTGCCAGTGTGCATTCATACAAGCTGAGAAGGCAATGCAAGAGTGGAGTAGGGACTGAAGGCCATCAGACTGAGCCAACAAGCAGGGCTGCTCTTTTAACCACTAAACTTTTACCAAAAAAAGGAAAACAAAGGGGCTAATAAGGGAAGCCAGGTAGGAAATAAATGGGTCATAAGACTTCCACCTAGCCCGGAGATACATGGATTCAACCCCCAAAAAAAGAGCAAATGAGTTAAAATGGTGAATGTAGTAGAACCGTTAGGCAAGATGAGAATTATAAAGTAATTAATTACTATCTTATGCTTCCCAGCTAATGTAGTAATTATTCTCAAAAAATCAATTATAAGACTATTATAGTCCCCACCCAGTAAGGTAGTAATTTGGCTTAAAAAAGACGAATTATTGAATGATTCGCACAGAATGATTGCAGGCAAAACATGGGAAGCCAAAAATCAAACAAGCAAACACTCGAGATTTATCCTACTATATAAGCTACTTCTTGAGGTTTGAAGAAGTCTCGGAGCAGGTTACAACAGTAAGGGGTTCCAAGAGATACGATAATTGTCCCCCACAGAAAGTACTGTTTAATCTACTGACTTCTACATATATTAGGACAAAATTCCAACAACAAATCACAGAATGTCTGCTCTGTGTTATTAGTAAGTGACATCATCAAGTACTACTCACATTATTATTACCGTTGGGTCAATCCAGTGAGACCACAGGTCCTTTCTCCAGGAAGAAGCTTAGTAGCACAATTACAAGTCAAAACATGCAGCTACGATAGCAATTTTCCATGCTCCTACACTGCTGCCAAAATGCTTATGCTTACTGAACGGTATTGACAGCTTCGCGATTATACGTTCTCCAAATTGTAAAGGCTATGAAAAACATTCTCAAATATGCTTCCTTACTGCACTTTTTACTGACTTACATATGTTGTAGACCTTAAAAAGAATGTATGCAACTACCATGTAATGCAATTTAAATGCAGTTAGAATCTGAAAACTTGCTTCAGTAAGGCTGCTTAGGATGAAGAAAACAGTTTTAATTCCATTATATGTTAAATGCATATGACTCAACAAAGACAAGATCTTGATTTTATGACTGCCAGAGATGCTGATTACAAACAAAACTGAACTTTGATTTTTTTTTTTCAATTTTATGGCAAGAATACAATACTAGACTCACTTTATTATTAATGCATGCTACGAACTGAACAGTGTACAGAATGACTGTAATGGAATAACCTCTATAATTCAGCTATTTGTCTCCATGGACCATTTTCATTATGGCATTAGAGATGTACACAGAGAGACAGAATGTTTAAGGAGAAATTTCTGATGTGAACACATTAAAATGCATATTAATGTTTTCCAACTTTTATCAAAGTAACAAGCAACATACATAAAATGGGGCATTCTCAATCACAAAAAAACTGAATCACTCACTCACACATCTGACAGCAAAACCAGCATCTTGATTTTTAAATAACTTATAAAATAAAGGACTACTTTCAAGTGTGAAGACCATTTTTTGGATAGGAACTCAGACATTATTTCTTTTCACTTAATTAAGTAAAAGAGGACAAACAAGTCAGAGTGTTAAAAGGACTAAATTTAATGCATTGCTCTTGCTGCAGTCAATATTGGCAAATTGGAAATGTTTAACATATCATTCATGTCAAGGGAGACACAAGACTCCAATCCTAGTCTCTGAGTCCCGCATTGACATCATTATCGACTAATTCTGAAGGCTACTATTATGTTCTTCATTACTAAATTTCTCTACAACAGCTTCCTTTAATCTGTGGCTAGAATTCCAGGTAGCACACAATTAATTAAAAGGAAGGAAGCCAGATGAATTGCAACCCATTGTCAGGTTTCAAATAACAGCATTAGATTTTTTCTATTATTTCACCACTTGACATGGCAAAGATGAGCTCTTAGTCAATCCAAGATTCTGAAAATTAAAATGCAAAGTCAGTCATCTGATTTCCACCTTACAGCAAGGCCCATTAGCAGTCTGCTCATCACTGATAGATTATTATATAAGGTCATCATTCTGACATTTATTAACCATTTAACACACACAGTTGCTTCCTCAGATTTTTCTTCACCACTCAGCACAAACAAAATACAACACAATGACAAGCAGTAACGTCTAATATAAATTTTGATCCGATACTATAAAACAGTGCAAAATAAAATGCATCAAAATGAAATGTTAATGTATGCCTCATAATGCTCTGGTGAATGTTTTAGGTTTTAAGTCACCAGTACTTCAAGAATGGCAGCTGTGTTACATGCAACAGTGCAGGTATTAAACGATACGTCATGAAAGTCAGCATTAGCCTAGGTCTGGAGTGAGACTTCAGCACCACTAGATCGAACCTAGCCTGCAATGCAAATACATAAGCAAAGCAACTCAGGAAAAGCATAATTTTTCTCTAAAGAAAAATCAGAGATATCGAGTATTATGTTATTTTTTTCCTTCTTTAATGAAGAGGAGTTTGCATTGATTAAAGAAATATAGCATTTACGAAAAGAAGTGCATGTATTTGTTAATATAAACACACACAGGATTACCACAACCAGCTTATTATGTGTTTGACATGGATGTCAAGAAATTCACAATTCACTTTGAGAGCAAAGCTCAAAAGGTAAATCTTGGCATCCATGTTGAGAACACATAATGAAAGGTTATGATCAGTGACCCGATTGTCATTTTTTGTACTGCATGAAGATTTATCTGGTCCATGTACCACTGGTTACAGGCAAAAAAGCACAAAATATTTTACTGACTTTGAAAGCCAATAAACCATTTCACGAGCACCATCAAACAGACAAGTAGCAGCACACTTCTCATTTTATTTGCTTAAGAATCCTTGGAGGAGGAGAACAAAGGATCAAAATCAGGGACCATTTTTAAATATTGATTTAATTCACTAAAAAGGTTAACAGAACAACAGGTTTTGCATCAATATACATTTTCTGAGCAGCAAGTAGTATGGCACACTAATTGTAGCATTTTTGAATGACTGCAATCCTCAGTGATAAACCAAAAAATACAACAAATATTACGACAGATGGCACAAAAAAATATGAGACAACACAGGGGCAGTTAAGAGACATGAATTGCCAGTAGAAAAAAAGCCATTTTACATTTTGCTGCTGCTCTTTGCTGGCAGGCACTAACAGCTGTTAGTTCCTACTATCAGACTTGATTGCGACAGCGCTTAGGGAAGGGTGAGTAACAACTTATGCACACCACTCTAAACACTGCTACAATCAGCTGTCATGTTACACAAATGCTTAACAAGTCTATCTTTTTCCCCTAATACTGGAGCGTAATCACAGCACTGCATGCACTGATAACTGTGAAGACAGTAAGCAAGCTTACAAAACAGACACATCAAGGAAAGCCACTCTCCTAATTACACAAGTCACAGAAGCATGGCACAAGTTCACATGTGCCTAGATATAACAAAAGGGAATGCACTCATATATAAATAAGAGAATATTGTACGCATGACAGCACAAACCATTTTATAAAATCACTCTGAGGAAAGGAAGTAATAGTGTCTTGTGTAAAAATATTCTTTGAAACTGAATCTACTTTCATACATCAAAATTTAATGTAACACGCCCAACGTATTGCTGATATGAACTTACACCATCTGACAGGATATCACAATACACAAGGCAAATGGATATGAATGCAAATGTTTTCTGCAGGGTGGTTGTGCCCCACTGCATCGATATTTAAGCCCCCACATCCGCAATCTCTAAATAATGCAACCTACAAGGTCACACCGACTCAGAGTAAAAGGAATAATATATTTCCATTTCCACTAAGTTGGTGCATCTTTCAAAGGTAGTGTGCGTACGTATTTTATATATATATATATATATATATATATATATATATATATATATATATATATATATATACACACACACACACACACACACACACATATATATATATATATATATATATATATGAATCTGAGGTATGGGGTTAGAGCCCCTACATTTTGAGGGGGTGGGGGCACTCAAAGCCCTCCTTCAAATGCTTTCAAATAGTGTTTTCCTATCTCTGTACTGCAGTGATCTGATGGAGTGGTGGCATAATATGGTCAAGTAGGTCATGTACTGGGTACTTAGGCTTCAATGAGACCAAGCGGGCCCATGGAAATTAAGTGAGAAACTTCTGTACATGGAAACCTTCAGAACTGCTTCCACATGCTACCTTTTTACCATGCAGTCTATAACCTATTCTTCAAAAGATTAGCATTACAATCTCAAAAGTGTGCACAGCGACTCCACAAGGACAAGATATACACCATTTCTCAAAATGTTAACCTCCTTAAGTACCTTTACACAAAATTAACAAACCATGGAAACGAAATGGGGCTCCCTTCAATCACACACATGCACACCCTTCGTAGTGAACCCCCCTACACACACACACACACACACACACACACACACCACAGACAATGATTTAACTCTCTTCTGTGTAAAAAAATATATATCTGTATGTGATCCAGTGGGTATCTTCTACCATGATTTGCCCAAACTTATGCATATATGAAAGAATATGTCATGTTCACCCAATAATAACTCCAGTCTGTCCTAAAATCAACCTATTAAAAATTAATATCTCATGAACATGGAGTGGCTAACCCCTTCACCACTCTCAACAATCTGGTTTCATTAAAACCAAACATCAGTTTGTGACTCAGTACAACAGTCCCCTCCTCCCTCAATCTTTATGATTCCCTCGCTGTAAAAGATAAAACACTGATGGTTTAGTAATTAATTCTGTATCAAGCTAGACAATTTACATACTAAAAAAGATGTCCAGCAGTTCCCAGTTGTCCAAATAATACATCAAAATTTGCTTCCTATCCATTATGTAAAAAGATTTTTTAATCAATTAACCAATCACAAAATCATTTATGGATGTGCCATAATGGGGATGGATGTACAGTGTATAAACTGTTCTGCAATGTGACAAGCTGCAAATGATCCACAATAAACATAGGAAAAACTTTTAGAAAAAAAGGAAGCAATACATGCTGTCAATGTTTGAATTGATGGCACCGTATGTGTTAAATGTGAATGTACACCTTGAAAGTTTTTTTGTGCCCAGTTAATTGATCATGCTAAATATCCCTTTCAAATATGGCAGATTAGAGATTGTTTTTACCTCTGTGTCTGTTAACATAAGGAACTAATAAGGTCTCATAAAGCTTTTTTACTAATCCTTGTTTCTGTGTTTTACCGTCATTACTTATTTTAAGTTAGTTTCTTTCAACAAACACTTCCCTTACTTTATCTAAAATGAATCAGCAGCTCAGAAAACCAAATTCTTAATGAGAATGGCAAAAATAATAGAAATACCAGTAAGACAATCTGCAATCAATTTTGTCTTGGATATTATCCTTGGCCTAACAAGGGTTACAAAATATATACATACATGGGATAAACTATATTGCAGACATATCTCTTGAATAGATGAATTAGTCACAAACTTGTGTTTAGTCCACTTTAAACTCATTAAAATGGCAGACAAAAACTAGAAAACTTTTGTCAATAAAGATCACTTGTGCTTTACTGGAAAATTTGCTAAAATCGAAAACACTGAGAAGAAACAAAGGAAGCCTAGCCTCTATGGCTTCACCTCCTACTAAAGAAAACCAGGTAGCTAATAGTACAAGCCGACGTATAGTCTGGCTGCTGTGAAACAGTATGGGATAAATCATTTAAAAATCAAACTTGTAAGGAACATGGATAGTTACAAAGTAAGCAATAAGTGAAGATAATGGTCAGTGTAAGACCTCTAAACTTGTACAGGAGGAAAATTTTAAAACAGCGAGATAATATCAGAAATGTGACACAAAGGAAACAACGAAGGGGATGTCACTATACCAATGTATAACAGTAATAGGAGGAGCAAAACTCTGCAAACAGGAATGAATTAAGTCAGAAGAATTTACAGTTAAAGGGAAAAGGAAGGAGATGATGCAGATGTATCTGATATTCTTATAACAGTGAATTACTGAAGATAGGTTACTATAGTAAGATGCAACATTTGGGTCTCCCCACATTATTTGTTCTTCATCGCAGCCAGTATTAATCAGCTGTGCCCATACTCTTGTGAAGGTCGATACTGGTTATGTACAGTATTCTCTCCTTTGCTGGTTTGTAATTCAGTTATGCAAAGTCATCATCAATATAAGCTTCTTTTCTATCTTTTAAGCCCCCTTCTGGACCTTACAAGAAATTGGGATTATAGTAACCACTGTCCTTAGTGCAAGAAAATATTACTACTACAATAGGAGAAATATAAAGATGTACACTATTGTCTAGGGAAGGATATCTTTACTATTAATAACCTTGCTTCAAATATCTACTGTTATGACATGTGTGTAACATATAACCATATTATATATTCAGCTATAGTTATCTCTTGTACCCTCCATATGCCCCCCACACCTACCTAAAATCACTACCTAAATCACTAGACAATGTAGCCCTATTAGAATCCTGATCCTAATTATACAGTCCCCCATCACTCCCTAAACCAAAATGACTCCCCCTCTCTCTTACCCTAAAGTCTTCTATTGCTCCCTAACCCTAAGACTCCCTTTCCCCTCCTAACTGTAAAGTCCTGATCGCTTCTCTAAACCTAAAAGCCCCTTTCTCTCCCTAACCCTAAACCTGAAATCCCCTCTTGCATCCTTAGAAATTAAACTCCAGATCACTCCCTAAACCTGTTGTGGGTAGAGTTTGCTACTGTTCATCTTGGGGGGGGTTACAAGAAATACCTATGGCCCTATGTTCTTTAAGGGAGGGTTACTGGAACAGTAAATTTTTATCATTTTCCAAGCAGTACTTGGGCGTTCAAGGGACAAGGACAATTACAAAACCCCCAGTAGTGAATCCATTCCCAAATATATCTGATCTCTGCCTGGTATCTGGGCATACTAGTATAAAGTCATGGCTATGACCCACACAAACGTGCTCAACTAATGGCCTAGGTACTGAGAAGAGTCAGGGTGAGGCAGGATAGCAGTGAGTGGCTGCTGCCAGTGTGCACATTCAGGGTGACAAGAGAAGGCTTGCGAAAACTAAAATGGCCAGTATTGTGACATGGGCTTAGCAATCACAAGCCAGTAACAACAGTACTCTTAGCTTGAGGATTGAAGCACACGCAAATAAATGGAAGGAGTAGAAATCCCCTTAGGTGACACTGGTGCTTACATCAGCCACAGGAAGGTAGGGAAACATCCTCATTGCCAGGTAGCCAGTGAGGATATAAACTGCCTTAATGGCAGCCCTTGAACTGAAGAATTAATGGAGCCAATATATTTCGGAGGAGGCATAACTGTCAACATGCAGAGGCAAAAAAGAATACAGAAAAAAGTCATTTTGCCAAACTAAGTAGTTAGCATACTGCCTTCGCCCAGAATGATACCACAATATAAGGACAAAATGACTGACTTCAACAATTGGCTAAGCTTCTGGTATCATTCAAAGGGGATCCAGTATCTGTCTGCCTGGGACAACATGATTGACAGACCACGATGCTTTGCCAGAGATGGTCTGCACCTGTCGACCCTGGGATTCAGGTTACTGGCTAAGGCTCTTGCCACCCTTATAGTGCCTTTTTTAGGCAAAGTTCAAAGGACAAAACCACCACCGTAACAGGTACAAGCATGCAAAATCTGAAGGTAATGCTACTCAATGCTAGAAGTCTAAACCTCAAAATGCACTCTCGAGGCACTCCTAAAAATGGAGAACATCGATATCTGTGCAGTAACTGAGACCTGGTTCAAGGCTCCAGAGAGCACCACTGCAATACCAGGCTATAACTCTTACCACACTTTTCGGCCACCAAAGCAGGACCGAAACACTAAAGGTGGAGGAGTGTCAATATTCACCAAGGATATTCACACCACCAGGCTAGTTGCCCAACACAATGCGTCTGAAATTTTCCACGTGCAACTAACACTAGGTAAGACTGCAATCCAAATTGTAGCTTGCTACAGATCCCCCACCATAACCCAAGATTCTCACTACACCTTTCTAAACATACTGGAAAATCTTAAGATAGAACCAAACACCCTAATACTGGGTGATTTTAACTACTCTGCCATTAACTGGGAAAACTACTTATGTACCAACACCTTTGCCCAACGGTTCTTGGAATTCATAAATTCCAATGCACTGGATCAACTCATCCATAGTCCCAACAGGGGCTCCAATATCCTAGACCTGGTCACTATCAACATGGGAAATCAATGCTCCACACCTATGGCCACCCCCTCGTTAGTCAGGTCTGACCATAAGCTAATCACCCTTAACATCCACATCCCACCCCCACCCCCCAGTAAGGAAACCTCCATAAAAAACTTCTCCAAAGTCAACTTCATGCTACTCAAGTCAGAAGTGACAAACTTCATGACACCCATGCAGACAGGAACTGAAAGTTCAACTGCTGAATCCTACACTAAGGCACTGTACGAGCACATCCGCTCATGCATAAATCGTGCCATCCCAAATAGAAGCAAGATGCTCTCATCCGAAAAAAGGAAGCCAATCTGGTGGTCCCCTGCCATAAACAAACTTTACAACAAAAGGAAGAAACTGTTGCAGAAAAGAGGAAAATCCCAGGATGCAAAAAACTTCCTTACCGGCCTCAGTAAGAAACTGAGATCCCTCATAAAATCCTCCAAAGCTAGTTACAAAAATAAAATTGCCAAAGATTCCAAAGACAACCACAAGGCATCCTATAACTATGTCAAGAATCTAAATGGCAATGCTCAGATCTGCTCTGAGCTAAAACAGAATGGCATTAAATATACTGATCCCAAGGATATTGCCAATATCCTGGCAGATCAATTCAGTGCCAACTTCACCCCGCTCTCACCCCCTAAATGGCCCATCTCAATACCGGAAGATTACCAAATTCCGATAATAAACAGCCACACAGGTAAAAAACGCACTCTCCAAAGCTAAGAATACAGCATCCATGGGACCAGATGACATCCCGGGCTGTGTACTACATGAACTACAATATGAACTGGCACCTCACCTAAGTGTCATGTTTAATCATAGCCTCACCTCAAGTTTCATGCCCACTGAGTGGTGCAGAGCTACAGTTATCCCACTCCACAAGGGGGGATCCACCTTGGATCCCGGAAACTACCGTCCCATCAGTCTGACAAGCCTTATCTGCAAGGCCATGGAGCGTATTATCATGGAACACATAAACAAAGACATTGGCAACCTTCAAACACTGGACCCCACCCAGTTTGGGTTTGTGAAGGGCCGATCTTGTCTCCTGAACCTGAATGACTTCTTCGAATCAGTCTCCAGAGCCATGGACAAGGGTAAGGTAGTCCACACAGCCTATCTAGACCTTGCCAAGGCCTTTGACACCACCCCCCACTCTGGAATCATAGATAAACTTACTAAGCTGGGCATTAATCACTACGTCACCCAATGGATTGCTAACTGGCTAACTGACAGAACCCACACTGTAAAAGTAGCCAACTCCAAATCCAGCTCCAGACAAGTGACAAGTGGAGTACCTCAGGGTTCAGTCCTGGGACCGCTCTTGTTTGTCATCACTTCTCTGAAGTACAGGCCAACACTAAGGGACTCTGGATAAAGTTCGCAGATGACTGCAAACTGGGAGCCATTATTGAATCCCCAAATGATGTGGATATTCTACAAAAGGGCCTTACAGAAACAGATGCTTGGTGCCAGAGCCATGGGCTCAAGCTCAATGCCAAGAAATGTATAGTTATCCCCTTTTGGGAAAAAACATGTTCCTGTGAATTACCATATAGGTGGCAGTACACTAAACACCGAAAGTGTGATAAGAGAGTTAGGGACACAGGTGGACAGTGGTCTCACCTTCGATACGCACAGCACTCAGGAAATCCTTCTATGTGGCACACCTCATCACTAAGGGCTTTTCATCCAGAAAAAAGGAGGTCATTGTCCCACTGTACTCATCCCTCATTAGACCCATTACAGAATACAACGCCCCGTTTGGTATGTATCTCTCAAGACATCTGCAACTACTGGAAAGGCCGCAGAAATACCTCACTAAAAGAATCACAGGCCTAAAGCAGATGCCCTACGCTGACCACCTTAAAAAACTCCAGCTATACTCTGACGCATATCGTCTACTCAGAGGCGATCTCTGCTTAACATACAAGGCCATGTCAAACACAGAGCTGTTGGACATGCTACACTTAACGAAATCCCAATCCCTCAGAGCCACACGCTCCAGGGATCTAAACCTTGTCATCACAATAAACAAAACATGCTGGAGGGATAGGTTCCTGACCCAGAGACTCCTCAGACTCTGGAATACATTGCCCATACATGTCAAGCAGAGGGCCTCTTTGGCCCTCTTCAAAAGGAACCTTGACGATTGGATGGAAGAAAGGAAATTCACCCTGGGGATCACGTCAGTCACCCTGCTAGACAGGGGTCCAGGGAAGTAAATAGTGTGGGAAGAAATAACCAGGGAATTGTTATGGCTAGGCTTGTATAGGCCCTAGGGCTGAGAGCCTAGTACCAACCTATGAACCTATAAAATTCAAATCTCAAAAAGAAAATAAATATGTCTTCTTGGTCTTAAATGACAAACTCCTTTAAAGGAGAAAATATGCAGAAACACAAAAATGTTTTTCATCACATACTGATGTTCCAAGCTATAGCAATGTGTTACACTCATTCTACGTTTTGATTCTTTAAAGCTGTGGTTTTCCCAGTTATAACATGGCTTTCAGAGTTGGACTAAAAGTTAGGGTTGTGTGCTGGAAAATTAATGTTAATGAATTGTTGTGTTGAAGTAAACTTTTGAGAATTTTGTGGACTACAAGAAGATCAACTAAGTCAATAATTAAGGACAGAAGCCCAGACTCTTCACTGGATGGCCTGATAGCAAAACTAAAATTCAAATACTTTGGCTACAAAATGCAAAGGC
Organism: Protopterus annectens; assembly: GCF_019279795.1. Lineage (NCBI taxonomy): Eukaryota > Metazoa > Chordata > Ceratodontiformes > Protopteridae > Protopterus > Protopterus annectens. The sequence goes on from NC_056734.1 coordinate 703,264,646, forward strand.
CGAATATAGCAGAGAAGACATTAATTTTGGGAAAGACCAAAGGCAAAACAAAAAACTTTGACCATGGAGTATGTTAAAATCAAATAAATTATATGTATATGCTGAGGCGCTAGAATGTATTAAATTTGTTTTTTATTCCTGGACTGGATTGTTGTATTTGTTTATTTTCGCTCTTGTAGTTCGTGTGTTCTGCAAATTATTTTAATAGCTTTAGGATGTGTTTCAGCTACATGGCTTCTCAAAGCCCATGACTTTTCACTTTTTAAGTCTTTACTGGTACATTTAGGCCAATAAAGCTAAACCCATGTTTTGAAACTATGGAGCAAAAACACAACTCTGCCGTTAAGGAGATATTTGCATATATTCCATGGGTCTCTGTAACAGGACATTTAAGGTTTTGCACAGTGAAGACTAACTTAACTGGGTCATTCTTGGAGTGTGTGTGTGTGTGTGTGTGTGTGTGTGTGTGTGTGTGTGTGTGTGTGTGTGTGTGTGTGCATGTATTTTATTCATTACACACACACAAACATATATATATATATATATATATATATATATATATATATGTATGGGGGTCCCCATCAGTCGATTGAACGTTTACAAGTTTGAACCACATATGGCCAAGACCATATGTTCGAACTTGTAAAAGTTCGATCAGACTGAATGGAGATCTCCATACAGAGCGGAAAGGGAAGATTTCCCATTTCTGCAATGCAGTACGATCTTGGAGTTGGTATATTTAAGTAAGGGGGGTATGGGGGGTGGGTGCAGGGGGGCATAGCCCCCCCCCCGCTATAGACATTTAGGTTTGTGTGTTTTTTTTGTTTGTTTTATGTGTTTTTATTTCAGCGTTCGAACTTTTACAAGTTCTAACATATGGTCTCAGCCATATGTGGTTCAAACTTGTAAAAGTTGGATCTACTGAAGTAGATCCATATATATATATATATATATATATATATATATATATATATATATATATTATAAATTGTCTTTCCCCCCCCCCTTTTTTTTGGCTGGCTGCATGAGCCAAAAAACAAAAAAAACATAACACTGTCATGTTTCTAGAGTGCTTCTAGCCTTCTTACACCCACTGAGTACAGGGATAAGACCTGGCACCCAGCACAGGATAAAGTGGTCAACTTAAGAACAAATTTTAAAGTAGTACACTTTTTTGGACCAATATACCCATTGCTATCACTCTGTGTAACAAACACATATTTTAGTTAAAAGTGCAAATGATTTGTTAATGTAATTTCGAGTTTCTTCATACCTAGTACAATTTAAGAAGTACAAGAAAACATTTTGGGTCAGATTGCAAAAGAGTTCCCCTCAGTATAAGTCTGACCTGATTCTGAAAGACATGCTCTCAGTGTAAATGATTACTTCAGTATAAGGCCAATCTAAAAGCAGCCTTACACTAGTGGCCAGATTCCAGACCTGCTTCAGTGTTAGTGGTCACTTACACTGAGAGCAATTCTTTTGGAACTGGACCCTTTATGTAATGTATACATGCAGATTAATGTAATGACTACACAAATGTTCAGGAATGGAGTATTTCAATTTTGAACAGTCAGCACTATACTATAAAATACATGCAGCATAAAACTGTACACTACTAGTTATGTTTACTTCTAGGTGGGGCTATGTTTAGCAGGGATACTGTGTGTTTATGTGAAACAAGTTGAAAAAAATTACTGAGTACACCGTTTTTTATTTGAACACAGACAATTGAGGAAAACACCGTCAACAAAGTGGCTGTAACTGGTGGGTAATGAGGCCTCCTGTGAATAAAAATAATGGATTCCTGCTGTTGCTTGATCACAGTTAAACAGTTATTGATTTGGCTTTGCAAGGTAAGTAGTGGGTGTAGGTACAAGATTGAGTGTCTGACGTGTTTGTGAATATATCACCAACCATGGCTTTCATTTGTGGACATTTGTGTCATTACTCCATAGTCAGAGTGGGTGTACCCTTCCAAAATGGGCATATTTTAGTGTAGAAGACAGTAGGTACAAAGGGTGAAACTGGTGCTTCTGATATTCCATGAAAATGCTAATGACACAATGACTATTTTGGTTTTCTATGCAGAATGTCCTCCCTGTGTGCATTTTATCTGGCTGCTCTGATTTCTTTTAACACCTAAAAACATGCTGTAGGCGAAATGGTGTTCCTCCATTTCCTTTTTTTCCAATTTACCTGCAGTTAAGTGTCCAGTGTGTGCATGTGTGTACATATTTGTGTGTGTGTGTTTGACAGACCTGGCTTGTTAGGAGCACTGATTAGTATGTATATGTAAAAAAAAAAAAAAAAAACTTCAGTTATCACATTTTTGGTCGCTTACACCAACATACACAGAGGGTGCACACACAAATCTTCTAACTAAGTGAGAAAAAAAGTATAAATGCAGACTAATCTTTTTTTCAAAAATAAAGAATAAAATGCATCACAGAATAACTATCTAGACCTTCAGTGCTTAAGGAGGCAAAGAACCCCAGCTGTGAAATGGAATTTTTACTAAGGCTCAGAAAGGGGTTCCATCCTCAAACAATGCATGAGGCACCACCTAGTCTATAAGTGGCCCTGAAATGACAGGTTGTTGAAATGGATTCCAAAAGCATAATCCCAGGAGTTTGTTGTTAGATACTTTATTTAGGATGTTTAAAGATGTGTTAATGTAAGGGACAAGCCTGTCATACCTGTTCCTCATAGGAATTTCATCGTTATGTAGTAAGGAATGGGAATCATTACGCAAAATAAATTTGTGGAATGTGTCCATAGATTTCTGAGATGCCACATACTCTTCCTTATATGAAGTCCTGCATGAGGTAACTAGGAGAATGTAAAAAGACCTCTATCTTAATGCTGTGATTTGTTGCTAAAAGTAGTACTTCAGGAATGCATGCATCTCTCCCTTAGACTACGGAACACCTATCAGCAATAAATCTATAACTACCCTAGAAGAGTTGCTGATGATAAAGATATCAGACAAGACTTAGCAATTTACTCTTATCCACAGACACTGGAAGAGTGTAACTGTCCATACTACATACTGAATATAGCAAGTTCTTGATTTTGACACTACAAAACTACTCAGATAGGAAAATTGTTATTATTACTATTACCATCATTGTCATTATTTTTTTAAGTATGCAAACGGTGGCACTAAACAGGTGGCTGCTGAAATTCAAAGGATTGGAATATCATACTTTGGAGTATCAGAACTACAAGTGGGAATGTGTGGTGGGGTGTATTTGCAGGCTTAGGTTGCAGTAACTCAGAGTATTCCCTCTACTCCAAGATACAGTAATCTCAGACAGACTTAAGTAGCAGGGGATGCGTGTGTTTGTTAGGGTGGGGCAAAGTGGTCAAACCCACCTGTAAAAATGCTACAGTGTTATAATGGAAGTTTATTTATTTTTATCTCATTTTAACTTTTGGACATTTGGGACCTACAATTTCATGACTCATAGTTGTGGCAGAGAGCTGAACTAAACATTTGGCAAATACGTTTGGAGATAATGACAGTCCAGATAGTAGATGTGAAAACTGAAAGTGATGCTCAGCTACCTGAAATATGAAAAGCTTTCTAAGGGAGTGTCTCACTGAAATGTGAAAACAGGCATCTCTCAGATCCCACGTTACCTTGCAAGAGTATTGCAGCGGTGGTTAGCAGTACCCAATACAGAAACAAACACCTAGAAAGCAAATTTCTTAAAACTGCACTGCAAAGCAGAAAAGTAGAGCAAAAGCCTTGCAACCAACAATATTTTTGCACCTAATTCGTATATCAAGTGGCAGTACTACTAAATTTAGTTGAATTTGGTGTTCTATAGTTAGTCTGCCCAGTACAGCATCTTTCATAGCCTCTGTAAGCCCTAGTATACCACACCTTTGTAGCTTGCCAATTAAAGGACCAGACAACATAGTAATGTCATTTCCTAACTTTTCTGCAGCCAGCTTGGTGGATATGGATATCTTAAGAAAATGTAACAAATGTCTCGTGTTTACAGACAACCACTTAATTCCTAAAGTAACAGATACATCATATGAGAAGTATACATAAATGTCACTGGAGGCTAAACTTTCACATACAAACACATAGCCGATACCACACACACTGACCAATGTATACTGATACACTTAAATGCAGTCTTGCTTAACAACACAGAACTTTGTCTGCCCACCGGCAAAGCATATCCTCGGCAAATCCAAAAGCACTCAAGAAAAACATCCTCTACCACCACACACACAGCCATACTAAGTGGATTCCTAAATACAAAGCCCATAAGGAAAGCAAACAGACTTCTCAGGATTTTAGTCATACGTGACTCCATTTTAAGACATACAATTGCTCCTCTCACCAGGCTGAACAAGGAGAAGATAATGATGAGTTGCCTACTGGGTGCCAGGATCTACCAGATTATTCATGCAGTCAAGCCATTACACCACAGGTACTACTATGATTCCATCAGAGTCTGTACAGGTGTGAGTCTACGTATGAGTTACCCTGTGGCACTGGCTGCAGAAGTACAGAGGAAAGAGGTTTGAATCCAGCAATGACTGACTACTGTGTGTGTTGTGCTGTGTAGAGAAGGCTTCTAGTGCACATAGTACCTTCATACCTTTGGATTCAGGGTGGGTTTGGCATAAAGGTTAGAAGTCTTGGCCTCATAAACGCAAGTACAGGGTTTGATTCACACACTGAGTTATTAGCTAAGCTTAAAATGGCCCTTTAGGGCAGTTAGCCTAGTATTCACCTATAAGAAGAATTAAAGCCATCAGAGTCACTATCCAGATTATTTTAATTTATCGCTCTCCAACTTTTGATAACTTTAAAATTGCCTTAAGATCTTGTCCTTTAAATGAACCAAAATAGGAATAAAAACCTTGCCTTCTTTACCTGGAAGGTACTTCTTGTATTATTTTTGTTATCAGCAACTACTCTACCACTTGTAAGGCTTGGTGTGGGGATACATGTGGAACAAGTTGCATTCAAAGTTTCTGAGAAAAATCTTCTGCTTAGCCTTGTTCGACAGTTTGTAAAATCTGTCTGTCTATAGTTACCTTTCTCCATGCAGGATGACGACTCAAACTTGATCTTAGAGGATAAACAGTAAGGGAGTGGAGTAAAAAGGAGCTAGCAGTAATTCTGAAGTTATCTATCTTTTTTTTCTTGTTGAACTCAAGTTATAACTGGATTGTTTTTCTGATCTCAAAATTATGTTACTGCTGCTCTTCCTCACAAGTATAATAAAGCAAAATTATTTTTTTCCAAAAAGATTAGAACAACCATTTTCTGTTTTTAGTATAAATTAACTATATAAACTATTTATAGTACATGCCTGTGACCAGTTCATATGAGTGAGTTTCTGAATTACTTTATGGAAGTTTAGAAAGGTTTCACTTAAGGGCGGCCACGGTGGTGCAGTGGTTAGCATTGCCGCCTCACAGCAAGAGGTTCTCCGGTTCGATCCTTGGCTGGGGTGCCTTCTGTGCGGAGTCTGCATGTCCTCCCTGTGGTCGCGTGGGTTTCCTCCGGATGCTCCGGTTTTCTCCCACATCCCAAAGACATGCTGCAGGTGGACTGGACACTCTAAATTGGCCCTAGGTGCGCGTGAGAGTGTGCCTTCTGTGGAAGGTCGGGCGCCGGGCTGGCAACTCGACACTGTAAAACTCCACTGCCAATCAATGTGCGGACAAGGTGATCCACTGTGGCGACCCCTAACCGGGAAAAAGCCGAAAGAAGAAGAAGAAGAAAGGTTTCACTTAAATTGTTGTTTGCGGGAAAATAAAGTTACTTTATAGTCATTACTGATACAGACATATCTTACAGTAGCTGTGACTCCATCTGTGACTTCCACATAATATCCCACTGAACTGCCACTAAATTAATGTGATATCCCTTACTATCTTGGGTCAGTGACCAAGAAGCTTTAATCCTCACTACTGACACCAATGTGAGATCGTCACAAACAGGAGTAATATTCCACAATTTCCCTTAAGAGCACAACAGGAACATGCTCTACAGCCTGGGACTGGACTGGATTCTTCTGTCCACCCCAAATATAACCCCTTATTACACACTTCAAAGCAATGTGCCCCAGTTTAAGACCTCTAAATTCACTCACACTTAAATAAATTAAATCTCACACATCCAAACATTTCTAGGAAAGCCTGACAGACCTCCAGCTGTGAGCTTTCCCCAAAATAATACGGTAATGCTGCCACCAATCAGTATGTCTTCATGTCCTTTTAAAGGGGTATCAATTATGAAAATTAGATATTAAAACAAACAGTAGCAAATGACCTATGCAGACAGGCTTTCGGAGAGGCCTGGGAAGTTAGCAAGGGAAGTATAAGCACTCTCAAATCACTAAAGAAAAACACAGACTGACCAACCACAATGTAAGTTAATAAAAATATTTAATAATGAGCAAAATGATTAAAAAATATAAAACAGTAATTTCCAATAAACAAACAGAGCTCAATTACAAGGAAAACAAAATCAATACTGTAGGACAAAAATCCAACATTCAGAAAAACTCTTAACTCATCTAATTAGCTATAATTTCTTAAATGACTAAAGAACACTGTCCCAGAACTAAACTAAATTATAACAACAGGCTTACAGTTCTTGGTGAGTCCTTTTGGGTATCCACTGCATAGGACATCTGTAAACAACTCACAAATGGCTGTGTTAACAAACTGACAACTGACTTCAACTGTCTTCAGCAGGTTCTTTCATAGACTAGCCTGTCACAACTTTTCAAGTTCTAATTTTCATTTCATATTTTGAAAATCAACCAACAGTTATTTTCTAAAAGTTCATTCCTCTCTTTTAGCTTCTGACAGTAACACATAGCAGCTGTCAACATTCCGATGATATCTTCTGCAGATCAGCTGAATCTGAGAAAGTTTCCCTTTAGAATCTTTCTTCACAAACATGATCAGTTATAAATGTAAAAGGACACTGTTCCAAGTCTTTAAAACATTCTCTACAAACCATACCGCTCAACCTGGAAACATCAAAAATCTGGACAAAGGCCCATGAAAAATAGGTACAAATCTGTACACTGATTAACATAGAATTTGCATACATGATTATGTAACCACGCCCACTGCAATGGAATTGTGGGATACCAACTTTCAAACACAAACTGAAGAACACACAACCAAAATATGGCCCCATAGTTCACCACAGCCATTCCAATGTCCTATTACTAGGCTATTTTGCCCCATTTACCATAAACACTATAATGTAAATACTGCTTTACTTCTACAATGATTATTAGGATTCAATTTAAAACTTTTATTTTACATTTTATAGCACAAACACTAATAGACATCTACTAAACAAAGCAATACAGTCTCACAATGAAAACAGACTTAGCATTAAAACTCATCTGCCCTTGAAACTCACATTCATTGAAACAGCATTTGAAACACACATTCAAGAAAAATGCATCTGGTAACCTCACCCACCCCTATGGAATGGAAAACAGAAAAAAAATAATATTCATGCTGCAAGCAATAACAATTTGTATAGAACAAAATGAGCTTCTGTTTCAAAGTCTGATTCTTCTGTTTTATGACAACATGAGTCGAGGGGGAATACAGAGTATTTTGTATGCACAGCAATCCTGAAGAAAACTACTTACAAAATGCAGCGAGTCAGATCACATAGTTAACAATGGATACAGTATTAGTCCCAGAAATATCCATGCTTTCAAAGGTTTAATATTTTGAAACACTTTTCCTGGGTTCTAACTAAGCTATTCTAATGAAGGTTATCTATGACCCATGAAAACACAGATGTGTTAAAACATCCTTGTGCATTTAGAACAAACGCAGCCCCTCCAGGTATGCAGATTCCCTAGATCATGAGTGATTGCAATCAGCTCTGAATGGGAGAAAAATATGTAAGTATCAGATCATCTCATACAACTGAAGTTATAAAGTGGCTGCAGAATAAATTTGAATTATATATTGTTTTTTTTTCCCCCCAAGAACTGCATAGTTGGCTATTGCAGGATTCAGCAAGTTCAAGACTAGGTATAAAAGCCTCATGGATATATCATGCATTTGCCAGTCAGCACTCCAGGCTGTGTAACACAAAATACAAAAGATTCTTAAGGTGAAATCTTTTTTGAAGAAAGAAAAATATATTCTAAAAGTGTTTGAAAACTTTTCACAGCTTCCTGATACAAAAAACAAAGGCATGTCACCTTTCACAGCATCATAATGCCAAGCATAATCACATTTAGATCTATTTATAAAATAAAAATAACAACTTTGTCATTTTAATTGTGCAATCCATCTGTTAAATAGTAACTGTCTAGGCCTAGGCAACACTCCGCATCTAATATGTGACACAGTATTCCAATCTAAATTACAACCATTATCCAACAGCACTGTAAGGCTCCATTCCAGTGCAATTCTATGTACACGTCACTTGCACGAGTTAAAATAAACTCCTTAACCCAGTTACTAAATAACCAGCAAATGACTCCGATTTTAAGCAGATAATGCTAAAACCGTTTTTTTAAAACCACTATCCACGCCCTTCATGAACAGTAAACTTCCATACATAAAATTTTAATTTTATGAAAATTAATCAACATCAAACAAATTATTAGCTACTTGGAGCATGTACTACGAAGAAACTCAAAGAAGAGGTTTACAGGTGTATGTTAGGCTAATTCCCTCACACTCCAGGCATAGCCAACATTCTTTCGCACATAAGCAGAAAACGGCAATGGAAATCAACCGAGAAAGATTTGGACTTAAATTGTAAAACCATAACTTTAGTATTAAAACACATTTAAAACTCATCTTATGAAATTCCTTAACAAGGAATGAAAGCACTTAGCATGCGTTTTAATAATAAAGTTATGGAATTACAACAACACGTCTGAATCTTTCTCGGTTTCCAATGCCGTTTCTGTATGCAGAATCAAAACCATAAGGACAAGTTTCCCTTTTGCTCATCTTACCCTGGATGTTACCTAAATGTGCCAGTCGCTGCCACTTCATAGAGGAAATAGTCCATTTACCAGAAAGAAGATGCGGCAGTAGCTTGCTCCATTCATTGCACCTCAATTACCTGATGAAAAACACGCCAACAACATTCTGAAGTTAGCGTCTTATTAATGTTGAAGTCCAGTTTATCCTGATACAACTCTGTCCCAAATAAGGTGCCCGCAACCAACGGGTACTGAATGCGTCACTAACTACACCACGAATATTTACATTTTATCTCTTTTCCCGCTCCCTCACTAGTTCTGATGAGCAGGATTCTCAGCCGATAAGAACTGTAAGGAGCTATCGAGATACATGCTCTCTGATTGACTTGGAACTTAACCAATGTAGAAAAAACGCCCCCAGAATCCAAAACCACAACAACTAAAAAAATGAGCAAGGACTCCCAAAGCAACCGGACTGTTCATGTTAATAAACGGCACACTTTGTTACAGTAAAATACATAAAAAAACAGCAGAGTGAGCACTTTCATCCCCTCGAAGTGGGGCTTCATCGGAATCTGGATGAAAGCACTCAGTCTGCTGTTTTTTACGTGTTTTACTTTAATAAAGTGTTCCGTTTATTAACGTGAACAGTCCTTCAACGGTTGCTTTGGGAGTCATTGCTTGTTTTTTACTTGACTTGGAACTTAAGCCTTTTAAAGGGAAAGAAACCTGCATTTGTGAGCCTGTCAGTACAATTTAGTTAGCAGGAACTGAACTGAGGACCAGTTTTATTGCACCGCAACTGTGTCAGTTTGTCAGCGAGTACCTACCGTTGTATCTTACATAGCTTTTCTCTTCAGTTTTTAGGATGGTATTCCTTCTGTGTGGAGTCTGCTTGTTTTCTCAATTCTGTGGGTTTTCTCTGGGTGCTCTCAGTTCCTCACACATTTAAATGACATGCAGTGGATGGCTTGGGCAATTGGCTGTATATTTGAATGTGGTATGCAAGAATAATAACGGCAAGGCTAGCCATCTGGTGGTGTAATGATCACTAATCCGTTGATCTAGCTTCATGTGCAGAAATGGGAACAAGGATGTTATGGATAAATGATTGGCTGTACATAACATGCAATCTAAAATCATTCTTTGCAACTTCAGCCCAGGATGCAAAGTAACACAGAAGTTAGAATAAATATTCTAATTCTAGTGTGTAGAAAAAATGAGTAGCAAATAAGTTTCGGAACAGACAGATATGAAAGACATGCGATAAGCGAGCACTTCACTTTTTCCGAGATTACTGGCGGTTGTGGATGACTGACTGGGAAATGAGATAGGACAGCAACATTATGAATATGACAGTGGAATGGGTTTGTAAGCAGAGAAAAAAAAATACAATCTGTATTTCATGAACAGCATTGCATAAATATATGGTGAACCCATTAAGTAAAAATGGCAAACTGCAACAGCAACAATCCTGTGCGCAGAAAACGGCAATGGAAATCAGCCGAGAAAGATTTGGATTTAAATTGTAAAACCATAACTTTAGTATTAAAACACATTTAAAACTCATTTGACGAAATTCCTGAACAAGGAATGAAAGTGCTTAACGTTTTAATAATAAAGTCACGGAATTACAATAACAAGTCCAAATCTTTCTCAGTTTCCAATGCTGTTTTCTGTATGCAGAATCAAAACCATGCTTTGATGTCATCGCGTTGACTCACACAGCCTCTTTGGTTGCCTGCCACAGTGCCGTAAGTCAACATGGGTGAGCTGTAAACAAACTTTTTTTTTTAATCCCTCATCTAAATCTTCAAGCTTGACAGGAAGACGGGCACTAACTCATGAAGCTAACAGCAGCTGTAACTTAAAACTGTACACAAAAAAATCAGGATTTGAAGGGGCCACTCGGAAATTCATGGCACCTCATTTTTTTGCCCTCAAAACCGGTAAATTCCAAGTAATTTGGTACGGCTGAGAGGTATGCTACAAACAGATCATAAATCCACATGTAAGAACTTTACAATATCATAGCTAGTCATGCAATAATATAATACACAGTTTAATCTGAAATTATGTACAAAAACTCAGTGAGACATGCTAGCACAAACAATAGCTAATTTCTTCACACCATCAAAAGTAAAACTTTTGACCATGAATTTACTACAATGTTCCCTGAGGATTATCTATGCTTTTTTAATATCTATCTCTTCAATAACTACTTGTTTCACAAAGCAGAAGAAAGTCATTAAATTTGGTGGGGCAACTTATCTTCTACTTTCTCGTAATGACTTTTCTTGTTAGAATACTCCATGACACATATTAATCACCCATTTTCAAATAAAAAAAAAAAAAAAAAATTAAATGGGGCCAATAATTTGCTAATATACATCTTATCAGACCATAAAGCTTAAAGAAAAGTTTTTTTTCCCTCCAAAATTCTTTCAATAAAGTACAATTGTATAGAATATGGTTCTAATCAGCTTTAATTTCTAAATTACATCTCCAACATACAAGTTTATAATTACTCATTTTATTAAGTTGCTTGCAGTGTAGGAAAAAGCACTATGCAGACATTTCCAAGTGAAAACTCTTAACACTAAATAAGTGAAGTTTTCCTAACTGGCCTCAATATAATATTTTTATTACTTTCAGATGTTTCCACATTTAATATGCAGAATGAAATACCAAACTTGTCATTTATATCTTCTTTGCATATTAATAAGAAATTTACATATGGCTGTTTTTTGTCAACTATTTGACAATTCCGAAAACACTGAAAAGCCAGCAAAAACCACTGTCCAACAGAAAATATGCGAACTACGTATTTTATTAGAGACTGAAGTGCGAATTATTACATACACTTTTCGTCGGAGCTCCTGCCCCAACTTCATCAGACAAACACTAACCAACCGTTACAATCTAATATATATATATGCAATAAATCAATTATATAAAGCAATTATCTTATTAATTCTAAAACTTTATATATTTTTTTATATACATACATATCTGTACATATTTAGAAGGTTATTTTGATTTTTCAATATAATTATTGACGCATTTTTTACAATTTTTTACATTACACATTTTACACATTTTTTACACTATATATTTTTTTATATTTCAAACTAGGGTGCTGATTTCCACGTTTTAAGGATATTCTTCACTTGTTAATATTAAATATTAATTATTCAAATATAAAACTTCAAACATTCAAATATTCATTATAAAAATTTTTAAAAAATGAATATGGTGTCAGCAATAAGCCATCGTCTATTCATGTAGTGAATGGTATTTTAAAGGAAATTGTTTGACTTAAAAGGTATCTTTTTAACCTCAGGTGAAAGGTTCTCATTAAGTTAGTTTATACGAAGTAACTATTTGAATTTTAATAGGATTTGAAACTGTAATCTACACACATTAAGTATTTAATACAAATGTTAGCATTTGATGAACTAAAAGTTGTAAAGTGGTTTTAAAACAATTTTTAAAGTGGTTCCTTCATAAAGCACATTGTCACTTTAAAGTTTTAGAATTAATAAGATAATTGCTTTATATAATTGATTTATTGCATATATATATTAGATTGTAACGGTTGGTTAGTGTTTGTCTGATGAAGTTGGGGCAGGAGCTCCGACGGAAAGTGTATGTAATAATTCGCACTTCAGTCTCTAATAAAATACATAGTTAGCATATTTTCCGTTGGACAGTGGTTTTTGCTGGCCTTTCAGTGTTTTCAGAGAAGTTTTTTCTTTCATCAAACTATTTGACAATGGTATTCTAATACTTTTCAGATACTTTTACTATCAGCATGACTTATCTTGCACAATTTCTCCTGAGCATACCTTCTAAGTCCCTACATCAATACCCAGCCACCTAGGTGCAAGTCAAATTCCAAAACCAAATTCTGATTGTATTTCAAATCCACAACTCTAAATCAACTATACTACCATGTGAAGATATTGCATTTCCATTTACACACTTTTGGGATGTTAAGATTCACTCTCTATTAAGCCTTTAGTTCAACAAAAGGGTAGGCACTAATATTACGTTATTAAAAAAAATGTGTATACCAAAAAGGTTTTTTTTTTTTAATAAACTGCTAACATAGTGTGAGGGTTGCTGAATACACGCACATATATATATATATATATATATATATATATATATACATACATACACACACACACACACACACACACACACACACACACACACACACACACACACACACACACACACACACACACACACACACACACACACACACCTGTCTTGTTAGGGCTGACTTTTTCTATAACAATGAACTTGAATTCGTGTTCAGGGTTATTTTTAACATGTTTGTAAACTGCATTTGTTTCTTTCATTTTTCTGATGCGATGTCATAAGTATGTTCATATATGCACTCTTTTAGTTTATGTTTGGTCTTCCTTATGTAAAACCCAGGACAAGATTGGCAAAGCTCTACGTAGACTACACCACTGGTTTCATAATAGTGTTTTCCTTTTATTTTGATAGTATATGACTTGATTTTGAAAGATGTTCCAATTTGGTTTCCCCTAAAGCTAGCTATGAAAATAGAAATGCAGCAGATAGTAAAGACAACCACAAGGCCTTCTACAGTTATGTAATGAAATCTCCACAGCAATAGCCACATTTGCTCCGAGCTACTGCACAATGGTACCTCCTATACCAAGCCAACAGATACTGCCAGTATACTGACCGACAGATTCAGTGCCAACTTTACCCCCCCCCCCCAAGGACCAATCACAATACCAGTAGACTGCCATGCACCCAGTATTACTGCTGCACAGGTTAAAACAGCACTGTCCAAGTCTAACAATACAGCTTCTGTGGGACCTGACAATAACCCTGGCTGCATTCTACATGAACTACAGAGTGAACTGACACCTCACCTGTGTGCCCTGTTCAACTACAGCCTCAACTCAGGCTTTGTCCCTACCGAATGGCGCACTGCTACAGTCATTCTTCTTCACAAAGGAGGAGCTACTACAGACCCTGGGAACTATCGCCCTATTAGACTAATGAGTCTGATATGCAAAGCTATGGAATGCATCATCATGGACTTAATAAACGAGGATATAGCGAATCTCCAAACTCTGGATCCCACACAGTTTGGTTTTGTGAAAGGTAGATCATGCCTGCTCAACTTGGTCAACTTCCTTGAGTCAGTCACCAGAGCTGTGGATACAGCCTATCTTGATCTGGCCAAGGCCTTTGATACCATTCCCCACTCAGGAATCATAGAAAAACTCACTAAGCTAGGCATCCACCCCTACATCACTAGGTGGGTTGCTAACTGTCTCACAGACAGAACCCAGAGTGTGAAAGTGGCTGACTCAAGTCAGACTGCCGACAAGTCACGAGTGGAGTCCCACAGAGTTCGGTCCTGGGTCCTCTCCTGTTTGGTATCTACTTCTCTGAAGTCCAGGCCAAGATGAAGGGACTCTGGCAGACAACGTTCGCAGATGATTGCAAGTTGGGAGCTATTATTAACTCCACAAGTGATGTTGACATCCTACAGAAAGGCCTCACTGACACCGACTGGTGTCAGAACCATGGCCTTAAGCTCAATGCCAAACAGTATGTCGTCATCCACTTTGGGAAAAATATGGTTTCCATGAATTACCACATCAATGGTAGTCCACTGAACACAGAAGGCATTATAAGAGATCTGGGAACTCAGGTTAACAGCAACTTCTCTTTTGACCACCACATTGCCACTGTGGTCAGAAAGTCCTTCTATGTGGCACATCTCATTAGTAAGGATTTTGCATCCAGGAAGAAAGAGGTCATTGTCTCCCTCTAGTCTACCCTCATTAGGCCAATCATGGAGTACAGTGCCCCATTTGGCATGTACCTCACTAAACACCTGCAACAACTGGAGAGGCCACAAAAGTATCTCACAAAGAGGATCTTAGGCCTTAAATATTTATCCTATATGGACAGACTCAAAATACTCCAACTATTCTCTGTCTCATATAGCCTACTTAGAGGCGATCTCTGCTTGACTTACAAAGCCATGTCTGACCTAGATCTGTTAGAAATGCTACATCTAAAGGAATCCCAATCCATTCACACCACACACTCCAGAGACCTCAACCTCATTACCACAATCAACAAAACATGCTGGAGGGACAGGTTCATAACCCAGAGACTACCCATGCTATGGAACAGACTTCCCATACATGTCAAGCAGAGCACCTCACTGGCCCACTTCAAGAGAAAATCTTGATGAGTGAAAGGGAAATAGAAAATTCACCCCAGGGATCACTACAGTGGCTTTACTTGAGAGAGGCACTGGGAACTAAGGTCGGGTGGCATGATGCCAGGGTAATCCAAGAACCTATATATATATATATATATATATATATATATATATATATATACACACACACACACACACACACACACACACACACACACACACACACACATCATATATCGGACTGAATGTTATTACCTAAGTTTAACCACAATTTATCTAGACATTTAAAAGAAGGATTTGTTCATTTCATCGTTTTATTTTTTTTTAGATTAAATAGTCCTATCTATAAATCTTCACAATTAGCTTTAAAATTGTCTATCCATTATACTATAACTCTGAAGGGCTTTTCAATATCACGTAATTTAATTCCTTCTTTGTCCCACAATATTATGCAATATTTTTATGTGATCCTAGGTTTTTCAAGATAACAAAAAGGAATCTCACAAATATTTTATTAAAATTTTAAACGTGCTTTCCCTGGGATAAGCACTGTAACTTGTAATATGTATAAGATTTTAGGAAATACAACCATTTTTATAAGTTGAAGTTACTCCATGGAAGTAAAAATTTATTTGTCCCAAACCATCGTCAATTTGGACACTTTCTTGAATATTCCTTCATAGTTTTTGCATTTTATTTATTTTAAAATATTTTTATCTACAGATTAAAGAGGTTGGGATACTAAAAAGTCAATGCATGTTTTCTAAATCTGGAAATTTGTTTAGATTAAGTTTAACATTATATAATTTTCAAATTGGGGTATTATGTTCAAAACAATTAATGGTTTGGTATAACATTATCAGTAAGAGCGCTTATCTTCTCATTTGCTCTAGCTGCATTATTATACTCTAACAACATGACATTTTGAAAGTGTTATATAACTCTCTAAATTTATTCAGCTTTTTTTTTTAAGAAACATCTTTACTGAGCTATTACTTATAGGGTATCATATATTAATATAAGTGAAAACAAACCATACTGGCATATTTTCAATTGCAAACATTACACATCACATATGATCTTCTATACAGTGATTGTCAATCTAACATTACATAACTCATTAATTTCCTGCTCAAACATCAATACTTCTTCAAAGCCTTATTCTGCATGTACTGTTCTCACAATTCCATTTTTTCTATGTAATTTGCTCCTATTCTTTTCTAAAGATCCCAGTTCCAGTTCTTTTCCCTCACTATTTCTAGTACGGTTAGTTTAGATTTTGATTTCCATTTTGAAGTAACTGTTTTTTTGGCAGCAAGCAGAATTAAAGTTAGCAAGGCCTTATTATATCCAGGCAATTCTGATTCTGTATCACAGCTCAAAAAATGTTTTTGTGGTTATACCAATTTGCTCATCCAGTATATCTAACAGAGTAGTCTGCAGGGTATTTTTAAAGTCTGCCAGCCCATTACACTGTCAGAAAATATGTTCCCAATTACCACTTTCTTCCATACTACATCTCAAACATTTGCAATCTAGCTGAGGAAAAATTCTTTGGAGTTTGCTTGAGGTATAAAATACCTATGCAAACCCTTCCAAACAAAAATCCTCAATCTTCTAGTCTTTGTTGCATATATGGGAGTCCATACATATATCCTCCTATCATTTCTTTGTGAATTGCTTATACAATCTCTCTTCACAATCCTTTCTAATCTCCACTGACTGATTTCTATAGTTATCAAGAAATATTTTATATGCTAGACTAATTATCCCTTTTTAACAGCAGCTTCTGTTCTGGATTCTACAAAAGAACTCTACCAGTGTTGCTCTTTCACTTAAGGCTTTCCCTATTCCTTTCTCTTTGCCTATACTCTGATATCAATCACTGACAGGGAAGGCAATCTCTAGTCGGCAGTCCAAATATATTCTTGGCCTCCTCCCATTCTGTTACTTCTCTTTCTAACCATTTGTGCTCAATACCTTGAGTCCTTTGCCAGTTTTATCCAGTAAATTTCAGCCCCATCTAGCCTATTCATGCCTATTCTCAGTGCCCCTAACTGCAGACATTTCTATTGGCAGAAACTCCTGTCTCCATTCTCATGTTGGCTTAGTTCTTAGTATACTTTCTGCTACTTTAGGAGTTTAATATTCTGTACGTTTTTGGTTATTCTCCTTAAGAACCCGCATCCTAAATCCCAGTGTTGCCTTATTTCTTAAGTTTCCCCCCATATCATCATCATTTTCCACTTTGAATTATAGCTTTCAGCTTGTACTATCTATAGGAGCTTTAACAGTGTAGCTCTGAAATACCCATTCAAGTCAGGTCATCTCAAATCACCTAGTTCTATTTGAAGGATCAACTTATCCCACTTGACTCTTGCCCTCTTCTCCTCTCAGAAAAATCTGTCAATTCTTTATTAACTGCTATGCACACTTTCTCATCTGGTTGATAAAAAAAATAATTCCTGACCTGTATATAAAACTAAAAGGACTAAAAACATTTTCACTGCCTGTTTCTTGCTAACCATATCCATAAAACAGTGTCTCCGGTTTCTCAGTTTTTGTATCATCTTTAGTTTAGTCTCTTAGCACATATCCTTAGCGTCCATAACAGAAGTCTTCCTAACCCATACTAATAAGTACTTCATTTTATAATGCCCACATAAATATGGGTATTTGCTGAGCCATTTCATGTGCGGGTACATAGTTTACAGCTATTACCTTTGTTTAATCTTCATTAATTTTGTATCCAAAAAAAATTGAAACTGTTTCAGAATGGTCCACAACACTGAGAAGTCTTTTTTTGGTTTTATCAGATACAAAATAATATCATCTGTAAATAAAGCCAACTTTTTTTAATTACCAGACCAATTATATCCTTGAATTTGTGAGTCCCTTATTTTCTTTGCCAATGGTTCTAAATATAACACAAAAAACAAAGGGAAAAGAAGACACCCCTGACACCCCTGTCTGGTTCCTCTGATCAAACATAACTTATCAGAGAGGCACCCTCCACATTAATTTTGGTCTCCAATGCCTCATATATCCTCCTAATTAACCTTATTATTGTGTCAGTGAATGCAAATGCTTCCTTCGCCCTACTCATAAAATTCCAACTTACTCAGTCGAATGTTTTCTCAGAATCAAGGCCCACTGACAGCAGTGGTATTTTCTTACATTCTGCTTCCCTCTGGATCATCACCATTCCATTAATACTATCAAATACTTGCCTCCCCTCCACAAAACACACTGATCCATGTCTATCAATTTTGGCATCACCTTTGCCAATCTTTTAGCCATTATAGGCATAAACACTTTATAACCATGGTTTAGATTCAAAATGGGCTCACATAAAGCTGGATCTGATGGGCCTTTACCATCTTTAGATATTAAAGCCTCCATAGCTTTTTCCAGGATGTTGGTGCTTCTCCTGTTAAAATACTGGTAAACAAAACCTTCCAGATCTTTACCACTTTCTTCCCTACTAGCTTCCAAACTTCTACAGGAATGCCATCTATTCCTGGTGAATTTCCTGTTCTCTTCCTATTATAACAGTTAATAATTGAGCCTCATCTACCTCTAACCTTGGCATAGTTAATTCTTTCATAAGCATTTCTATTTGCACTTTTTATTGATTTAATTTCATAAAATTTCCAAGATATTTCTAATACCTCTAAAGGATCTCTGGTTATTTTCCTTATTATAGGCACCCTAAGCTTGGCAACAACCCTTTCTACTTTCTGCTGCCTGAGTCAATGTACGAAAAGCTTTTATGCTCTAGAGTTTTTATCAAATAAACAGTTGCTTAACAGCAATCTTTGTAACATCATGCATATTACATAAGTAGTTTCTTATTTTCTCTGTAAAACTCTACAGCTCTGCCTCTTCATGATCTGTGAGATCCCCCCTGTTCAGCAATACGTTAACCTTTGTCAGTCCCTCTAAATAATTTGCATTATTTCTTAACCATTTTTTTTTCTGTTATATATATCCTATTTTTACACTCCACTTTCATTATCTCCTACTCCCCAGCTATATTTTCTGGAGTTTCTAACTTCCATAATAACTTCCGAATAAATTCCCCTACCCATTCCTTAAATATCTCTCTATTTAACAGATACATGGGAAGCAACAGTGTCTCATTTTTATTTCATTACCCTGCATTTTTATTTTAGTTGTCATGTGATTTGAAATAGTTATTGGATGCATATCAAATCTTTCAACTAAATGCATACGTTCCTGTGAAATATAATTTTGTTTGTAGCCTAGCCCACTTTTTGTACCTTGGTGCATATATGCAAGTTCTCTCCAAGCTCCCATTACTGAATCCACATTTTCCACACTATATCATTTCACAAATGTCTTCAAAGATTTACCCTGTTTTGTTATATTTTCCTTTCCAGGCCCCCCAGATACATCCTCTCTGTTGCAAATCAAATTCCAGTCCCTACCTTTAAGTAATAGTCCCTGCCAAAAGCTGATCATTACTCCCATTGTATTAGTTTTAAGTGGAAAATAAATACATGATAGCATAATCCTCCTCCCTTACCAGTAGCCTCTTACTACTACAAATCTACCATTATCATCTTTTTTTCCTCTTCTATCACTACTGGAGACCCCCCAAGCAATTAAAGTACTCCCTTTTCCTTTGCCCCAGCTATTCCGTGGAATAACCATCCCCAAATCCTTTCTTTATGATGCTTAAATGCTCAGCTCCTTCCAAATTTGTTTTTGGTAGCACAGCTAGTTGCAATCCGCATTTCATATTATAGTTTAGTACTTTTTTTTTTCTATAAACCTGTGAGACCATTCGCTTTCAAAGATAATGTGGAAAGTGTTGGTATTATGGTAAAAAAGTTATTATTCCCACCTGTTATGTACAACAGCTTTCTATGTCTAGTTTCAGCTTTTGTGTTACAAGCATACAATAATGTTTGGCTAGGTGCTATTTTATACTGTTTCTTGTCATATCCATTTTAATCTATGTCACATCTTTTTGTTTTAATAAAAACACTCAAACAAAAGAACAAAAACACCCCCGAACACACAAAACCTATTTAATACAATCACACTAAACTATGTACAGATTCATATAATAAAGTTTAACCCTCCTAAAAGGTACATTTCTCCCAGATTGACAGCTATATTTGCAGGCTTTAAATGACCTATAATGAAAGTTATCCATGCTAAGACACATGAAGCAGCCTGTATTGTTTTTGTCTTATCTTTATTCCTCTCCTAGATGTAGAAAACGTAATCCTTTAGCCACTGACATAAACAAGTATCTGTTTTCATTATCCCCTTATCAGAATGTCTCCAAAGAATCATGAGAACCAGGTACACAGTTGCCTACAGCTACAAGCTTCTCATGTTGCACTGTCAACATTTATTTGATAAAGGAAGACTTCATTACATTCAATGTTCTTTTATTTCCTTGCTTCAACTTAAAACCTGTTACTAGATCAAGCCAGTCATTACCCTATACAAAAGCAAGTAAAAGCATATCAGGTTTACTTATACCATGTTCTGTATACTTTTACAACCAGTCTGTCACCTCAACAACTTAAGGTTATAGCTTATCATCTTAAACATGCTTTTGTCCAGGCTTTCTTCTTTTTTACATTGTAGTGCCTAAACAAAAAGAAAGAAAAAGAAGGGAAATAAAGGGCACCTGTTTACTTTAGTATACATATAGTTCATATAACTAACTGAAAATGCTTTATTATATAACATGCAATATATGTTATGTTTTATAAAAAAATAAGGTTAGGAACAAACATTTTTCTACTTACAGTCACCTTTTTCCTTCATCTTCCAAACAGTAATGTCATATGCTTTGGAACCCCCTTACAAGTTTAAGAAAGTTATAAAAGTCCAACATCTCCATGTTTTCTTGGTCAACCATATTTCACAAATATGACTGAAGCTTTGTAATCCCACATTTACCCTCCAAGTTGCTGGGTTTTCTTCCTGTTGATCTCCTGCTCCCAATTCCAGTCCCTGATTCATTTCCACTGTACTCCTGGTTCTTCTAGTCAATTCATGTTCTTTTTTTCTTTTCTCAATCGTTTTCCTTTGGACATTGTCTCTATGATTTTTATTATCAAAATAATAAGAAGCAAAGTCCTCTTCTTATCCTTTTTTTTTTTAGACAAACTTTTATATTTCCTCCTTAGCATGTTCTGCATCAGTAAATGACTTTAACCCACCAGGAAAACATATTCTGAAGATAGCTCGATACAGCAACTTGAATCTCATGCTTGCTTCTCGACGTTCCCTGATTGCTGGAATAAATTTACTCTTCTTCTGTCTGGTGTACAGTGAGACATCACTTTCCACAAACAGTCAGCTGTTTACAACTTTTAGTATTTTGTCCTCCTGCCACTGTTTTGCCCAGGATCAAATCTTCTGCTGGTAGGACTGCAGTTTTACTATTAGAGGTTTTAGCTGTTTTCTCATGGCCAGGTTTGGAGCATACATACAATGTGCTCTTTCAATTTAACAACTCCTATTGTGGAATGCCATTCTAGTTGCTTATTTGTGCTTTCATAAAATTAATAGTCTGCTCTTTTCAGTTTCTCTGCTACAGCAAAAAAAAAAATCTCAGGTTTTCCCTATGTGCTCTGACTTCCAATTCTACCATTTTTAAAACTTCTCTTTCTGAGCAGTCTCATACTCAGGCAGCCATGTCTTCATTTCATCCTCTGATTTTTTGCAGTTTTATCAGCTCATATGAATATCTGTTTAAAGCTTCTTCCATTTTCTAAGCCTTTTTTTTTACTTGAGTTAACATACTCCTTCAGTGTTTCATTAGTTTTAATCAGTTTTTACCTCTAGATTATTAGAAGCTATACCTTGCACCAAATCTGGAGCTTGAACTTCTTTTTGCTTCCCAGCCAGTGTTTTCTCATCACCTTTTGTGGTTGATTTTCAGCTATCTTGGAAATCCTCCTAAATTTATTCAGCTTTGATACACGTCAGAAAATGTTAAGACTTTCTCAGGTCTTTTTTTTTTTTTTTTAGTTGATGCTAAAGCATTAAGAATACTTTGCTGTTTGTTGATTCAGTCCAATCTTTTTTTTTTTTTTTTTTTTGGGGGGGGGGGGCGCTTTTCATTACAGTGAAATAGTCCATGACTTTTGTTGTGGAATGATGTGATTTCTTTTATCAAATACTTTGAATTCTTCCAACGTACTGAAACCTGTCTCCAGTAAGTAGGTAAAATTATTTTCTATCTGGTTAGAAAAAAGTTATTCTGTATTAAAACTTTTTATTAGTGGCCAAAGTTCTCTTTATCACTCGATTTTTAGTGGCACAATCAGTATCAAAGATAACAAGATTTTGGCCAATTTTAAGAGGGGAGTTAGCTCAAGCTGCTTTTAATAGCAGTCTTTGTCTAGGTATGACAGATATTTTATTACTAAAGATCTAGGTAAAATATCTGGGTTAGTAGTAATTGGTATGCCAGCTGCCCTATGGGCTCTTCCAGTATAATACAATAAGCCTTCCTTATAGGTTTAAAATTTGAGGTAAACCAGGAGACTAAGAATGACATTAAAATCACTGCCTTCAGTTTTTTTGTCAGGAATACCTAATATTCTTATATTGGATTATGTTTCCCAGTTTTATAAGTCTCCCAATTTGTGCAGGAAACTGGTATTTTGTTTCCGAAAGTATTCTATCAGGATTTCTCCCTCCTTTACTCTTCCATCCATGTCACTTATAGCTCTTCCCATTTCTTGCATTTGAACACTTAGTTTTCCAGTAACTGATCTCATGATTTCAGTTTATTTGAGGAATTTTATTTTGCAAGCTAGCAATTTTGTCTGAAAGTTTTCATCTTTTATATTTTATTCTTGCAAAGATAAAATTCTTGCTTAAAGTCCTTTTTAGAGAGAGCTCTCCATAATTGGATTCTGAAGAACTCAATGTGCTGTTTTGCAGTAAAGAGGTTGCTAAATTGATTGCAACAGATTTTATTTGTGGGGGGGGGTCAAATGAAAGGCTTAAGTAAATCTTTCAAAGATACTTATTTTGGAAAAATGTTTTGACCGTTTCCTATCAAGCTCCATAAAGAATCTTCTTAAAATTGTAGAGCTTTTCACCAGTGCTGTTAGTTATCATCTATCCCGAATAGAATCTCCAGGACTTTTTTTTTACTTGAACTACTTGCAAATCCAATTCAACTGTATTTATCTTTTCCCACACAGAAAGAGGAGGGCTCAAACTTATTCCCAGTGGTATCTGTGAATGGAAAGGAGTAAAAGGGTGGTAGCAGCAATTTTACAGAGCCTAATGCACTTCTTCACTGTCTGTTGCGGCTACTAGACCTGCACCTCCCTACAAATGGAGACAGAAGCAGGAAGGGCCAAAACACAACAAATGCTGCTGGATGACTGGCTAGTTGTGTCATAATCTCCAGACATGCAGGGCAACTCATACATGTGTGGGTATGAAATGGGACACCCATCTGGCAACATTACATGACCTAATGCATCTTTTCATCTGGTTCCCAGTCTCTATCAGAAGCTGATATAGGGCATACTTCTAACACATGCCCCTCTCTCACCACATTGGAAAAGGCAGGAAGGAATTTGCTTCATTATTCCTTTCCTAACCAGCATTATCTCTTTAAGTGTCTGAGCCAAAATCTGAACCACAGTAATCTGGGTCACATCTAAACTTTATTCTTCTATGCTACAGAACAAACTTAAATGTGTCAGAATTGAAAATTACATACTTACCAAAATGACAGAATTACTGCTAGGATCAGTCACCTCTAATGCTGGGGGAAGAAGGGTGGGTTTGATAAATAGAACAGAACTGCCAAACCTGATCTGTTGTTATAATAGGTACAGATTTTTAAAATCTGCTTTACCATAAGGATACAGTCCCAAGCTAAATCTCGTGTGAATCCTCAGGGAAGACCATTCAGAATTTTGGTGGCATTAAAGGAAGATTTCAATCTACAGATCACATCCACTCTGTAGTATCTTGCAGAAGGGTTCAGCTATACCCAGCTAGCCACTGAACAATCACCACCAAAGGATATATTTAGCACACTGACCATGACCCTAACAGTGCTAACTCCAGGCTCTATAGGCAGGGTTTTGTTGCATCTATTTGATTAAAACTTTATAAAGTTTGAAAGTCATTTAGATAAAAATTAATTCTGACATTTTCCCAAATTATTTTTGAATAATAAATAAGAATATATTTTTTAATGAATTTGTTCTATCATGATAAAATCTGAGTTGCGTGTGGACATCTATACAGTGCAACAGACATGCTGTTTTCTTAGACTAATTCAGGAAGAATCCATACGTCAGTGTTTGCAATTCCTACAGCAACTGCATGAACAGCTGCTGCCATCCACTGAGTTTACTAAGCAAGAAGGGAACAAGAAGTAGATTCCATAACACCCACACACGTCACACAATTTATAATCATCAATCTGCCTACTGCACATGTCCCTCAGTGATGAAAGGAAACTGGAGAACCCATCCATGCAAACCAACATGGGGAGGATGTGCAGACTTTGCCTAGCAGACATCCCAGCTAAGAATCAAACTAGAGAATCTTCTGGTATGAGGTAAGAAAGGTTACTCAATGTGACACTGTGGTGCCCTAAGGAAGAATACCAGAAGATTAATGCTGTGACTCAAGTTTGCCATTACCGCATTCTGTAGCACAAAGAGAATGATTTATTCTCATGGACACACTGTCTTTGAATAACACATATCTCTTGAGAGATAACAATTTGGACAGCCCTTTCCAGGTATGAAAGACGTCTAGCAATCACCCGAAGTTGGGAAAACATGCATTTAGACACAGGAAGCACATTCCAGGTAAGGTTATTGGATGTGTGCAACAGAAGCCTATTGTTGGTTTCAGAGTATATGCTTACCTAGCAGATGAAGCCAAAGCAGGGGGAAACAAACTTGTCACGAGTCAAAAAGGAGCTATAAGAATAACTTGGGTCTTAAATATCACGGCCTTCTCCAGAAAACTGGGAATACATACAAACAGGGGGTGTAAAGTAGATCAAGGGATCACTTTTGGATGAGTGCGCCTCCAGGGCAACCTCTTAAGGGAGGAGTGAGGGAAAATAAGTTGCTCCATTCTGTGTTGGTTATTTATTCAAACAGTTAACAGTAAGGCTTTCTCCAATGCTGGAACAAGGTCTTGATTACTATTAGGTTAAAAAAACACTCCTAAGGCATCAGCAGGCAACAGATGAGCCTGTCTACTAGAGAACCAACTTGTCCTGGAATACAACAGACAGTGATAAAGTGACTTGTTGCAAAGACCTGTTCCAAAACTTTCATGGCCACCTGCCAAAGGGGATATTAATGACTCTACCCTTAGCTGTAGACATACAATAGCACTGTTATGTTGTCAGTACAGATGGCAACTGCACCTTGGAAGAAGGGATTGAAATGGATGAAGACTGAGGTCTACCATTACTTCTAGATGTACAGAGAGGTCTCTGTTTGTGACCATGTTCCTTGGACTGTGAGCTCCTGATAACCCCCCCTCCCCCAGCAGGGGCATCTGTGGAAACTGCATCAGGGGTCTGACAGAGAGAACTTGGACTCATGCGTCCACCATGTGTTATAATCCTTGCACTTCTGGGAAATTCTGGCAGTAAGGTATAATGGATCAACAAAGAGGATTCAAACAAACTCTCAATATCCAATGCAATACACTCATGTGATGATGGGGACTGGGCGTTATCAAAATTGAAGACATTATTAAGCCTAGGGCTCTGAGGAAAGAGAAGCTGAGATCAAATGGCTTTAAAGAATCTCAGAAACCACCCACTGAAGAGGAGAGGCTCTGTCTGGAAAAAGAAAAGCTTGGTAAGTCAGTGTATCGATCTTGCAACCAATGAATATAATGGACTTTATGAACATCAAATGAGACTTTGAGTTGTTCAGTGTATTGCCAAGGACTAGAACAGCGGCATAAAGCGGTACACAGAGGAAAGCAGACTGTCTACAGCAGTCGTCAGGAACCACTCATCCAAGTTTGGGAAATCCTTGTTCCTTGCAGCCTAAAAAGCACTGTTACAACTATGATTCATGTCATGAAACCCTAGAGACTGAGATAGTGTCCAAAATTAGTAGTAATTCCTTTCTATGTGAAATTGTAGAAACTTAAGAAGATTCCTTGCAATCTTGGCATGCGGGCAGGCATCTTGAAGGTCCAAAGAAGACATCTAGTCTCTTTCTTCCATAAACAGAAGGACAGACTGTATCATTATCACATGAAAGAGCTTATTTGGAATGTACTGGTTGGGGCCACTCAAATCTAATATGCACGAGGGCAATTGTTTTCTTTTTTTCTTGGAAAACATCTTCATTTTTGACTCCATCCACACAATAAACATTAAAATACCATACTGCAGACCTCACACATGGTGTACTAAACTAAATACATAAGCAACATTATTCGCTGAATCTTATTTAGACATTTTACAATGTTACTATGCCTAGTATCCATTTAACCACCATGTCACAGGTTATTTCAACATGTTATCACAAACAAAACATGAAACTATAACTACTCTCAGCAACCATTTTATTGTTTTGTGAGGGGCTGCCGCCTCCTACAGAGGACTTCATTTCTTCTGCTCCCAAAAATTCCATTTAATATTCAACTTAGAATACCCCCCCATCCCACCCTTAACATTCCCCCAAATTCAAGAGATTTAAGGGACTGCATAACATCAAGGGGAAACCTGGATTTCAAGTCCTGAGGTCCTTTGTTTTCTTTGGTACAAAAACAAAACCTGAAGTAAAGACCTGTCCTTTGCTCTTTGTGGTGGGACCTCTTGGACGGCTCCTTTTTATATAACATTTAAGGCCTCCTTTTTGCCACAGTTCTGTGATTGGGTGAGACATTTAGAAGGGGAAGAGACTGTGGTCTGGGTGGGAAGAGGAAGGGAATAGCGTAACCTCTGGGTACTACTGTGCTCTCCCATTTGCTATGCATGATGGCAATCCAAAGTTGAGCAGATGAGCAATCCCTCAGCAACTACACTGCAGATATTTTGAGAGTGGACCATGCTATCCATGACTGTTTTGCCTAAGTTGATCACCCTTTTATTGTCAGACATTCTAAAAGAGGCAGCAGCTTCTGTAGACTCTTTCAGAACTTCTGTTATCATACTGAACATCTGGCGGGAGCTCTACTGTGTTCTACAAATGGTGTACCTGAAAGATTGGATTTTATTCCAAAAGAGCTGAAGGTCTTTCTTGCTAGTTCTTGCTTTTCACATTCAACTTTTTCTATCTGTCCACATAGCCGCATTCTAATGAATGGGGCATTAAGGAAAGTGGTCTTAGTGTCCCCTGCAAAGTAAGAAACACAGTGTCAGATGTGGTATCTTAAAGCTGTGCATGCTGCATCATCCACTGTGCATGAAGCATTTTGCGATCTAAAATGAAGCACGCAGTCGACATCTGGGAAAAATTTTTCTTAACGTTTCACTTGGTAACCCTATCCATTCAGTGTAATGTTTCCCTTACCAAATCTTTCTGTAATCTCAATATGTTTTACATATATTTTCCTGCACTCAAGATGAATATGGAGGATAAGTAAATGCATTTCACAAAGTGGTCCAGGGCTCATGAATCGTCTTGTGGTGGAAGGACCACAGGGCTCTGATGGGTGGGAGACTTATTTTTAAGGTGCATGTAGCCACTATACAGTGCATTTCTAGAGCAGAAGCAAGATCCAATAACTTAGGAGGTTGAAGGGTCCTGTCTGTCCTTTTTAGTACAGGGGCCATCACAATCAGGTTCTTCCAGAACATTTATGAATCATTTTGACAGCTGATGGGACAGCGGAAAAGGAACAATTCAGAGCGAGACTGAAAGGTATCCACCACAATAAGCTCTGTTGGACAAGTGACTTTGGGGGCAGTAGCATAGCCAGAGGGGAATGAAGGAGTCAACTGTCCTGAGCATAAAGTGTAGGGGCCCAATAAGCCATCCTATCCATCATCACTGCCACAATTATTCTTTAGTGCAATACTGGCATTTAAAAGTTCATACTGCATTTACGGTAAAACTTCAGCTTGGTAACACTCAGCCTGTGGTCTAAACTGTGGCAAATAGTTTACTACAGTTTAAAAGTAAAAAAGTGTAGATATATATATATATATATATATATATATATATATATATATATATTTTTTTTTGTAGTTAACGAGCTCTGAAGCACTCCATATAGTCTAGACTGTCTGTAGCAACTGCTTGCAGTTTGCTACAAGTTAAAAAAAAACTTAGCACTGTAGGCTCCATGCGGGGTATAAACTGCAGCAAACTGCTTGCTACATAGCAAACAGTTAGCTACAGTTTGAGACAGTTTGTAGTCTGGGGCCAGTAATCAAGGAGTCTCAATTCTCACCAATGACACTGGTGAGGGACGGCTACTAGGAGCAAAAATGGATACACACAGTATTTCTAGATGCAACTCTCTGCATCAAGTACAATTTCCCTTAACAGCACACAGGAAGCATACTCTAGACCTGGGGCTGGACACACTCTCTCTCCAAGCCCCAAACAAGACTCCACACTGACCACTTTGGAGCTTTGTGTCCATGTTCCCAGTAGCTGACACACACACTTGGATATTTTTTTTCTTACACACACACACACACACACACACACACACACACACACACACACACACACACACACACACACACACCTGGGAAAGGCTGACACAGATTTACCAACTGTGCCTCCTCTGTTCAGTCTATAAGGTAACACTCCCACAAGTCAGCTACTCTAAGGCTCTTACAAGGGTATCCAATTATACTGAGTAAAACTAATATTAATATAAATGGTAGAGTTTGACCAATGCAGCAAGTCTTTCAGGAGAGTCCACAGTGTCACTATAATAAGCATAAGTACTCTCAATATGTTAAAAGTATTCTCTAAAAGACCAGCCACAATGAAAGGTACAGCAATATTTAATAATAAATAATAAAATAGAAAACATGAGACTACTGAAATCTACTTACAATAAACACCAGAGTTTCAATCACAGGCGATATAAAAATAACACAGTTGGATAGATTCACACAGTCACAGAGTCACAGAAAAACAGTACTTAACTAATCTCACTATACTTTCCGGACTGATCTAAAAAATTACTATTCCCTGGTTACTTACTTATGCAAGGCAAGATGAAGTGTGTTGCATTGCTTACTACAGAGCAAGGCAAGATGAGGTGTGTGGATTTGCTTCCTACAGCAAGGCAAGACGATGTGTGAGGTTGTGAGAGATATCTGAGAGAGATATTTCCTGTCAGGCTCCGAAAAACAAAGTACTGCTGCGAGAGTTCTGGAATATCTCTCTCTAATATCTAAAAAAATTATTTTAGTGCTGGTTATAGAATAACATCACATCTGGTCACCTGACTCTGGTACAATATACAGCCAGAGCTTTGATAAAATATGTTGCAGCATCTGAAAGCTATAAAATAATTTCAAAAACTTCCACCCTTCCAGGGTAGCAATTAGTTCACCCCTAAGGACAATACAGAAAGATTCATAGTTCTGGTTTTCCCAGACATTTTTGTCTCTGGCTACAATCAGACCTGTAAGATAAAATCGTTATGGCCTAAACCAACCCATTTAATTTTCAACCTATTTTTCAAAATTAGCTGGACTGAGATTAATGTCTTCCCTTCCAGAATTCTCTGCTAAAGCATATACATTTAATCAGTTTTAATAATACTGTCTGACATACATGTATATCTCTTTCTGTCCAGCAGGATCCACTGTTAATGCATTTTTAACATAAGCATCTGTACAAATCAGTGTGATAGTCAAATGACATAAAATTCTTTACAAAACTCCAGCTAGCTATGCTTGCATATGTTATACATGCACCGCCCTACTCTCCCTGGCACAGATGGCAGTACCTCATATGAACACATAGTTTACACCATTTTTTAATACTAAGAGAAGGAGCTGGGGCATGAAAGGGGAAGTGCATGCATCTGGCCAACTAGTTGGTATGCAGTTTTTTTTTTTTTTGGGGTCTTATATCTGCATCCTGCAGAGTCCTATTTTTTTTTAGCTTTTGCCTGAGGGAGTGGGTTGCTAGCTTGTGGGACCAATTAGATGTCTCCATCCAACATGCATCCCTTACTTATAAGGAACAACACCTTTCACACATTTTTTTTGTTCATAGCATATTTTTTTGGCCTTCATACAAAATGATCCATACACTTCCATATATAAAAAACAAAACTGTTCTTTCCGCCCTAGGCAATTTTCTCAGAGTATACCACCTTGGCTGTGAATAAAATACCATAATGCTTTCTTTAGGAATTTATCGCCTTGACCCTTGCATAAGCTCAGCCATCACATTTTAAAACAGCTGGTTAAACCAAACACACAGCAATATATCTGTAGCACCTGTTCTCTCCCATCACAGAAATCATTAACCTTCTGAGTATGTCGGAATTCACAGCTCTCTCTCACTGTTATTTAATGATGCTTTCTTTCCTTTTAACAATAGTGCGTTGCCTCTATGAGCACAATCTGTGATAGAAAAATAAAAAAGTAGCAATGACTATTTGCTATGGCACAGAGACATCAGCATGGCAAATAATATTTAAAGTGATCCTGTAATCCACTTTCAACATTTTGCTGATACTTACAGTAAAGATGAAACGTACCTGCAGTTGAGAACACCAAGCAGTTCCCAGTAACCACTAATATCAAGCAACTTTAAAACTATGTGAATGTAGAATGCAGGCTTGCAATGTAGTGGCACTGATGCATTATGTTGTAATAGAGAGATGGGATGATAGCAGTGGAAGTAGGAGATGGTATTATAAACATGTCCCATAAAGTAGACTACATCATTTATTCTCCACTTCCTTATACAGAAAAGAAATAACATGTAGTTGCAGGGTGGAAAAAAAACAAAGTGATTAAAACCGATCAACTGCATATACTTGTAGGAGTAAATGACAGCTGCTCAGAAAAACAAGTCAGTAAAATTAAGTCACAGCCACTAGGAAAAGCAGTTCAATATCTATTACTCCTTTCCATCAGAAACACTGCAATGGTACTAATAGCCTTAGTTTATTTTAATGCATGAGCAGCTAGGTTAGGGTTAAATGAGATTCGGTAGCTTTACAGACACATCTGACATTGGCTGTAAAAACACTTTGTCCCCTTCATTTCTAATGCATTTCATTTTCCCATCAGTAACTACTTATACTGAGGTATTACCTGGAGATGTCATCTTTAATCATGTGACTTCTCAGTTATTAAAAG
This sequence comes from Protopterus annectens, assembly GCF_019279795.1. Taxonomy (NCBI): domain Eukaryota; kingdom Metazoa; phylum Chordata; order Ceratodontiformes; family Protopteridae; genus Protopterus; species Protopterus annectens. The sequence continues at coordinate 703,296,153 of NC_056734.1, forward strand.
GCAACAAACGACTGACAGGATATGAAAAACAAAATGATGCTAAGGTTGTTTGTTTTAGATATGGGGTAAACAAACAGTCCGAGTTTGAGGTTGACAACCTATAGCAATACAACATGAGACGAACAGTGAATTGAAAGACACCTGTAATCATATAAAACAAAGTGTAATAATGCAGTTGGTTATATTTGCGTATTAAATCTTACTACTGAGTATCAAAAAACATGCCTTGTGAACATAAAACAGCCACAAAGCTATATGCCTCTTCCCCAAACAATATTTAAAGCCCCCATTTATGCTGTACAATTAAAACGGACTCCAGATGCTGAACAGTACTTGTGAAAGCATCAAGACAACAATGGTAAAAATTATAATTTTAATGGAGGGTCACTCCACCAGAGTGTTGAAAAGAACTGGATAGTGGCTGTCTGATGCCTTTTTGTCTTAAATTAGGCACTAATACTGTGATTTTATGTTGCAGGGTGGAAAGTTCTCTGGATTCAAGGGCATTCCTTCATCTGAACAGCAGCCTGTCAAGCACGGTCTCTCCCGACCATGCATAATGAGTCATTAGGACATAGTTGTTGAGTAGTCCATTGCTTGGGTTTTCCGAGCTGTCTTGCTTCCAACTTTGGGAGGTTTGGTGCCAGTTGGTGATACATAAAAGGTTACCCAGGGTATTGGTTACTTATCTTGGGAGGATGGATCTAATCCAAGCCCCCCAAAAAGAACTCTCTTACCCAGAATTTTGTCAGACCTGCACAGACTTCATTTGCTGTTTCCCAATATAATTTTGTTTTGGTCCTCAATTGTGCCAAGGCTCCAGTGGGAAGGAGCTAGGAGGAATGCAGCAGTAGAAATTTCCAGATGACTTATTAACAACAGACTGGCCAAAGTGGTGGACCAGACTGATTTCCAAGTGACTAAACACAAAGCCTGGATAAACCTGACAAACTTTTATAACCCTGATGGAGCAATCGAGTACACCTCAACAATATTTGTTTTAGTTTATTCAATCTGGGCATTACTTTGTCAACTGAAGATTTCTTTAAAGATGGGTTTTGATATTAAGCCTGCTGTGGGATGTTGAGTTAATAATTCTGGTAGCGAGTTTTTTTTTTCTAGGTGGGGCAGAATGAGCCAGTGGGCAGCCTCCTTGGAACTTTTCCCTCTTGCCCCCCCCCCCCCAGGTTGTATTTCAATGGCCTCTACACAGTGGTCAGGCTGGTTTGAGTATTAAGCCTTGGACAATGCAAGCTGTTCTTGGGCTGGGAGGCAAGCCCAAGGGGTCCTCATAAGCAAGTCTGAGGCAGCCTGGGTTATGCACCTGAGCCACAACTGCTAGCCAGAATGGGCCTGGTTACACTAGCTGGCAATAATGACAAATGATACAGACTATGCTGTGGTTTTGATAGTATCTTGGTTCTGGTATCAGTAAATGATGTTCACTTAATGAATAAATGGTCACAATGGCATAGATGGTGTATTCACTGGCAAATTTATCTATGGTATGATCCCATTTATTTTCATAGGGGTAATATATAATTATTAACCATGGGATGGGTGAGGCACATCTTTAACCAAAAGAGATAGGTTACTTTGAGTACAAAAAGGGAAACTGGCTATGCTTAAAATGGCATGCAAGGGCAACTAGCCTAGTACTTACCTATGAACCTATAATGGTGTGTGCAGCTTTCCAGTGATCATCTTTACACGCTCACACCTGTGCAGAAGAATAAATAAAGCTTCAATATGCTGAACAGGGGTGTGAAAGCATAAAGAGCTTTATGTGATATGTTGGATCCCCACATTCATTTTCTGTTTTGCAAAGTAAAACATTTTTTATTACAAAAAAATTCAAAGAAAAAATATGAGTTCCTACATCCACAAAGAAAAGCTACACTAAAAATATCAGCAAGTATGTAAAAATAAAGGAAACTATTCCTGCTGCTTATGTTCTGCTATTATTTCATTCACTATGTATCAGAGTAGTATAATATTACATCAGGAAGCTTAAATAATACACATGCATTAGATGTAGTGTAATTTTGCTGAGGTCTATATCTCAAATGAGGACCCACTAGAATGGCCTTTGTACCACACAGCATGCAAAGCAGTGAAGATGACAAAAGCTGTATGTCCATCCATAGCATCCTTATTTTAAACACACACACACTCATAAGGTAGCAAGCAATACATTACATACAGTGATCACTGTAAATTAACCTTAACAACATATTCTCACATCATGGACATTTACATCAAATATGAAACATTTTACAAATCCAAAGCACATTTCAGTAACTGAAGCTATATAGTCTTTACAATTTTTTTTAAAACTAAACTCTGGAACAGTACTTTTATCTGTCATGTGCCTTCAGATTACCGTATCTACATTTACTTTAACCCTAACCCCTCCCATCTCATCCCACAGCCAATCACCCATCACCTCCAATCAGACTTTCTTACTTTTATTATCCCTGTTTCTTTCCCATTATTTCACTGCTCTTTACTCTTGCTTATAACTAATTTGTGTGGTCCTTCCCTTATTATATCTCTCTCTTCTATTACCCTACATATTTTTTAATAATCACATTTCACTTATTTTTCTTTCACACAAACCTACTCTATTCACCTTCAATACTATTTAGTTCTTATTTCATATATATTTCCTACTATAGCAATCCACACTATTTGTAAGAGCTTTATCTTTCCTACTATTACTTGCAAGCATGTTTATCCATTTTATCTTAATACTTGCACTTCTCATTTTAACTTATTTCACCTATTACCATTTTCCACTAGTTCTATCACAATGTAATCATAGACATACTTTGTACTACCAAACTTATAAGCAAACAATTCACTTTAAAATATCTCCTTAATACTTCTTAATCCAAAATTTTCAGAGTTACTTTTGTCAGTTGTTGTTTGTCTTTTCGGCTTTTCCCGGTACACCTTCAAAAACATTACATTCAGATGACATCACCTTTTTGATACAAACAACAGCTTAAGTAGCCACAAAACTTCTAGCCAGTGGTGACAAACCCAAATCCAGGGCCAAACCAACTCCTCTCTACCAACACTCACACATCAATACCTCTTAAAATACCTCATAAAAGCTCAGATCTACTATTTCACAACTTGAATGTCTGAAGTCTAGTTAATAAAGTCCATGAACGGCTATCCTATCACACTACTTTCCAGACTTAGTCATCCTAACTGAGACTTTGCTTAAACTTCATATCCCCAATATTGAAATGATACCACCTGTTTATAACATACTTCATACTGGCAGCACTAATAAAAAGGTGGGAGAGTAGCTATTCTATTTAAAAATAACTTAAATGTTCAACCTTTGGATCTAAATTTATCCATACCTAGTAACACTGACCTACTCCTTAGCAAATTACAAATTAATTCTAATAAGTATATAAATGTGGCTGCCATTTACATCCCACCTGGTAACAATATATCCACTATACAGCATATCCTCCATAGTATCACTAATATTACCTCACAAAAAATAATTTTAGGTGAATTGAACACTGACTGGTCAACTTGTAAGCCCAAAAATCCAAGCAACTACATCAGACACTTTGGATTCTCATAAATTACAAAATCCTCTACATGAATTGACAAAAATGCTAATAGGAACTCCATTCTTGATTGGGCCCTGACAAACAAACCCTCCCACTATCTAAACACTGGTTGCCTATCAGATAACATTAGTGACCACAAACCTACCTGTTAAGGCAACACATCTTCCACTCTAAGCACATAGTTTAACTGTCAAATACGCAGTAAACAAATTTCAGCCCACAGGTACTAATTTACACTCTAAGGCAGTGCAACTGATCTCTACTGAAAACCTTATCCCTAGATGCAGCAGTCAATCACTTCAATAACACCTTCCTCAATATCCTCAACATTATGGCTCCTCCCAGAACAGTTAGGGTTAAATTCAACCAAGTCCAATGGCTTTCTCCTGAATCTAAAACCCTCCTCAAGCTAAAGGACCAGGCCTGGATCTCATGGCATACTAGCAAAACTCAGGTTGATAATGTAAACTTCCTACAACTTTGAAATAAGGTTAAACATCAAATCAGAGAAGACAAAAAAAACTACTATACTAACATCCAACTTAAATATCAAAAAACCCACAGAAATGTTGGGCTACAATCAATAATATTCTTCATCCCGGTGACGCAACTACTCCCTCCCCACATTACCAAACAGCTCAGGAACTATTGTTGAACAATTTAATAAATTCTTTGCAGAAAGCATTCTAGCTCTTAGTAAAACAAACCATATTAATACTCACAAAACACTCCATCCAAACAACATAAATTGTTCCTTGTAATTCCACTCCATCCACATCAAAACTATAGAGAAACTCATAAAAAAACTAAAACCCACTGCAATTGTAGCAGATGGTCTTCCATCAGAATTTCTAAAAATAGCAGCCGAGGCTCTCTCCTACCCTGTTTCTATTGCTGAACACTATGTTCCCTCTCTCTGAAAAAATGCCCACATGATTCCCCTGCATAGAGGAGAATTATCAACTGAACTTGCTAATTATGGACCCATTGCTATTCTTTTCCCACTTTCCAAACTTTTGAAGAAATGCATACATTTATAACTTATAAAATACCTTACATCTAATAACTTACTTGCCGTTTCCAAAAACGGTTTCAGACCTTCTCAGTACAACTACGGCTCTTCTCAGCTTCATCAATATGATTAACCAATACAGGAACACTTTTAGCTTAGTCTCATCAGTTTTCCTTGACATGTCTAAGGCTTTTGACACAGTTTCCCACAACAACTTTTGACTATCCTCTCCGACCTAAAAAGTAGTCACTCTAGTCTCTCCTGGTTCCATAGTTACTTAACTGATCATCAGCAGGCTGTCAAATGGCATAATGACCTCTCACCACTCCTCCATATTGCCCTTTGGGTTCCACAGGGCTCCATTCTTGGCCCACTTCCTTTTAGTCTTTTTACTAATAACCTCAACTCAGCTACTTCACAAGCTACCATTATCCAATACACAGATGATTCTACATTAACTTGTGCAGCCCCTACCATGCAACAACTTCAGGATAGAACACAACAGGCCTTTAGTGAAATTGAGGACTGGTTGTCAAACTCTCAGCTCATAATCCCAGCAAAACTAAACTTATGATCTTTTAACCTACCAAATCATCTGACTCCTCTCTAACATTCCACATCACATCCAAAGACAACACAATAATCACTCCTAATTCTATTATCAAACTACTTGGAGTCTTAATAGATTATAAGCTAAGATTCAACTCTCACATATCACAAACGATTAAGAAAGTACATAAAAAGTTGGGTATCCTCTACAGAAATAACATTCGTAACAACTCCTCTAGAGTTGCCATTGCAAGAATACACCTCCTGGCAATATTATTACATGCCTCTCCCATCCTTACCAACCAGAAAAAAATGACTTAGAAAAATTAAATACTTGCTACAACAAAATTGCTGTTTGCCACTAGTTCATCTTATAGATCTCATCACTGTCTCTGTCTGTTTCCTGGCTAGAATTTCCACATCTTCTAGCTTATAACCAGTTAATTATGGCCCACAAGCTATTTTATAACCCTAAAAAGATACCAGCTCTTCAACACCAATTACTTCCCCACTCTAATATTCACTCACTTCATTCAACTAATAAATCTTAACTTCAGGTCTGTAAAGCCAATAATTCTGCAGGATAATCCCTTTATTATTGTTTCATTTCTAAAGTCTGGATCTCTTTACCCTGCAATGTCAGACCTGCTAACATAACCCAATTTAAGAAACTACTCAAACTGTATTTATCAGATACATGGCAATGCTCATGCAATGCCCCTGGCTGAGCACTTCCATCTGTATCTGATTTCTCCTGTTTCTCAGTCTCACTCTTCCTACTAATCTACTCAATGTCTGTTGATACACACAGTGGATTATTTTTATTTTTAATTCTAACTTGAATTATCTATGTTTAATATTTTTGTTGTTACTCTGATTTCTGTATTAATTTGTACTATGCCCATATGCTCTGAATTACTACTGTACAAATTTCACATGTGCATTTATTTGAATACTGTAAGTTTGTTTTACACTTTTTAAATTTAATATGTCTGTGTTACATATCTCTATGCTGTATTTTCTTTATGTGGAGCTTTTCTCCACGGGCCTCTGCTGAAAATGGGCTTTACCCAGTCGGACTTTCCCGGTAAACAAATGCAAAATAAATAAGTTTTAACAGACATCTGGTCATTCCTCTGGAACACTCTACTTTGCAGTATAAATTTACCTGGAGATAAAACTTCAAGTATCTCTGTATGCAACTCCTGACCATCACCTTTTTTCATTGTGCATATTTTCACCTGACAGAAGTGGCTAGAGCAAGCACTTCTAGCTCATCTTTTTCTGTGCCCTCAATTTTGATATATTTGTCCTGCACAAATGAATGATTAACTCTATGCAGCTTATCATCTGCCTCTTGATTCAGCTGTTAAAATATTTCATCTTCGAACTGTGCACCATCCAATGGCTTTTGGGTACTTAATTTATCTCCAGCCATAGTCTGACATTCCTTCTGCAGTTTCGATTACTGCAGTATTTCTGTCTCAAATTATTTCATCCAAGCATATCTATTAAGTTAATGCATCAGCAATGAAGTGTTTTTTTTCAGTGTTCTGCCCCTCAAACGTTGAGGTGGAAAGAGTGCCCATGCAGCAGACTATTCCTGTTTCCAAAACTGTAAGATGACAATAATCACAGCTTTTGTTACAGCTCCTTCTCACAAAATTTTTCAGTCTAGATAGCTCTTTACACTTACCTGAAAGTGAAGATAATGCAGACAGGACATTATCAGTCTAAGTTCCAATGCATGCAGACAATTTTGGAATTCCAAGTTTTGCATGTGGATCACTGTTAAATACAAGAACATCATGCGTCTCTTGTCTTGAGACTACAGATGGGGAAGGACTAAGCACAATTGCCCTTGTGTCTTTTATTTTGATTATGTCATAGAATCTGGAACAACAATTCACACAACACATAAATGGCTTCTTGGAAAAGGAAAAAAACCTGTGTCCATTCTACTTCATGGACTATCTAGAATGGGACAGGTATACTTTTATCACTTCATCTGGGTAGAGGTTACTGTTTGTAATACTGATGACACAAATCTACTCTGCAACTCCTGAATTAACACAAAATGTCAAAACATTACATCTTCATGTGACTCTCTGGAAATACAAGGCAACTGATTTCTATGAGCTTTTATGCCTTGCTGGTACAAACCATCAGAATGTAGCTCCTTTCTCGAGGAGTGATAGGCCAGTCAAGCTACAGCTGAATTTGTGAATAATTATCCAATTGTACAGTTCCCATCTGAAGGGAGATAATGTATCAAACTGCTTGATTTGCACTGGAAGACTTTTCTCATGGTGGGAAAGGTGAGGAGTAATGATCCATTCTCTCCACCATGTTTTATTTATTTGCTGATGAAAATTTAGATCTCTGATATTTGTGGAACTGTTTGATTTGTGGGAGGAACACGAGATCTACAACCACTGGGTCTCCAGTGGCACAGAAGGCAAAGCTCTCCCCTTAGACATGTACAAGATACTGAACACAGGAACACTGCTGCAAGCCTTTTCTGGTGCCTCAGTTTTTAAATCAGTGATTTTCATAGTTAGGAATCCCTGGGGTCATTTTAGTTCTTTGATATGCTTAGTGAGATGCATCTCAAAGGAGGCACTGTAATCAATAATCAGCCTAATCAATGCTGTCAGGGGACAGCTACCTCTATAGATCTAGATAATATCCCTTTGGCAATTAGCTGTGCTAAGTAGAAGGATTTTCTGACTACTGTCATCACATCATCATCAAATGAGAGGGAATTATCAACCCAAGTTCAAAGGTATTTAACAACATTCTCATTTTGGAGTTGGGTGTGGACTATGTTGTATGCATGGAGGAGCAGTTGTTTACCAAAAGGGACAATATTGCACTTTTTAGCATTTAATTAAAGCCCATTTGTACACCAAGTATTTCTGAACGTACGTAAGTTTTTACAGATGATCTTGTGTCAGAGGAGATTTAGCAATGACTCCCAGTACAGTCATCTGCAAACATGGCTAGCCAGACGTCTTGGTTCATGGTCTGGAGATCAGACAAGTACATTCCAAACAAAAGGTCCTAGCACCAAGCCCTGTGGGATACCACTGGTTACCTTCATACTTTCTGATGTGGCAGCTGCTACAAGCACCACGTGGGCTCTGTCTTTCAGCCAATATGCTACCCATCTTACTATATGGTGTTCTATTTGCAGTACATTAGGCTTGCTGGCATGGGGGATGGTGTCTGATACTTTAGCCAGGTCAAGGTATGCTGTGTGGACAACAGGACTGCCACAAAAAGCCTGTGTTACCTGCCCGAAGACATTTACCAGAAATTAACCAATCACTCCACCCCTGACAAAGCCACACTTTTGAGGGTCTAGACTGATGAGATTTTTAATATGCATAATGTTAATTATAACATGTTACAGGCAAGGGTGCCCGCAGGCAGGTGCAAGGGGGTGCTGCACCCCCCCTGGAACAGGCTGGCTGGGAGATTTCATTTTTTTTTTAAATTAAAAAAAACAGTGTTTTTTTTCAGAGCCTTCTTCTTTAAGAATGCCCTTTGTGTCCAGTCGCACAGACGTTTCTGCGTCTGTGCGACTGATGTCTTCATCTTCCACACCTGCACAAAATTTAAATTCCAGAAGACCTCTGGACTGCAGACAAAGGTACAAGTGAGAGGTAGGTGGGTGCATGTGTGTGTTTAAGAGGTGTGTGTGTCTGGGTGTGTGCAAGAAATAGGTAGGGGTGTGTGGACGTAAGAAGTAGGTAGGTAGGGGTGTGTATGCAAGAAGTTGGTAGGTAAAGGTAGGGCTGTGTGTGTGTGTGTGTGTGTGTGTGTGTGTGTGTGTGTGTGCAAGAGGAAGGTAGGGGTGTGTGTGTAAGATGGGGGGTAGGAGTGTGTGTAAAGGGGGGGGTCATACCTCAATTATCCAGATTTTTGCCTCATATTTTGGTTTCTCATAATATTGTGTTTTTTTTTTTCTGGCAAATCATCAAGGACTGAAGTCAGAAAATAATGGCAGACATTTGAGTTTTAGACTTCATATCCTCATACTAATGCAAACCTTGTTGTTCTACCCACTTTCCAAGTAGGTAGGGGGATGTATGTGTGTGTCATACATTTCAACTACACAGATTTTCATAGAATGTCCAGATTTTTGCCTTATATTTTTGCTCTGTTTCTCATAAAACATTTTTTTTTTGCCAAATCACTGGGATGAGCTAAGGATTAAAGTTACTAAATAATGACATGTATTTGAGTTTCACACTTCGTATCCTTTAGAAAATGCATTCTAACACAAATCCTATTATTCTAGCAGTTTTCTAAATGTGTCCCCCTAGTTTGGGGGCTTTGTTCCTAACAATACAACAGGCTTTGCCCATATTTCTTTGTGCTAAGAGACTGAGAAGTATGGTGTGTGATTGTGTGTGTGTGTTTAAGAGGAAGGTAGCTGTCCAGATTTTTGCCCCATATTCCTCCTAAAAAGGACTTAAGTTGCTAAATAATAACAGATATTTGAGTTTTAGATGTCATGTCCTTTACAAAAATCCATACTAATACAAATCTTGGTATTCTAGCAATTGTCTAAGTTCATGAGAGCAGTATTTATAATCTGTCCCTATTTATTTTAGGCTTTCTCCAGATTTCACGCACTCTGAGGATGAGGTGTGAGTGTGAAATGCCCTAGTTAGAGTTAGCAGGTGGAATTTATTTTCAAGTGCATTTTCAAGGAATTGTGAGCTTCAAGGGAAGAGAAGTTTACTGCAGCTCATGATAAGTCTGCTTAAAATGTGCAACTGTTTTGTTTAACAAATAACATCACTATTTTGGTATAGAATTTTAATGCAGTGTTAGTAGCACAGCAGGTAGCATACTTATATCTTGATGTAGAGGGCTGTTTTGCAATATACCAGCTTACCATTTTAATGTGGCAATTTATTCTTTAAGGGCAGCAGGCACTGAATTTGTAGATGAAACACAAACAAAGTTGTTTTCTAGCAACAACTTTCATTAGTTTCAGATCTCTTTAATGTGGAATTATTCAGATGACTTCTGCAGAGATTGTGTATACTGACTGATATTGGTGGACTGTAACTACAGAAGTTTGAGTGGCCTTTTATGGTTGAAATGTTCTGAATTGGGCAGTTCGTTACTGGTTCATATGTTGTTTCATTGCTTACTGGAAAAATGTTCAAAATTATACATTTAAAACACACTCTAACAAGTGGTGCTGTATTATACAAGGGACATAATTCAATTATATACTATAATTAATACAATTAGGAAGGTGAATCAAAGAACTTTTGCATGGCCCTAAACATGTGTGCATGGTTTGAAAACAGCCCAAAGGTAAACTTAACGTGCCACTGACCAGATGTATTTTATTTGAATGTGGGTTTCAATGCTGTTTCAGTGAATGTGAGTATCAAAAGTAGAGAAGCTTTAATGCTAAGTCTGTTTTCATTATAAGACTACTACTTTGTTTATCAAATGTCTATCAGTGTTTGTGCTATAAAATTTGAAATAAAAGTTGTAAATTACATCCAAACATCTGTCATCACTGTAGAAGTAAAGCATAAAACTGTTTGCACACAGAGTTTTGAACAGTGTTTATGGCAACTAAGGAGAAAAAGCTAAGTAATGGGACACTGGAATGGCTGGAGGGGGCTCTGGGTTTGCACCCCCCTACAAAAACTCCTGCAGGCTCCCCTGGTTACAGGGCTTTGCAAATAAGACTTGTCAGGCTGAAGAGTCTCTAATTCCCAGGGTCAGTGATGGCGCCCTCACTACTATTGTGCTCCAAACCTCGGGGACAAAGTTAGTGGCTAAATTCTGATTAAACAGATTAATGAATGGCTCTGCCATGGATTGTTTAGTACTGGTTTACTACACAGTCAGGTACACTGTCAGGGCCCATGGAGGAAGCAGTTTTAATCTTTGAGAGCATCTTCAGTACATGTTCTTTAGTGATGATGTGGAGGTCTGAGAGACTCACTGATTGGATGGTCATCTCTAAGTTAAAATTTGCAACAAATTTGTTTGCAAGTACACTGGCAATATATACTACATCAGAGTAATTGGTGCCATTGTGATCAACATCTGAGTACTGCTGGGATTTATTTCTTAGTTTCCTAGTATAGCTAAAGAAAGATTTTATTAATGTTCTTAGCTTCAGTTGGTAACCTAAGTTCATGGGCTACCTTAGTACACTTGATACTATTTTCAAGTTTTTAGTCAGTTTCTTGATGTTATCCTTGGTATCAGAGTCTTTTACTTCATGCTTCACGTTTTGTTTTCTTTCTTTCATTGTAGGGTTTATTTACAGGTTCACAGAGGATTACTAGACTAATGACCACACGGCCCTTTTTAAGCCTAGCAATACATCCCAAATCTCTGACAAGTTATGGTACCCTTGATAACTTTAAGCAGCAGCTTCGGAGATGAAACATTTGCAAGCATGGGCCTGGGAGGCGAACCATTTTTACAGGCTGCCTGTGTCCGTTAGAGACAAAGGTGACAAGCCAGAGATCAATTTCCTGTTCCCCATCCAATTGTCTAAGTTACACTTGAAATGGGTTAGCAAGGAACTCTGCTTCACATGGATGGGGAGCCTGTTGCAGAGACGGGGTAGTCTCTGGGAAACATACCTGTCTCTCCAGCAGGTCCTATTTATTCCACAGGCAAGGTTTAAGTCTTTAAAATGGTGCTGTTTGTTTTGCCAATATGAAAAAGGTCCAGTGTGGGGTCTCATGATGCCCTGTATGCCAGGCATAGATCTCCCCTCAACAGCCTGTAGGAGACAGAATACAAGGACAGAACCTTGAAGAAGTCTACATAGGACATTTTACTTATGTCCTGTATTCTTTTAGTGAGGAACTGTGGACACTCCATTTGTTGGATATGCCTGGTTAGGTACACACCAAAGGGGGCATTCTACTCAATGATAGGTCTGAAGAATGCTGAATACAGTGGAACAATGACTTCCTTGGACCTAGATGCCATACCTTTGTTTATAAGTTGCACAACATAGAATGATTTCCTCACTACTGTAGACACATGATGGTCAAAGGCTAAATTACTGTCTTTGTGGGTCACAAGTCCCTGACTACTAGGTTATCTCTAAGGGGTGTGTTGTCAATATGATAGTTACCAGGGGTGAATGACTTTCTGAAAGACACTATTATGCATTTCCTGGCATTTGGTTTTAGTCCATGGCTCTGACATCAGTTGTTTGTCCGTGTCTGCCATTCTTGGAGAACATTTATGTTGGTGTGAGATTAAGACAGCTCCTAATTTGCAAATGTCTGCAAATTTAGTCAGCCAGAAACCGCGGACATTGGCCTTGACTTCAGAGAAGGAAATGCCAAAAAGGAATGGCCAAAGACTGAGTGCTGAGGGGCTCCACTTGTGACTGGCCTCTTTGTAGAGGTGGACTCCCCAATTTTAACTTCCAGGGTCTTGTCTGTGAGCCATTTGGCTATCCACTTGACTTACAGGTTTGTACTTAACATCTTGAGTTTGTCAATGATGCCAGAGTGGGGTATTGTGTCAAATGCCTTGGCCAGGTCAAGGTAGGCAGTGGGAACCATTTTGCCCTCATCCATTGCTTTGGTGACCTTCTCAAAGAAGTCCACCAGGTTGAGTAGGCATGACCTGACCTTGATGAAACTAAACCAGGTTGGGTCCAGTGTCTGGAGGTTTACGATATTATTACTGATCATTTCCATGATAATTCTTTCCACGGCTTTACATATAAGATTAATGAGACATATGGGTCTGTAGTTTCCAGGGTCTGTAGATGGGCCACCTTTGTGCAAAGGGATGACTGTTGCTGTTCTCCATTCATGATGCATAAAGCCTGTTTGGAGGCCACAGTTAAATAATTCCAGAGGGCCTGATAGGTCATGTTTCATGCTATTTAGAAGGTATCCTAGGATATTGTCTGAGCCCATTGATGCAGTGTTCTTGGCCTTACAGAGAGCGTTCCCTAGTGATAGCAAGGGGAGTTACATCTGAAAGTATTTCCTGAGGGAAGGTTTAGGGGAAAGAGGAGGAAGTTGGAGCTGAATTTGTCGGCGAGTAGGTTTGCTATATATTCTGGCTCATTATAGGTGGCTCCATTTACAATGAGCTCTGCACACAATTGTGCATTGCCTTTGCACATAGCTGAAGAATGCCTTGTGGTTGTCCTTGACCTGGGAGACCAAGTTTACCTCAAATTTGGCTTTGGTAGACTATTTCTCCTCCGATTTGTTTGTTTAATTTAATGAGAGTGCTGTTATCCTGCTGGGAGCTGCACCTCCTAATTTTTGCCATGATTGTCTCCCCTCTGTTATACAGCCTACTGATTTTGTGATTCCACCAAGGTGGCTTGTTTTTTGAGTTAGTTCTGTACTTCTTCCTGGTGGGTACAGCTGCCTCTATGCATCTGTTAACATGCTTGTATAGAGTTTATGTGAAAAGTTCCGCACAAGCAACAGTGTTCTCAGGGTGTATGAGGACTACAAATTTTGTCAGGTTATCACTTAATAGCAGGACATCAGCCTTAGAGTAGTTCCTGAATATTCCAGGGTTAGCTGGGGGATTCAGGTTTTATTTTTACTTCAAAGGCAATTTTGTGGTCTGACCTTACCAGAGAAGACATTACACAAGGGGGTGTGCACTCTCCCATATTAGTGAGGACCGGATCCAGTATGGTTGTACCCCTGGTCGGTGTACTGACAATCTGGTCCAGGAAGTTTGTGTTTACAAAATCCAGGAATCTCTGTGCCTGTACATTTGGTGTTGTACAGGACTGCCAGTTAATAGTGGGGTAATTAAAGTCGCCCATGAATATGGTATTGGATTGGATGGTGAGTGTTTCTAATAAGTTTAAATACAATGTATGGCTTTCCTGGGTCACAGAGGTGGACCTATAACTTGCAAGGAAGTGGCATTGGTTTTTGCCCTATGGTAATTTTAACATGGAGTAGCTTAAGTGCATTGCCCTGTTTGACAAACCTTGACGTATATTTATTTTTTGATGTAACTCGAGACACCTCCACCTTTAATCCATGTCTGTGTAGTAGTTGGTCTACATGTGTGGAAGGAATAACCTTGTACTGTCAGTGTGCTCACTGCAGCTTTAAACCATGTCTCAGTAACCGCACAGACATCAGCATTCTTTAGGGTGAAGAGACCTTCTACGGAGTGGAGTTTGTTTAAATTCCTTGCACTGAGCAGTAATACCTTTAGATTTTCTTGGTTTTGATTTGCTATGTCAGAAGTAACTTCAGTTTGGCACTGCCTGCAAAAAGGCACTATAGGGGAAAGCAACATTTTAGCTAATATTCGAAAGCCTAGAGGGGAGAGGTGCAGACCATCCCTAGCAAAGCTGCATGGTCTGTGGACCATCTCCTTCCATTCTGACAAATACTACACCCACTTACAATGACACCGGAAACTAAGCAAATTATTAAAGTCATTCATCTTTTGCTCATATTGTGGCATCATCCTTGGTGAAGGTAAATACTGCTCAATGCTAGGCTCATACCAGTCTGGGACACATTCAGAGAGCTCCATGATGATTCTCGTCATATAGTCTAGGGAAGTATGTCTCAGGTCATTTACAGCCACATGGACTATGACCGAGTCATACTGGTAATTGTGGTCCAATGACCTGAGTGTGTGCATAATGTGGCTGATCCTAACCCCTGATAAGCAACTGCCCGGACATTCTCCTTACTAAGCCTGGTGAGAAAGACATCAGAGCATCTCATGATTGAGTCTCCAATGACCAGAATGTCAGATTGTGTGGGTGCTTGCCTTATGGGCTTAGAAGTAGAAGCTCCATAAGATGTGACTATGTGTTGATGTGGGTGCTATTTCGAATGAGTGCATTCCGAGCTGCTGAGGGTATTTGTTATGTGCACTTCACCTAGAAGGTCTTTGGGATTTAGGAAGGTGACACTTAAGTGCCTTAGCATATGTGGGTCTATATGTCTGCTTTGAATTGTGTGTAATGGGGTGCAGCATGTGTACTACTGACAACCTTATTGGGATTACAAGTACTTCTATGTGAGAGCTTTACCTCCAGTGAATACATGTCTCACATACCATTTCAGTTTGTGTGAGAATTAACTAGTTGTCAGTAAACATGAGGCAATTTCTACATTGCCTCAGGATGCTCATATCCACAAAACTAGCAACGGAGATAGTGGGAAAGTTCATATCCATGGCAACAGACCCTTTTTATTGATTAGACAGTTGGAGTGAGAACATAAAGCGATGTCAGGAGTATCCAGTTTACAACACTGAGGACAGTGCTTGTCACTGCAAATTAACTGTATTGTGTACAACTAGATACTGGTGAAATTTCAATGGTGCTTTTACTGGAAAAATTTTACTCAAGGTGTGTGTGTCTATACATGGCACTGCCAAACACTTCAGGGGAAACTAATAGGTAGACCCTGAATTGTAAGGATGAAATATTCAGAGAGATATTCTGAAGGTAGAAACAAATCAACCAATACTTACTGAAAACAAAGAATTCGCTTATCAAGAATGACGAAAATGGGGTAGTCGCGTGAATGGCTACTACCTGGCTACTGCTAGTGCTGGTCCACCACAGCTTCACTTTGCTGGAATACAATGCTCCTTTGCTTCTTCTCTCACCAGAAACCAAACATCAGCACCAATCCCAAGATGAGTAGCAGGCCACAGCCTGTTTGATGATCCACAGCCCTGCCCCAGATGATGCAAGAGTCTGTAGGACTGTTGTAGCCTTTACCTAGTAGATACCCTGAATAGCAACCAGGCCAATCAGGAACGTCAAGCATGGACACTCGCTGCCCAGCCAGAAACAGTCAGGAATAAATGCACTCTGCTCCTTCTCTCACGAGCCGCATAATATAAAGTTATTAGGATTTTCGCTGATCAGCAGTCTCCAGGAAATAATGTCCCAGTGTTCCTTCTCCCAAGAGAAGAAAACAGAAGTAGTAATCCGATATGACTACTGAGAGGCAGAATGTGTGCTCTCCAATAATTGGTGGTCCTGCAATAGATGTTGCAGATTGATAAGATGGACAAAGATGGTTAATATCCTAAGCACTGCAGTGTGCACTAAGCAGTTAGATATGAAAGAGGGGGCAACTTAAGCTTTAGCTGTCAAAGTGGAGAGCTACTAACTTTAAAGAGAAAAATAGATTGAAAGGGGGTGGGCACTTTGTATTCTGGTTCTGTGGAATACAGTGGGAAGGCCAATAAATTTAAATAGTTGAAGGGAAGTGACTTCCCAAAATGATAATTTGTGCGTTTATTCACAACAGCTAATGAAAGGGAACAGGGAAGGAAATATGTGGTCAAATTAACTTACGAGGCAGGCAACTAGAAAGACAGTTGAGTTTAAGAACACAACAGTACCAGGGTGGGAGTGGGAAAAATTTGTGTGCGACTTACAACAGATATAGCTGTGGTCTCTTTCCTAGTTTTAATATGTAATTAAAAGCAGAATACAAGTACAACAGTGTAAAGAAAACAAATCACAACATAAAAAACAGAAGGTAGCAATAAAGTAATACAAAATACAAGCAAGCACAAGCAAACTAACGTTTCCCTCACAGCAAGTTGTAACAGAGTCTGGGTGAGCTTTTCTAGTACATCAGTGTACCACAACCACAGATGCCTTGGAGAGGTCTAGGAATGCTATACAAACTGTTATGATCACTGTCCATGGCTTAAGTTACCTCTCAAAAACATTTACCAAATTAATTTCAACAATCGCACTTATCTATAGTAATTAAAATCACTCAGTATTAAACCCAACACCATTTTCATAGGTGATATAAACTATCCAACTACAGACTGGGAAACCCATTCCACAACTAGCGGAGAAGCACAATGATTCCTGGACTTTGTCAATACAAATACACTGACACAATTAGTCAAGATTATCTGCCAAGGAAACATCATCTTGGATTTTGTCCTTACTGATATGAGGGCATCTTGTACACCCCTTGCATATTTTCACTTGTTAGACCTGCCGTCTCCTTTGAAATAGAATTAAAACCAGAGATGCCATCCACTCAGAATACCTTTCGAAATTTCTCTAAAACTAACTACCTACTTCTAAGTGATCCATTGGCAGCTTAAAATCCCCACCAAACCCAGTGAGCTCCAGTGAATATGTGGAAGTGTACACCATCACACTAATACCAACATGCAACAACATGATGTAAAAATACAAAACAAAATAAAATAAAATGTAGGAACAAGCTCAGGGTGAACCACAAAAACAAACCCACATAGTGGAAACATATCAACAATCTTTACAATAAAAGGAAAAGAAATTTCACCAAAAGTAAGAAGAGTAAGTCCAAGAATTATCAAGTTGTCATCAGTAAAATAAATGAAACTCAGGAGCTCAATAAAATCCACCAAAGTCAAGTTTGAGGCTATGAAAGCCAAACACAATCACAAGGCCTATTTTAGTTATGTTTATAATCTCAAAAGAACTTTTAGTTATGTTCATAATCTCAAAAGTATGAATGCAGCAATGTTCTGAGCTGATTGTCAATGTTGTTACCTTCATGGTCAATAGAAAAAGAACACTCATCCATCTACCTACTTAATCTTCTGCTGAACTTGAAACTTCAACAAGGTGTCTTCATTCCTCCCACAGGGAGGGTATCAGACAGAGACACAGATCTACTACCTAAATTGATTTTATCTGCACTAATCCTATGTACTCCTTTTCTTGTTAGTCCTGTCATCCTCTGGTTCACAGATTATAGGTTCATACTAGGCTACCTGCCCTAGGGCATTTACAAGCCTAGCCAGAGTGTGTTTGGCTTTCGCCACCCATTTTAAAATTAATTTTGCTATGCCCTTTTTCGAGGTTAGTATACTGTGCATCTGTCTAACAGTGACACAGAAGTGATACCCGGAGTAAATCTATGATCTCCCATCCACTCATCAAGATTCCTCTTGAAGAGAGTCAATGAGGGACTCTGCCTAACCTGGACTGGGATTTTATTCCAGAGTGAAGGGAGCCTCTGGGTTATGAATCTGTCCCTCCAGCATGTCCTATTTATTTCAGTGCTGAGGTTCAAGTCTCTCAAGCGCGTAGCTCGATGGGATTTGGATTTTCTGTGGTGCAACATGTCCATTAATTCCGGGTTGGACATAGCTTTATATGTTAGGCACAGATCGCCTCTGAGCAGGCGGTATGCCACTGAGTAGAGCTGGAGTTTCTTTAACCGGGCAGCATATGGCATCTGTTTGAGCCTTTTGATCCTCTTGGTGAGGTACTTTTGGGGTCTTTTCAGTTGCTGCAGGTGTCTGGTAAGGTACATCCCAAAAGGGGCATTGTACTCAATTATGGGCCTGATGAGGGATGAGTAAAGAGGCACGATGACCTCCCCTGATCTAGATGTGTATACCTTCATGATTAGGTGGGCTATATAAAATGATTTTCTAAAAACTTTGACCACGTGGTTGTCGAATGAGAGATTGCTATCAACTTGGGTCCCCCAGGTCCCTAATTACTTCTTCCATACTTAATGGATTACCATCTATGTGGCAATTTGTGGGCACTTTGTTTTTGCCGAAGGGGATGACTATACACTTTTTGGCGTTTAGCTTGAGGCCGTGGCTCTGGCACCAGTTGTCTGTTTCTATGCGGCTTTTTTGTAGGATGCTTGTGTCAGCTGGAGAATCGATTATGGCGCCCAGTTTGCAGTCATCTGCGAACTTGGTCAGCCACAGTTCTTCCGTGTTGGCCTGTACCTCAGAGAAATATATACCGAACAAGAGAGGTCCCAGGACTGAGCCTTGTGGGATGCCACTTGTAACTGGTTTGGAGTCTGACATGGCTCCAGCAATTCTAAACATGTGGGTTCTGTCCTTGAGCCAGTTTGCAACCCATCTAGTGACACAGGGGTTTATATTTAAGCTGGTGAGCTTATCTATAATGCCCGAATGGGGTATTGTATTGAAGGCTTTTGCGAGGTCCAGGTAGGCTGTGTGGACCACCTTCCCCTCGTCAATGGCCTTGGTGACTGTTTCAAAGAAATTGACCAGGTTTAAGAAGCAGGATCTGCCCTTAACAAAGCCAAACTGGGTAGGATCCAGTGTCTGTAGGTCCCCAATATCTTTATTTATGAGGTCCATGATGATCCTTTCCATAGCTTTGCAGACCAAGCTAGTCAGGCTTATGGAGCAATAGTTTCCAGGATCCGTTGAGGCACCACCTTTGTGGAGAGGGACCACTGTTGCTGTACGCCACTCTTTGGGTACATATCCTGTAGTAAGGCTGAGATTGAACAGTAGTTTTATGTTTGGGTTTAGTTCTTCTTGGAGTTCATGTAGGGCGCAGCCGGGACACCGTCTGGTCCCATTGATGCTGTGTTTTTTGCTTTGGAGAGGGCGGCTCTTACCTGAGCATCTGAGATGTCAGGGGGGCAGCACTCTGCTGGGTTAGATATTTGCCCTTTTGGTGGGGAATGGGGGGAGAAGTTTGCGCTGAACCTGTCAGCTAGGATGTTGGCAATGTCTGTGGGTTCGGTGTATTTTTTGTCATTTTGGACTAATTCTGAGCATATCTGGGAATTCCCACCCAGGTTCCTAACATAACTAAAGAAAGCCTTTGATTATCCTTAGTGTCCTGTGCAATTTTTCCCTCGAAGCTGGCCTTAGACGATTTTATGAGTGCCCGTAGTTTTTTGCTAATACTGATCAGAGATGCCTTCCCTTTTTGGGATTTTGCTCTATCATGTAGTAGCTTCCTCCTTCTATTGTATAGTTTGTTTATGGCTGGGATCCACCAGACAGGACGCCTGCCTTTGGAGGACTGGGTCTTGGTTTTGTTTGGGATTGCATGATCCATGCATTCCTGAAGGTGTTCATAGAATGCGTTTATAAAGGATTCTGCGGTCTGGGACGTATTTTCCACAGGCCCGGGGGCTTTGAAGGATTCCACCTCTGTTTTCAGGAATGTGAAATTTGCTTTAGAGAAGTTTTTCACTGTGGTTTTCTGGCAGGGTCTGGGGTTGGGATGTGAATATCTAGTGAGATTAGTTTATGGTCTGATCTTACCAGTGAGGGATACACTTCTGGTCTGGAACATAGAGTTCCCATGTTGGTGATGATCAGGTCCAGTATGTTTTCCCCTCTTGTGGGAGTGGTAACAAGCTGTTCCATAGCATTTCAGTTTATAAATTCTAAGAACCTTTGGGCTAGGGTGTTGGAGCTAGAGTAATGCTCCCAGTCTATGTTTGGGTAGTTGAAGTCGCCCAATATAATGGTGTTTGGAGACCTTTATATTTTCCAGTGTTCTCAGGAAGGCCGAGTGGGGTTCCTGGGTTTGGGAGGGTGGTCTGTAGCAGGCTATAAACTGGAAGGCAGTTTTACCCACTGATAGTTGCACATGGATAGTCTCTGATGCTTCGTGCTGTGCCACTAACCTGGAGTTGTGGGTATCTTTGACGAATATTGATACTCCCCCTCCTTTTGTGGTTCGGTCCAAGTTTTGGGGCCGAAAAACATGGTATGAGGTATAACCTGGTAGTGCTGGGGTGCTCTTGGGAGCCTTGAACCAGGTTTCTGTTACTGCACAGATATCGATGTTCTCCATGCTAAGGAGAGTTTCGAGTGCATGCATCTTGAGGTTTAGACTTCTGGCATTGAGTAGCATTACTCTTAGTTTCTTATCCCTTGTGATACCTATGGAGGTGGGTTTGTCTTTTGAGCCTTGCCTAAAAAAGGCACTATGGGGGTGGCAAGAGCCTTTGCCAATATCCGAAAGCCCAGGGGTGACAGGTGCAAGCTGTCCCTAGCGAAACATCGTGGCTTGTCGAGCATGTCATCCCAGGCGGACAGGCATTGAGGATCCCCTTTGAATGACACCAATACTTAAGCAAATTGTTGAAATTGATCATCTTGTCTTCATATTGTGGCACCATTCCTGGTGAGGGTAAGATGCTACTCAAGGTCAGGGTCATACCGGCCTGGTATACTAGTCCTGACTCATGCTTTCTGGATTACATCTGCTTTTGATAATGTTGTAATTCCATAAACATGTTCTCTCCACCTCACATAACAACACTTAACCTTCACATCCTTACAAAAGTGACATCTGGTATTTTCACTTTTTTTTAATACAACACAGCCACTCAAGAACAACGTTCACTTCCTAAGTTCCATATTATACTTCCACCACACAATTTTTCTCTTTGCAGTCTTTATTCACCTGGCAGGAATCTTACATACCCTAACAGACACCAATCCAGTATCACTATCCTTCCTTGTGCATGTTTTCTTTTCTTCCCATTCTTTATCATTATTTGCTGTTTGCTCTTGACAATACATCTAAAAGGGACCCCCCCCCCTTTTTTTAACACAGGCTGCATACAAGCACATGCCTTCTTGCTGTATGCTTTCGCCCCACACTAATTACATTGTACCTTGTCACAATCACTAATTAAATTAGAAAAATCCCCACAGAAGAAACATGATTTAGGCTGGCCAGCATTTTTTAATATCTATGACCAGCCTTAACTTGGCAAGTGTTTCATCATTTTTTTCACTATTGTGAGCGCCTTACAACCACCACTCTCCATTTCATAAGTTTCTCTCATCTCTTTCACAGTATTGTCAACAATTTCAAACAAACCCTGCATGCATTTTTAACATAGTCTTGTACCTTTCAACTGTCCCTGATTTTGACTCAGATTTTAGCTCTGTCCCTCTTAATCCCTCCTAAAACTAGTGACTTTTGGAGGAAAGGTGGTGAATTACACTTAATGAATAATGACAATAATTATGAGTTATAGACTTCTTTTACTTCAGAAAATGTGTATTAATTCATATGCTCTGATTCTGTCAATGTTTCAAATTAATAGCACTAATATTTTAAAAGTGTCCCTGATTGTCCCTGATTTTTTCTTGACTTGTCCCTGATTCTGTTGAAATCTGTGCCCGATTGGTTGAGAGGTCCGAGTCTTATTCCAATTCATCAGTTCTAAACAGAAAAGTAACATTGCTTTTAACATTTAATTTACTACCAGAAAATAAATAATTGTTCCAGGGATAAAGGTCCTCCTTTTTGTTACACAGTTCCAGAAATTTCATCATCAGTCCATCAGTTTCAAATGTCAAGTCACAAAGTCTCTGTCTCAGTATGTATAAAATACCAATTTTCTTGAGATTTAAAATCCAGAACAGCTACCAAATTCACCCATACATAACATGTCTATTGCAGTGTCATTTTTTTGTTCTTTTTCTCACATTTGGTCTTCTCTTCTTTTTAAAACAGTTTTACATAATTTTTGTTGCTCTCACTGCTGCATATGTTTTATTTACTACATCACCTGCTGTCTTGCTGCCACATGTTTAATTTACTACATCACCTGCTGTCTCACTGCTGCATATGTTTTATTTACTACATCACCTGCTGTCTCAAAACCAGACACCTTCTCTGTTGTTGCTGCTTTCCTCTTTTACTTTCTGCCACTTCTGCTTAAGTTTTAACTGCTGCATTCCCTGATGCCACATCACCAGGTTCTTTTTCCCATTACCCTCCTCAGCACTCACCCCATGAAACAGCAAAACTGTCACCTGGATCATGTTTCTCAAATATTTTTAACAGATCATGATCTGCAAGCCCTGCTGTTACCATCTCTATTATAGATACCATTTCAACAGATTTGCTTACTTTCTTCTCCACAGATTCAGCTTAATGCTTTTCATCTGTAACATCTACCATACTGGAATCTTTGTTTACATTCTGAAGCTCCATATCAAACAAATTTTCACTTTCCACCACCAAATTCTTGATAGTTTTTCACTCCTCCTCCATGCTGCTGCTTCCCTTAGACATCTTCCTTGCTGCTATAGGAGCCTCTCTGACACCATTTAGCAGTTTCAAAGATTAGTGGAAGTTCCAAAGTGCCCTGGCCAATTTTCCACTAGTAGTACAAACACCTCCTTGGATCTGTCTTGAAAAGAGGCTACTAGCCTAGTGGGACAAACCTGGTCAATACATAAAATGGTACGCATGCATACATTATATAGTAGGGTGGCACAATGGTGCAGTCGATAGTGTTGTCACTTCACTACAAGACGTTATCTGATTCGATTCTCAGATGGGGTGCCTTCTATGTGGAGTCTGCATGTTCTCACTGTGTTCAAGTGTATTTCCTCCCGCATTCCAAAGGCATGCAGTAGGTGGACTGGACACACTAAATTTGTTACAGGTGTGAGTGTGCGTGCGATTGGGTGGTATGAAAGAACAGCTGCGGCAGGGCTTGCCAACTGGCACTGTGAACTTTGTCTCTAGAAGGTTGTCACTGTTGAAGTGACACCCTCACCCCATGTGCAAAAATGGGAAAAGGGGTTCTGGATGATAGATTTATATTACAGTTACAGGTAACTATTACAAATACAATAAACAAAACTGTGTACAAGGTAGGCAACAAACTCATAAGTAGAAAAACACCTTCCTGCCCGACAGACCAATGGTGCAATATAAAGAACGAACTTGTAAAATTTGTAGTTATCCAAAATCAGTTTAATTCAACAATAGGAACAATAGTCAAGAGCTTTCGTCCAGCACACGCTGGACTTCTTCAGAACTCTAGAATGCCCAGATCATTTGCTATGCTGATAGGGTCAGAAATCTTCTATTTTTATCTTCTCTTTTTTTTCTTTGCCTAATGAAGCCCATCTTGGTGAAAGTGTCTTCTACACTTGTAACTTTTTAAGTATGTAGTGGATTTTAAACTTGTGGAATAAGTAGCAACTTTTTAAGTATGTTGTGGATTTTAAACTTGTGGGATAAGCACTTCTAACTACATTATGGATTTTAAACTCTTGGAAATAAATAAGAAGTTATGTACCTACCATAACGTTCCATGTTAGTTGTCTTCTTCTCGTCTTCTTTCTTGCTGGATGGGTTCAGAGCCGATCCTCGGCTCCGACTCGGCCTTCTACTAAAGCTCGAGAGCTATTTACCGGCTCAAGGCTTCCCCACATCCCACAATGCTAGGCGACAGATACCCAGATCTCGTTTGGCAGAGCTAACACCATAGAGACACCTGTCTCCACTACAAGGTTTACCTACAGTGCTAAAATAGAGGGGGACGTAACCTAGAAAAGAGTCAACTAGAGGAAGAAGGCCTCCAAGGGGATTCTTCTCTGTCCGTCCAGGCTAGGGGGATGGAGGGTGGGACGCAAGAAAGAAGGCGAGAAGAAGACAACTAACATGGAATGTTATTGTAGGTACATAACTTCTTAATGTTAAGTTGTCAATCTCGCCTTCATTCTTGCTGGATGGGACAGCGTCCCTAGCACCTTAGCCCTGGGTGGCTCATCGGAACAGACTCTTGAGCACAGTGGAACCAAAGTCAGCTCGACTCCTGGAGGTCATATCCAACTTGTAATGTGAAATGAAAGTATGAGGAGTGGCCCATGTGGCTGCAGCACAAATAGATTCCATTGGAAGTCTTGCCTGAAAAGCTACCGACGTAGCTAATGCTCTGGTGGAATGAGCTTTTGGTTTTGTGGGGAGTTCTTTATGTCTCAGATAGTAAATCAAAGTAATAATAGAGACCAACCACCTGGATAAGGTTACTTTAGAAACTGGCAGGCTCGGAAGGTATTTTGGGTAAAAAGGAAGGATTAAGTCCTGAGTGAAACTCTATCTTTGTGAAAAACAAGATAAGGACAACGAATACAGAGGGCTTGAAGTTCCGACACTCTTCTAGTTGAGGTGATGGCTACTAAGAAGAGCGTCTTCCAGGAGAGTAATTTTAAGGAACAGGAAGCCGTAGGTTCAAAAGGAGGGAGAATTAATGAAGTTATTATCAGGTTCAAATCCCACGGAGGCGGGGGATCTTTAACCGGAGGCCTAAGTAAAAAAAAGTCCCTTTAAGAAAAGCTTTACAAAGTTTGTGGTACATGATGCTGGTCTCTGACAGGCCAGCGTGGAAATTAGCAATAGCAGCCAACTGGACTCTAATGGTGGGAGATGAGGAACCTGCTCGAAAAAGTTCTGCCAAAAAATCTAGAACGTTATGGACAGGGGCTGTAAAGGGGTCTATATTTCTAGCTTCTGCCCAGAAAGAGAAACGTTTCCACTTACTAGCATAAGTCTTTCTGGTAGTAGATTTGTGCGAAGAAAGGATGATTTCACGCACTGGCTGAGAAATATGTAAATATGTGGAAGCCTGGCTAAGGTTGGAAGGGGAGCAACCAAGCTGTGAGGTTGAGAGACTGAAGGGATTGGTGCAGCCCGCCCGACTGATGGACCAAGAGGTCTGGCACACTGGGTCCAGATTCCAAGGCTGCTCCAAGCAGGTGACGATGCAGGAATGGGAACCAAATTTGTCGAAGCCAGTAAGGGGCAATAAGGATCATCCTGGATCCCAATGCGGTCGCTTTCTGAATTAGTTTTGGAATTAAGAGAAAAGGTGGGAATGCATACAGAAGACCCCAGGGCCAATCGTGAACTAGAGCGTCTCTGGGGGAGTGATCGGGGAGGGGGAAGAGAGTTAAGTAGTCGTCGCACTTGCTGTTGAGAGGGGTTGTGAAAAGGTCGCAGCAAGGTTGACCCCATCTGCGGAAAATTTTGTCCGCTACTGACTGATTGAGAGACCACTCGTGAGGCATGAGAATAGCTCTGCTTAGCCTGTCCGCTATGACGTTCGACTTCCTAGGGATGTGCATTGCTATCAGAAACCATTGAGAGGAGATCGCCCACTGCCAGAGTCCGAGTGCTTCTCGACATAAGGGATAGGACCTGGTTCTGCCCTGCTTGTTAATGTACCACACTACAGACATATTGTCCGTCGGAATTGCAATAGTCCCGGTGGGTAGAGAGTTCTGAGGAGCTTGCAATGCTAAAAGATCCACTCTCATCTCCAAGACGTTTATCTGCAGGTGGTACTCTAGAGGTTGCCAAGTGCCCTGGACAGTCCTGCCCTGAAAATGCCACACCCCCCACCCGATCAGGGAGGCATCCGTCGTCACTGTGGCAACAGGAGGAGGAAGAACAAATGGTCTGCCTTGAAGTACTTGAGAGGAGACCATCCACCAAGAAAGGTGGTCTTTGCACGATTGGGTGATTACTATGTTGTGAGACATCGGAAGCTGCTGAAAAGACCATTGCGTAAAAAGAATCCATTGAAGGATCAGCATGTGAAAACGAGTCAGGGGAAGTAATGTGACTGCTGCTGCCATGAGACTCAAGGTTTTCAGTATCCAGTATCAAATCTGGCCTGAATTCTCTTGCATTGTAGTAAGGTCTGGACATGTTGGCGAATGTCTAATACTCTTTCTAAGGGAAGTTTTGCCGACAGCTTTTTTGTATTTAATCTTGCGCCTATAAAGGTTATAGATTGACAAGGCGATAATGCAGACTTTTCGAAGTTTATAGAGATACCTAGCTTGGAGCAAGTTTGGATGGTATAATCCCTGGCTCTGGCTCGCAGTAGTTGATGCCTGGTGGAAGCAGTTAGGAGCCAGTCATCTAGATATGGAAACACCTGGAATCCTCGCCGTCTCAGGTGAGCCGTAACTACTGCCATGCATTTGGTGAACACTCTGGGGGCTGTGGTGAGACCAAAGGGCAGGGCTCTGAATTGATAGTGACTGGCTCCCAGCCGGAAGCGGAGAAACCTTCTGGAGCGCCTGTCCATTTTGATATGGTAGTACGCATCCTGAAGGTCTATGGAGCACATCCAATTGTCCTGACCCAAAAAGGGTAGGATGGACTGAAGTGTGACCATCCTGAACTTCGTTCTTTGAACAGATTTGTTTAACCTGCTGAGATCCAAAATGGGTCTCCAGTCCCCTGTCTTTTTTGGTACCAAAAAGAACTTGGAGTAAATCCCGGATCCTTGCTGGTCTGCTGGGACTGGCTGGATAGCCCTTTTTTTTTAGCAGTTTTGAAATTTCTAGTACTGCTTGTTCCCTTAGACCACCCTTAGTGGAACATCTGGAAGGGACCTGTTTGTTTGTAAAGGGGTGTCGACAAAGGGGATTTTGTAACCCTCGGATATGATAGACCGTACCCATTTGTCTTGTGTGAGGAGTTGCCAGGCTTCTGGGTACAGTGACAATCTTCCCCCGACTGCCTCCAAAGGTGGACAGTCGGGCAGCCCCTCAGGGGTGCTGAAAGGGTTTGTCAGAGAAAGATTCTCTTCTACCCTGATTTTGCGGACCCCCTCTGCCCCTCGGACGGTGTCTATTATTGTTCCCTCCTCTGCCCCTGGAGGGAAACTCGCCACGTGTGTCAGGCACAACTCCCTGGGGTTTCCAAAACCACATTTTTCCACTCTTCTGACCTTTAGGGTATGGTCTAGAGGGAGTAGAAAAACAGACTCCCACGGCACAGAGAGTCGTGCCTTCTTGCTCACACCTGGTAAGGGTATCCTTCACCTGTGGTCCAAACAAAGCCAAACCATCAAAGGAGGTATTGGTGAAGGACGCCTTAAAGGGGTCAGCAAAGTTACATAACCACATCTAGGCATGTCTTCTCAAAGCCACGCCTGTACCTGCGGCCCTACTCACCCCATCGGCTGCATAAAAAATAAGCCGCATGGAGGAGTTGACTATAGAGTTAAGGGTCACCAGCTGGGAGTTAATCTTTTCCTGAGACCCCGCAGCTGATGGATCCCGAAGGGTATCACCCAGTTCCTTGAGAAGGTCCCTTTGAAGGCGGGTGAAATGGCACAGATAATTCAGCGACCGCATGGAAAAGGTCGCTGAAGAAAACATCCGCTTCCCGTACCAGTCCATTGTCCTAGATTCTTTATTAAGTGGATTGACAGGAACCGAAGGGTCAGCCAACTCCTTCTTAGTGGCTGCTGCCACCACCATGGCATCAACAGGGACACCCTTTGTCAGAAACTGTTTGTCAGATGGGGCTGTAATGAATTTAGTAGGCCTGCGGGGAGTTGGTTCCACTGTGTACGGGGCTGTCCACGCCTTCCGAGCCACCACTTCCATGAGCGGGTCGAAAGGAGGAGACACCCAGGAGGTGGAAGGGTGAGAACCAAACGCGTCCAGGTACACGGACTCATCCTCGGAAGGGTTAGTGGCAGTCCAGTTCCCTCGCTGCCTAAGGATCTCAAGGATGTCTGAAAAGGAGACATCCTCAGAGGGGGGCCATGGGGACCCTTCCGAATCCTCTAAGTCGGTGTCAGACGTAACTGACTCGGGGGAGTCAACATGTTTCCTCTTACATTTTCTCTTCCTAGGGGGCTCCTCTGAATGATCAGGGGAGGCCTCGGAAGAGGAAGATACACCCAATGGGGCGACCTGGATCGTCTGTTCTCCACGCTTGGTGTCAGGAGGGTGGACAGAGACCGATGCAGGCACCATGGGGGGAGGAGCCGAAGGGGCAGATCGCGGAGCCGACACAGGAGGCAGCACGCTCCTCATGACCTCGAAGGCGCCCCTGTCAGGCAGAGAAGATGGTCCATGCTCCGAAGAGATGTGAACCCCTCCCGGCACCAAGATGGACGGCTCCGAGACCGATGTCGGGGCCGAGCTCACCTGCGCCGAGGCCCCGAGAGGGAGAACGGGGTCGGACAAGGGTCCGATGCCACTCGCCCCCTTGGAGCCAAAGTGGGAGTCTCAGCGCCCGGATCCCTCCAAGGATGGAACCAATGAAGAGATCGGAGCCGACGAGGGAGCCGAAAGGTGTGGTATTGGCTCCAACGTTCAAACGATTCGAGCCCCAACGAGCTCCGGCTCCGAACACAGTGGAAGAGTCGGAGGAGGAACTGTTGAAGACACAGGGATAGCCACAGTCTGTTGAGAAGGGCGGGTCAAAATTTTGGCCAGTGCCTGTGACTTTAGGAGCCTACTGACCACCCTCTCCAAGTCATGATCGGATAGCCTGGAGGACCGAGAGGAGAGGGACCTATGGTTCTACTCCGATTGAAGCAATGGAGACCCCGGAGCCGAACGAACGGACTCTAAACAGGGGGACCTCGAATGGTTTTGGCTCAAAGAAGGCTCCGACACCAAGGTCGGAGCCGACTGAGGTCTCAAAGTGTCGGTTCCAGCCGGAACCGACGAGGAGGCAGGAGCTCTGCTCAGCGACAGCTCCTAACAGGGAGCCGGCGGTTTGGCGGGCTTTAAGGATTTACCCGACAGAAGCTTAGCCGGGGATCCTTCTGGCTTAAGTAAGCCCCTCAAAATGAGCTTGTTCCTACGCTCCTGCAGGACTCCCGGACTGAAGGCGTGGCAGACCGAACAAGAGTCCTGCAGGTGTAGGGTCCCAAGCAATAAACTCAAGAAGTGTGATAGTCTGTCAGAGACATCTTCTGACAGCATGAGTCACACTTCTTGAAACCTAAGACTTTGGTATCTTTAGGCATATTAAAAAAGAGATACCAAAATAAACAGGTAACTAGTGCTTGAAACAAGGCACACACACACAAGCACTAGGTAAAACTAACAGTAATAACTATAACAATAATAACTATAACCACACAACTATTACTAACAAATATATATATATATATATATATATATATATTACAAGAACTACAAGACTAAGTAAAAGTAGCTAATAAGGACTAACTCTACCCAAAAGGGTGGGGGGGGGGACTCTGTAACAACAAAAAAGGAGTTTCTAAGTGGGATCTCAAGGGGTACACAATCTAATTAAACTAAGAGGGAAGATTATCAAAAAATAAGAGGATATTAACAGTAAAAATACAAGAAAAGATTTATACGACCTGGAGCCGGTAAAATCGCAACCTCGTAGCTGAAGTGGCAAAACAGATCTGGGTATCTGTCACCTAGCATTGTGGGATATGGGGAAGCGTCGAGCCGGTAAATAGCTCTCGAGCTTTAGTAGAAGGCCGAGTCAGAGCCGAGGATCGGCTCCGAAACCATCCAGCAAGAATGAAGGTGAGATAGACAACTTAACATCAACTATTACTTTTAAAAAGGCAACTGTTCAAGCAGGAAACCCCGGCCAAAGTTCATCACTATGACGTGAGTCCAGGCAGTGTTCAGAGAAGTTGCAGGAAATGGCACACTTTTCAAAAGGATGTATAAAAATTTAGAGATGTGTTCTTAGAGTGCAAACAGAAGATAAAAATGGAAGATTTCTGACCCTATCAGCATAGCAAATGATCCGGGCATTCTAGAGTTCTGAAGAAGACCAGCGTGTGCTAGACGAAAGCGCTTGACTATTGTTGGATTAAACTGATTTTGGATAACTACAAGTTTTACAAGTTCGTTCGTTATACTGCACCGTTGGTCTGACTGGCAGGAGGGTGTTTTTCTACTTATTACAAATACAATGCAATCAGATGGTAGAAGAAATGCAATATACCAAATTAGCCTTGATTAAAGTAATTTGATGTGCTGGATTTTTTTCTAGTTGTAATAAAAGCACTACACTTAATCATCAGCTTGATGTATAGTTCTCTGCTATCAAAAACAAACTCATTCCTCTTGTTTTGCAGCAAATCTTTATATTTAAATTTGAAAAACTACAAATGCCAAAAGGAACACTGGATGATATATGAAATCAGACCATCTGAAATATAATGAACTGGGGAGCAAAGGCAATACAGGAGAAGTAAGTAATATGTTAATAAACACCATGGTTTCTGGGCTAGACACCAATTCACTTTAAGGAATCTCTCCACAATGGCTCCTCTGGGGTGTCTGAATTTGATGGGAAGGGGACAAAACAGGCCTTCCTAAATGAGACTTTTTCCTGATGCTGAAACTTGTAATGACCACTGCTCCTAATGCTGAAACTTGTAATGACCACCTTTACAAATGCATTATCTTCCTGGGCTTGGACTTCATCCATTTCTGGATCATCAAGACTTCAAGTTGACATATACACTGCATATTGCTAAGCCAGTTCTTAGCAACCAAAAGTTAAGCATTTGGTATTATCCAGACACACATACATACCACATTGCACTCAAATCAATCTAGTAAAATCCTTTACTTATATAAAAGGCTCAGTTACAGATAGATTGGCAGGTTTCAGTGCACAGATTTTAGTAAATGGTGATTAGTCTGCCAAATAAGATAAATATTTGCCATGTATGCCTGTATTTTGGCTAAATAAAACTGTGCTTGTATGCTTGAAATGTTTTGACTCTGGTACGAAGTTATGGCTGAAAAAGGTTCTTGGATAAGTTTATTTACGTGGTTAAAAAAGTACAAATAAAATTATTTTTACTTAACGGCTGTTACTCGAAAGTATGCTTCATCATAATAATAAACAAAGATTTAAGGGCAGAGATAAAGATCACAGAAAGGAATGAGACCAAACAAGGTATATCTTGCTTTAGTGATTCAGTTCTAGGAAACGGCAAATTTATAAAGCTACAACAGCACAATTTACTTTATTTATAAACAATAAACAGCGGTTCGTAGTCGTTAACATTCTTCCTGTGGAGTCCCTGACTAATTATATCGTATGAACTCTTGCTATGGCATTTAGCAGCTTATAAAATATAGTGATCTGAACAGCCAGCACAAATGCAAGTTGGTGCTATTAAAATTTGGCACGTCTGTTTCTCAATAATCTCAAACATTGCCTTCAAAATCAGATATCGTGTTAGAAAAACAACTGATATTTTGTGTAACTTTATCAGTTAAGCCAATTTGGCTGGCAAATCTAATATGCTCATGCTTATACACCTTAAAAACAGAGGGTGGAGGAAGATATTCTGTCACTAATATATAGACAGGGAAGAACTACATATAATTTGGGAGGTACTTTCATGAGACGATTTAACAATGTCCCTTGGAATCAGTGGAACAAATTCTGACACAACCATTTTTTTACATAGTAATAGCTTACATTTTCACAAAATAAAAATCGTCACAATACTGAATGCAACTGAACCAACTAAACTATCAATGGCTTGCATCACTTGCTGTGCATCGCTTTGAAGATGACATGATTAGCATTTACACAGAAACAAGCTTTATCATAAGACCTACAGTGACTTTGGATCCTTCACTTTAAGCAAACACTTAAAAGATGTCACTTTTTCACATAACTTCTGTTGTTTCATCATGGAAACAGAAAAACTTCAGAAGAAAACAAGATATAAATAGTGTTTAATTAAAATAAATATAATTTATTCTTTAATTTCACTGCCCTGAATTCAATAAAAGCTTATCAACTTCCTGCAGCATACTATGCCAATACAAATAAGAGCTGCTTAATAATGTTAAAGGTTAATGAGCAGCATATACAACGTGTACAACAATTAAAATACCTAACACCCACACTGTGTCAGAATGAAACTGGAATAGAAAAAAACGTAAGTATATGCATGAAACAAACACTGAAAAGTAGCTACTACTTTTAAAAGTTACTACAAAATGCAAAAAGCTAGAATAGCAATTTATGTATAGTTTGCAGGTCAATTTAATTTAGAAGTACACAAAAAGTTATAAGATGACAGCTCCGAAAGCAATCATTTTCCCATTTTCTGAAAAAGCTTTTGTCCTTTTTATTCATCAAATTACTATTTAGTCCAATCACATTTCATTATTCAGCCATAACAATGGCAGGCCAGACTTTTTTTGAAAACATTTGATTAAAAAACTTGTACACAAAGAATAAACTCAAACAGTAGGGATGCAAATAATAAAATCACTATCATAATCTTTTGCTTGTTATTTGCAAGTGTAAAACTGAGGCAGAACAAAAGCATGGAACACAGCATCTGTCATATCAGAATATAAAAAGATGATCCTGGCACAAAATGAAAAAGCTCTAATTCATTTGCAAATCAAGCCTTCCAGTTCTATTTCAAGCTGGCGGTAACTGTCAAGAGTTAACAAGATAATCACTTTCAATCCTGCCTTCAATGGTACATTACACTGTTATCCCATTCAATAGAGCCGTTCTTTGGGGCACTGGATGAATGCTTTTCATTTCAACCTCACACAAAAAAGTTGGAGAAAAAAATCCACGGGGCTTAAGTAAGAAATCCCTTTATGGGCATTTATCTGCCGGCACTTGCTTTTGGGCAAGATGAGATACTTGGGTTACATCTGTGTCCATTCACTTTCTCCTGATCCTGTGGGCACTTGGTTCGTTGTCTGCAAAAGCCTCTAGATCATTAATAAATGTAAGACTAGGTTAGAGACTCTTGACAAGCAAAAATACTAATTCACTTGTGCATGGAGTTGCAAGTACAAATCTAGTTGAAAGAATTTTAATATGACATTTAAATTACTTTTAGCAGGTATTGTTGAGTACCTTATAATAGTACTAGAAATGCTTGCAAATTCTATACTGTTTGGTGTACATATAATTTATATCTAGAAATATGGAACAGAAGTGCAACTCTACACACAAGAATAACTAAGTACTTTATAGTGTTCCAAAACATATTTCTAACAAAAGCTATTTATATCTATAACCATACATCAAGTTGTTTTTTTATTAAAATGTTGCATTTAACCATATGCCCATGTGTACAACTAAAAAACAAGGGCCTCCCCTAAAGCATATGTGTAACTGCTATGAATATGCAGATTAAGAATTTGTGAATATAAAGAAAAATGATGCCAGTAAGGCAACTATCCACCTAAACTGCCTTTAAAAGAAAAAGTAATCCATCAAAAAATACCTTTATTTGCAAAATCAATTACTCAGTCCTTCAAATGAAAAAGGAGAGATATGCATTTGCCCAAAGAATTAACTTTAATAACAAAATAAGAAAGGAATGTGAAGTCAGCAATTGTCAATGCAATGACAACAATGGTAGGACAGAGAAAGAAATGTTGTCAATTCCGCTGTTGATACATAGCTAAATACACGT
The DNA here is from genome assembly GCF_019279795.1 of Protopterus annectens. NCBI lineage: Eukaryota > Metazoa > Chordata > Ceratodontiformes > Protopteridae > Protopterus > Protopterus annectens. Next base: position 703,330,112 of record NC_056734.1, read on the forward strand.
ATCAAAACTGCTACATTTTCTTAATCCTTCCTATTTTAAATAATCTGGTTTCATAAGGAAAACAGAAGAAACAAATACGAAGATTCTGATACTACAGTCAAATGACATAAGTCACAAACCTGCCTGCTGAATGTAGTGGCTACCAATAGTGAGAAATACTTCATTACATGTAAACAGTATTCATAGTGGTTCTGATGCAGTCATTTAGCTAGTTAACTGTTACTACAATATTTTCATTGCTTCCGATAAAAAACAATGACATCATCCAATTACTTTTTAGGTAAAATGGTACACAGATGTAACTCAAAGAAGGTTGTTTGAAATGAGTGGCAGGAATCTCGTCAGGTGGTCTGCTACGTGAATAGTCAATTTGAAGGCAGTAACTTATGACATGAAAATGGACTGAATTGTCAAAGTTCAGGGCAGTGCAGCAGAGGCCTACTGCCGAGACAAAGCAGGTGGCCAGGCAAGAGAATACACAGAAGTTCCTTGTACAACCCTATGCCCTCCAGTGAAGACAGGGCAGCCCTTTGTTGATAGACTCGACAGCATGGTGAAGGGAATAATGCTACTCCCTTCACCTATAAACAGCAGGCACACAGAGTATATTATGGACATACTGGCTAAAATTGTCAGTAAAGTGTCAGATACTCGCATCTCTAGTACAAATTTAATATAGACTAGGCATCCCGCAAATAGCACATTTGCCTCAATAAGCATGATTACCCTAAAAATACCTGCACCACAAAGCACTGTCCATGTGCCTAAGAGTATGACCGATGCCCAAAAATATGAGTCATGCAAATGTGCGCTACTCCTGCATTCTATCCTGCTGACTTAGACTTAGCAGCAGGGGACTGCTCAAATTAGATGGAAGACAGAGATACATTTTCATATATCATTTTAAAATGCACTCGTAACATTGTACATTGCCTCTGTTTGTAATCCTCAACACACAAACTAACTGGTAATGTATAGCCACTTCAGAATGCAGTCTTCACAGTCTCTGTGCAGGAGAGGTGCCTGAGTTAGCTGAGGGTATGCTGAGATATGCAACATGTTTCATAAAGTTCACCAGTGAAGCATTACACTGGATTACAGCCTACAAAATTGTAAGTACATAATGTAAACATATCAATTCAAAGCACCCGAACTAGTAGCAGGACATGGCTTTCAAATGTGGGCAATGCAGCTGAAGCAAAAGTCTGAAGTGCCTTTTACTATTAAGTGCCTCTAAAGAATCCAGGCTTTTTTGGTAATAGTAGTTACAGGGGGACTCTATGGCAGCTTCAGTGACTACATGCATGGAGGACTCTTAACACCATACCAGATGGAATTCTGTGTGTTATGTTTAGTGCATATCACACGTGGTGCTTCAGCGGGTCGCCAACAGTACACATACTATAGACTTAAATAGGTCTGTCTCATTTGTTAGTCTGGCAGTACAATTGGTCCTGCAACAGCAGAAAAATCCAGAACAGTGCAGGTCATTGCTCTATGATGAACCTGCAACATCACGATTCTGCCCCAAATTAACCAGATTTAAGTGGAAACAACCAATAACTAACATGCCTTTTGATGATCCAGATAACACAGGAACTATCCAGGCTATATGATGAAGCACAGGACTACAATAGCTGGCAGAATTGGCTCATACTCTGCAGGCATATAACAGTCATAAAGACACTTTACTAACACAGTGACAGCATCAAGAAGGTATTCCATTAGCAGAGTAGAGTGAGGTTGATCAACTGGGTGAGTGTGAAGCACGAGGGATGACATATCATCCCTATGCAGTAACACATTAACATGTGATGTTGTGACAGAGGACAAAAAACATTCCTAGTAGTATTGGAGTACTATGGCTTAAAAAATTCCACACTTAGTCTACACTGCCATCAGGTGTTATCACACTGTCAAGTTGTGCATGGAGGAGGGGGGACAGCAAGCATCTCATTTCAATAGCTTTAAAATAAGACCCATGCAGTACACAATACATCTAGTTAATACCAACAGCTAGTAGAAAAAGACAGTTTTGAATGGTGTGCAATGCATCTAAAGTACCTTCAAGGCCTTGTAAAGAATTAAGATTTTGTTAGCAAGTAATAGCGGATACAAAGAAATGGTGCTGTGTGGCCTACTATGCCGGGTACGTATATTCTTTGCCAAACTTGTGAATACTTGGCATCACAGTATTACTTGTGGCTTTAGAACTAGAACTTGCAAAGATCTGCTTTTTGGTTGTAAAAGCTAACAAAACTGCCCTTCTAATTTGCCTGGCAGGTGCAAATGCAGTGTACAGCGAGCATACTTGTCAACCTCAGAGTAAGAAATCTGGAGAAAGCCTAAAATAATGCAGGCGGAAAGATTTTAAATATGGCTGTTAAAAACTTAGAAACGTATTAGAATAACAGGTTTTGTGCTAGCATGCACATTTGAGAGGTTTCATAATGAGGTACTGACTTCTATGTTTTTAACCATATGTGGCTAGCTGACATTTCACCAGTAAACTGGGTGTTTTTGCTAATATGTGGTACACCCATAAATATGCCTGCATTTACATCTGTATCTGTAGCGTAGTACCTGTGGATACTAGCTTAGCACAATTTTATCATGGGTTTTCTACATGGCTGGTTTTGTCTTTGTTTTGCTGCCAGTAATGGCAAGAGGGATATTCTGCAAGGTGATAAGGAACATTTTAAGCTGGACTTATTGCAAGTAACAGCCTATGACATGTCAACAAAATATCATTTACATGACAGTACTGAGGATACGATTACTCTGATGTTCTCATGCAATTTATAATTCTGCCTTCATTTGCCTCAAAATCTCCTGTGTAGATTTGCGGAACCAGGCATTACTATAGCTCTATCACTGGCAACCTGCACATTACTTTATCATCAAAGTACATGTGTGGATGTGAAATATTTTAGACTCTGGCTACATATTAACATGTACAAAGGTATATAGCCCATTCAATGCTGCCCAGTTCTTCAGCAATTATATTTATTCATAACTATCCCCTTTGTCTTCCACTGAGCATCTCAGTCCAAAACCACTCCTCAGCACTTTTATCTGAATTCCTCTAGTATGTCCTGTCATTAGAGCTACAGCGCACTTTTTCAGTGCAGCAATAAATCCTGATTTAATTCTTCCTGTCTAGACATGTACCCGACCTTACTCGATTCCCTTCCAGTTTATGCTGCTTATCACTCAACATTTACCTTTTCTTCTCACCACATACTTTCCTCAGTTTGGTTATTTATATTCAACAAGGAGAAGCCATGAACTCTCCACCAAGCATTTCACCCAGGGTAAGCATACTAACAAAGATGCAGCCAAGCATATATCATCTATGCCAGAGTGTATAACCTGCATTATGAGAGGGAAACCACTGTTACTGGCAATAAGAGAGTATATGTTAGTATTAGAATCCAAAACCACTGCCTCCTGAAAGAATTATAGGACTCTACTTCCAATAAGTGCTTTGATCTGTCTGCAATCTCAGGCAGGCATTACTTTTATGGCAGTCAACTGAAGTATGACTTCCATAAAAGTGAGTTTGCAGCACAGTGTAATTTTTTTATTGTGTCACTCACGGTGATCAGTGTTACTTGAAGCCAATATATCTATTTTATATGACACCACAGTAATGCCACTGGAAGATATAACTAACATTCCCAAGAGTTAAGCATTTTTCCTGAGCAGTACAGGAGCTAGCAGTGACTTCCAGTTCTTGGATATACCGAACTGTGGTCTTTTCAAGCAGTCACAGAAACACTGATTTCATGGATAAAATACAATTTCATGCTTACAAATTAAGTACTTCATGTGGACAGTTGAGAAGCTGGCACGGATTTGTATTTGTAACATTTTTCTGCCTTTCCAAATGCCAAAAACTGGTATCCATCCAAGCAGATGATGAGCAACTGTAATGTTGGCCTTGGAAATAAGAATCCATCCAACTACTACTACAAAAAGCATGATGCTCACTACTCCAGAACTACCCAAAATGGTATGATTACACATAAATTAACCTGTCTGCATCATTCAGGATTATATATCTTATTTGAGCAAAAGCTGAGATGTGATAATGAAGTACTGAACATGAAAGAAAAGACTGACTAGGGATTGTGGGGTGCCTTTCTCTTACACCTGGGATTCATTCAGGTATACAGTCACATTTGGCTGGTATTTTCTTTCCATAACGGTTCTAAAATATGCTGAAATATATAAAATTCATATGCTCATTGTCACTTGCTTATCTACAAGCATAAAGATGCAAAATTATAAGGCAAGCATTACCAAAGGCATAGTTTTGATTTTTTTCTCCACATATTAGTGAACATTTCTGGAGGGCTCATTAACATGTCATCAACTCATTTGTAGTTGCTGCACATCACTGTAATCACATAACAGTGATATCACTTAAATATGAATAGTAATTATAAGTTAAAAATAAGTTAAAGAAAAAAAGCTTTTTCTGGAAGGCATCCCTCCCAGACTCCAGCACCCCAGCTACTTGCTTATGTGTATACAGTAATCCATGTTCACTGCTTTACAGAGAAAGGAGAAATCCTCAAAATTCCTCAACCTTATTCTTCTGACACAAAACAACAGATCAGCGATTAGACATCTAAATGTTGATTACAGGTGTCCCACAAACAAGCTTGGCACTCCTCCTGGTGTAGTACATTACCCTTTCAGTGTTTTTTGTTTGGGAAAAGAAGATAGAGAATGATCCCCAAAAAAGATCAATTTTCTTATCACATACAGTGAAGGATTCGGAATTGCAAAATGTGCAAATGGTCTCAAAAACCAGGCCTGATTGGTTGATATGATCTGATATAGATGACAAAGTATTAAATTAAAAAAATCTATTTAGTCATTCACAATCTGACTGATACACTACATTGCTCAATGCATTTTATTCCTAACCACAGAAAGTAACTCATCCCAGCAAACAGCAGTCTCTCAATCATTTACTGCAATTACCTACATAAACACAATAATTCTGAAATGAAACGTCCATAAGGTCATCATGTGCATATTATAACAGGTAAGAAAAAAGTATCATTTACCATAAAAATGAAAACAGTGAGGCACAACTCTGCCTTCTGCAGGTGGAATCCATTTCAGAATGTTGCAACATGTATGCAAAACTACAGCTGGAGGAGCAGGGGGCATGGGGTCTTCTGTAACATTCCGAGCCTACAGTATCATTCTTAGCCACATGATGATGGCTAGCTTAACTCATTCATAGCTACAGCATCCATTTTTTTTTTACTTACTTACTTTTGCACTCGTAGCTGTTTAAGGCTTCATGGCATTTTTTTGCATCTGGACTCCTTAACTAAGTAACTTGGTAATTAATAATAAGCAGCACACAAAAGGCAAGGAAAAGGTATAAGAAATAAAATGATACTAAAAATGTTAAACTATGATGCAATTCAGTGGATGTATTAACCAATGTTTGTGGCTCGTTATTCATATTATCATATTTACTTTCATAGTTTTATAACAGAATGAGCTGCATGTTACTGAAAACCATAATAAGAAAAACGGTAGGAGACAGATAAGCTGTCACTGACTGCACTATGCTGTAATTATTGCTACTTGTTTCATAGTAAATATGAAGATATGCAACATTTCCCTATTAATATGTCCAAAATTGCATTACTTACAACGTACAGCATAGCGTGCTGAAACCTTGAATGCTGACACAGTCACTGATAATTTGCACTGCACGTTGAAAGGCTAAGAAGTACTGAGTGTCCTTTATAATGTTAACTATGCAAATAAGCACACTTTTTCATACTTCTGTAAAATTTCAATAAACAAGCACTCAGAAAGGAATCTCTTCTCATCATACGAAAGCTCTAGTTTTCTGAACAAAAGTAATACTGACCCTACATGTCTAGGTTGTAAAGTTTCCATATTACAGTGTTGATGCAAAGACAATGACTTTGCTAAATTTTGTCATTGTATAGAAGACTTTTTTGTATAACACATTAACGATTGCAGCTTTTTAATACAATTTACTGATTAAAAACTATTTGCATCTGTTTGGCTTCTGCTCTTAACTTTATTTTTAGAAAATGTGTATACATCTAAGAAAGTGTATGGATACAAAAGGTGTGACATTCCACAGCTATTAAGTGTAATGAGTTAAGGTGTATGTAATTGAACTAGTGACCATTAGTAGGTACCACAAACACTGCATTTAGCATTGCTTGGTAACTTTACCTCAAAGCTGAGCTGCCAGGTTTCATGCTGAAGCCATTTGGTGTGACAAATGTGTACTGGAACCTGTGGCCTTTTTGGCATGCATCATCAATTTCTATATGCCTCAGGTATTACCCTTGTGAGGGTTGGACTGCTAGGACTTGACTGTTGGGCTTAGAAAGATGTGTACTTGCACAAGGCATCTGCAAGACAACTCCTAGAATCACCACAATCACCACTGCTGTTGTAACTCTGGGCAAGCATCA
>NC_056734.1:703344102-703544102 GCF_019279795.1 Protopterus annectens
CAAAACTATACTGGAAATATAGACATGAACTACAATCCTCCTTTCTTCAAACAGCTTGCGTGTTCAATAAGATAAGCCTTCAGTACACACGATCAATGAGTTCTGCATGGGATTAAAATGAATAGTTACTATACAGAGGGTTATGATCGGATCTCCGAACATAACCACTTTATTATGGGTTTGAGACATGGACGCCGCTCTCAAGGTGAATCCTGGTATCCATGTTGAGACCACATAATAATGGGCTATGACTGGTGAGACCCAGTCATATTTCTTTGTAGTGCATATAATCTTTTCAACTTCTTGTACTATCAGACTATCAGTTACAAAAGAAAAAAAAAACTGATGAGTTTTACTGGCTTTCAAAGCCAGTAAAGCACTTAAGTGTTGTCTCAGTCAGCAATAAGAGAAAAAGTCAGAAACAGTTTTTAAATATTGCCCTATTTTAAATAGGCTACTTACAGACTGATGTCAGTACACTTTTGCCAATATATGAGGAAAGATATTCAGGGACTGTACCATAACAGTGCTTACGGGGTATGTAACAAATGTTACACACCTCGGAAAGCACTGTTATGGTCAGGTCTTGCACTATAGTAGCATGCAACAGGTTTATCTTTTTTTTTCCAGTTTCGGACTGTAAAAACAAAGTTCCATGCACATGTATTTATGTATATATTATTTACATATATATGATTACATTAAATTACGTCTCAAACACACCGCATTCATTCATTCATCAGCAATACAATAACTGAAAGTCATACAATATCAGATCACAACATATTTAAGAACCACGCATACACCCACCCCTCGATCATATCATACATATATACAAACACACACAAAACATGCTTCACGTGGTGGGATTTGCCCCCACACACCCCTGGCTTATAAATACTAACCTCATGGTTGCACAACTGCAACCAAAATAAATCCAGCAAAGCTATGCTATAGTCAACAAAATATTACCAGCCTACAGCACATATTGTGATTTTGATGGATTTTAACAGCTCCACAACCTGTCTATAAAACAAGTGCTCAACCAAACTAATGGGAAGAAAAAGTTTTGGTTCTAAAAGCTGGGGTGGCTGGGCTTGAGTATGAAGTGGTGCTTGTGATGCATCTTGGCTGCATAAGTTATTACTTCTCAGTGCCTCCACCTCACAAATGAGCTGGGAGGATTGTGTTGCATCACCTGGCAGCTACTATCAGAGACTGTTCTAGCAACATAAGACTGGACTTACTTGCAACCTAACATTTAAACTATTGCAGCATAAAAATATTACTGGTCAATAATATTTGAATTGAGCTAGTACAAAATACAAAATTACTCGCAAAATAAATGGCCAGAGAATGACATTCTATCACTATATCCAACATGTCTTGCAAAAACAACCATAAAGTAGTTCTTTATAAAATCAAATATTTTGTAACAGAATATGCATACAGTACCATAAGCTCAGACCTGTCTAATCCTGTCTCTCCTGTATTCTTTATCAATTTTCATTAACTTACACTCCTCTCAGCTAGGCATACTGCAGTAATCTTATAATCAAACTGCAAAGTTTTATCATAAGGTTACTCTAGTAACCTTATAATAAAACTGCAAAGTTTGCATGTAACAATATTAATTATATTAATGTAATGTGGGTTTTAACTAAAAAAACACAAGTACCTTTATTTCATTCTTCTATTGCTGAAAATCATCACTGATTTTTTTATTAGTAATACTTTCCGACTTACTTACCCTATATAACATATCAATTTGGAACACAAAGGATGTGTAAGAAACAGGAAAATCCTGCTCGGCGCCTGCCCCTAAAACCTTAGCCAGACTTTCCCTTTTTCTGCTAAAAGTGTCATCTACCCATTCTGTCTTATTAAAATTAACAGCTTTCTTGTAGGTCAGCTAACTCTGGGAATTTTCTCACACTCAGGATATCATCCGAAAGAAGGGTCTGCTTCCTCCCCTACCAACACCGGCATTGGGATCTCAGTGTCTAACTCTTCTCCCACATGAGACAGCTCATAAAAGTATTCTTTAGTTACAGTTCCAATCTATGCATTATTTAATTTTCCCTGCCTCCCTTTCATCGTGAACCTGATATGCAGAACCCTCTTCGTTTTGTTTATAATTACGATATTTTAGCTCAACAGGAATATCATTAAGGCTCTGTTCAAACTTATAAATTACTTTGGCATGCACCACCTTCTCCTTTTTTTATCTTCTCTGTGTGGTGCACCCTTTGCCTTAGGAAAGGAATACAACCTTTTCAATTTTCTTCTCATCTATAGGTTTTTCTCCCTTGGCTAAGGGCTTACCTTAAATGTTGCTTTTTTTCTTATCAAAGCCTATTGTCAGGAGTCTTCTCTTATTTGACATTGCTGTCTTGCACTCTGACCTTGTACTGTTTCCCCCTCTTTAACTATACTGGTGAAATCTGTCTTATTGCTGTATTTCTTCTTGTCAGCACCAAGCTCTTCTTAGAACTCTCCACTTCTGAGGCTTTCTATTTTAGCTGAACAGAAAGTTTAGAATACAGTTCAAGTGGTACATTTTCCATATGTCCTAACTTAATATCTTCAGAATATACTCTAACTGATCGCTCCCTTTTCTCCAGTTCCACTAATCACTACAACTCATTATTTTGCATATTATCAGGCTGACATTTCTCCTCCTTGCTTTGCAACAGATCCAAATTATAGTATTTTAGTCTGTAAGTCTCTTCCTATCCGTGGTGGTGGTGCTGCGGTAGCGTTGTCGCCTCACAGTGAGACGCTATCCAGTTCGATTCTCAGCTAGTGCATTTTCTGCGTGGAGACATGCATGAATGGGCGTACCTTCGTTGAAGGTTGTGCGTCAGGCCTGGCAAGTCTGTACGTAAAAATCAACTGCCAATCATTAGCGGACCGGAGTTCCGCTGTGGCGACCCCTAACCGGGAAAAGCCGAAAGACACTCCCTTTTCTTCAGTTCCACTAGTCAGTCCAACCTCCTGGTTTAAACATTTTCAGGTTGCATCGATATTTCTATTTCATGCTTAGCAACACATCCAAATTGCACTATTTTAGTCTGCAGGTTCCTTCCTTCTACTGGTTCTACTAGAGTTGAATTCACCCTCTCTAACAGGTGTAAGCTCTCCCTCCCTTTGTATTCCTAACCACCTGTTTACGTCTTTTTAACAGAATGCCTTGATCTTTACTGGATTCATACACACTAATTAATGCATTTGGTGGCTCCTCCCCCAAACACAAACACTTTCTGGGTTAGACAAAGCCATAGCTGTAGGCTTATTCTTTTGCTGGTTCTCCTCCCCACACTGATAGGGGGTCTATGGAAAGTAGTACCCTTTCCCCATTACTTTCATAACTGTTTAAAGTGGGAAAGATCTTTTCTTATTATCAAGCTATGTCTATCAGTAGTAAACAATCTAACAATGTAACCAATTTCTCCACATTCAAAGCAGTTTATTAATAGCTGTTTGTTTTCATTTGTTACCAAGATTTGACACCAAGTCTACAGTGATCAGATTTACACAGATGCATGACATAATAGTCTTTCTACTAGCATAGCAAAACATTTAGTGTCTTTAAGGTCACTATGACATACCCATCTTCTTACAGCAGCACATTAAAACCTTTTAAATTTGGCAAATGCTATAAAGTCTCATTTTTTTTTCATATTAAACCATATGGATCTTACCATAAATAAGTGATACACCTCAAGTTACATAATTGTGACCTTACTATCATGAAAAAATATCTAATTAAGAAACATTTGGGTTTCTCTCCTTACGGTAACACCATCTCGGGTAACCAAAGTTTTTCAGTCATAACTCCCTCCATGTCCAAGAAGGCTTTCAGTGGTTATTATTAAAAGGACTTATAAATTCATAGCCCAGTTCCATCACTCCCGGTGCATATGTCACAAAGGTAGTAAGATATATCCCAAGGGCCTCCTCCTGGTGCAGCTACTTCAAAGGTGTTTTTTGTTGGCAGCAGTTTAATACATTTATATATATATATATATATATATATATATATATATATATATATATATATATATATATATCCCCCATATTTTACATTGTACTGAAGAAGGCAAGGTTACGCTGGTCGATAAACTTTTATTTCAAGTTGTTCTTACATTAAATAAATATTTATTTTCATGATTCAGTGGATTTTATTGCTGATGTTTGGTCTTTAGAGGAAGATCTCTGGTTTACTGGGCAATCTGATCAACACTGAGCTTTGTTTGTGCTTCTAGATGTCCTTGAGGAAGCCATCAACTCAGCTATGGTGAACATCCCTTTGGCCGCAGCCACTATAATTTGCAGAAACTGCTCTATGCAGTACAGTCATCTTGGCATGCAAAGAGACACAAATTCTCTCTCTCATTTTGCTGCAGTAACAGGTGTCAGAACTTTGCCAATAATAAATGGTGCCATAAATGCTCACAGTAATCCACCAATGTGGAAGATTAACGCAGCTGACACCACTTGCCTTTATAAAAATAATGCAGTTTGTTATATGCAAGTGCAAACAAAAGGAAAATAAAGTATACAACGAATACCTATAGTTTGGTTTTACACTGCTGGGAAATAGTCTCTAATATTAGCTTCCTTCTTGCAGGAATATCTTCCAACTTGTACTCCAAGGTCGTTCTTCACTTTGTTTTACATACACTTCTACAGCCATGCTCTTAAATGGCAAGCATTCTCCGTCTGGCCTTTTCATGGCCATCTTTTTAAATTATCTTCAAATCTGAATACAACAAACCTGTTAATAATAATACAAGTAGGTTCCCTCTCTACTCATACAGGGAAAGATACATACACACACACACACACACACACACACACACACATATATATATATATATATATATATATATATATATATATATATATATAGTTTGGTATATATGTATGCATATGGATTCACTTCATAACACTGAAATATCAAAACACTGAAAATGAGAAAACTTCATAATATAGAAGACCAAAACACTGAAAACTCAAAACACAAACTCAAAACACTGAAAACACATATCATACATATACTGACTTTAAACAACATAAATCATAGCACTTTCTACCAAGTGTAAGCAGGGGGGAATGCCCCGTTGTGCCCCCCCACACCCCCTGCTACTTATATAGATCTACTCCAAGATTGCACTTAACTACACTAAGTGCAATCTTGGAGTTGATATATTTAAGTAGCAGGGTGAAGCAGGGGCTTGCCCCCCTGCATATACTTGGTAGAAAGTGCTATGATTTATGTTGTTTAAACTCAGTATATGTATGATATGTGTTTTCAATGTTTTGAGTTTTCAAGATTTTGAAGTTTCAGTGTTTTGATATTTCAATGTTATGAAGTGAATATATATATATATATATATATATATATATATATATATATATATATATATATATATATATATATATATACATACACTCACACACACACCTCTAAACATTTATGGGAGTCTGTAAATGAAGTATCAGGAAATGTTGGTTTTGAGATCAAGCTTGCAATGAATGGCACAGGTATTGGCCGTTAACTGAGGTCCCATATCCACAATACCAACATTTTAATCATTACATGTCAGAGCCTAATATATTCAGTTTATCCTTTTTTTTCTACTTTTTTTCCTTCAGCTCAGTTGTGTGTTAATTTTAATTTGATGTGGTTTTCTAAACAGGAAGGGTGCATAGATAGCAGGTTACCTTTAGTCAGGATTCACATAAAGTCTGTGTCAGTATATAAGGCTTTCCTTAAGGTTTCCTAAATAGTGTCTGTGTCAGTATATAAGGCTTTCCTTAAGGTTTCCTAAATATCTGTTATCATATATTTTCTTTTAATTTACTAGTACCTTTTCTGCTGTACCACCATATTCATCTATATTTTGTAATATTAATTTACTTTTAATGTTTTTAACAATCTTTTATTCCTTTATGATTGGCTGATTTGTAAGCATTATATTTTCTGTTTTTTTCTTACTGCTTTAGTTTTTCTCTGATACGTTTATGTAGTCTGACTTTGATTTAAATGTGGAGTTCTATATTGGTTTATTAGAAGTGTGTTTGTTTAGTAATTTTATGTTTGAGCAGTTTTCCGTTTTTCTCACTGAAGTTAACAGAAATACGATGGATTTTTTTTACATTAGTTTGCATTTTTGCAGTCACACACATGCATACTCAATACTAACAATCAGCCTACTTGACCATATACATCACCACTCAATTATTTTGCATGTTTTCTTGAAAAAAGGTATGCAGCATTGGAAACGGTTTAATTTGAGAGAAAAAACTCTGAAGATACCCCTTGGCTGCACCTACAACCTGATTCACAAACAAATTCTTCAGATACTGCCTACATGGGAGCCCAGATTGGAAAACGTTACTTACTATTCAAAAAATAAAGTAATGTTGCCAGTATTGTATACCTGTTATAGCTGCATAAAATACAAACGTACATTGTAATAGTTTTCACAGAAGCAATAAGTGATATCATAAACAGACAGTTCTCTTTTAAAAGAAAGGTAAGCAGCCAGTCTAAGTAAATAAACTCATAACTGGAAAACAGATGTTGGTGTGTCCCATAGTCGTCAATGTTAGGTCTTACCTTCTCCTCCTTATTTATTAATTAGTTACCTAAACTTCAAAAAGTTCCTACAGTGATAAATATTTCCCTCTAAAGGAAGGCTTGTTGTTGTTGTGACTTTCGGCTTTTCCCGGTTAGGGGTCGCCACAGCGGAACTCCGGTCCGCTAATGATTGGCAGTTCATTTTTATGTACCGAGTTGCTAGCCCTGATGCACAACCTTCAACGAAGGTACGCCCATTCACGCATGTCTCCACGCAGAAGACGCTCTGAGAGTCGAACCGGACAGCGTCTTACTGTGAGGCGACAACGCTACCGCAGCACCACCACCGCCTCCAAAGGAAGGCTAAAATCATTATTTACTTTAAAAAAGTTACCAGGAAAGTCTGCTGCCCTTTATCACGTAATAAATTCTTATTCTAAATCCCAACACATCGGCAATTATGTTATTTACAACCTGCAGGAAATTGACATACGCAGTTCCTCTTGCTTACTAAAAATGCACTGGTACTACTACTATTTTCCAACTAACCAGATGCAAGTATTCAGGCTTATACAGTTAGACAACAGTCTTCTATTAAGCTGCATATACAGACAATGGCTGTCAAGGTTTTGGAAACAGCTCAATGTTTGCTCTGAACTAATAAATTATTTAGCAAGAAAAGCAACTGGAATAAATGTATTTATTTCAAGACAAGACACGTTCACTTACACAGTCTTTCACTCCTCAAGCAATGCCATTTTAAGTACCTCTAAACATAATGCCACATTATCAGACTCTCAGACACTACGATCATCACAATTTAACCTTGCAAAGCAAAAATGCACAATGGCTCATTGCTTCACAGTTCAAATTAATGGGTTTCAATCCTGATGTCTAGTCACTAATTTAGTGAAGTTTTACATGTTCTCCCAGTATCTGAGTGGGTTTTCTCCCCAGTACTATGGTTTCCTCCTACTTCTGAAAAACATACCATCTTACTGGCTACATTAAACTGTCTAAATATTTACTGTATTTATGTTTGCTCTTATGGCACTGGTCATGGCACAGTTCATTTACCTAGTTAATATATAAATAAATCCAGAGAGACTACCAATAACATCTTGTTGAGTGGACGGGAAATAGAAAGCTCACCCCGGGTATCACTCCAGTGGCTCTACCTGATAGAGGCACTGGGAACCAACATCGGGCGGCACAATGCCAGGGCACTTTTATGGGCTAAGCTTGTAAAGGCTCCAGGGCCATTAGCCTAGTACACACCTACGAACCTATGTGTTTAGATCTGAATTGGGAGTCCCATTTTCCTTGAGTCTCAAGGCAGTTGAAGTGGGCCCCCCAGGCTATTTCTGATGCCTCTGTTGTCCGAGTTTGTTCCTGACAGATGAATCTGAAGGTGACGCAGAATGAGGGAGTAAGCCTGGGCTCACCAAAAAAATTCCTCCTTGAAGCAAGGGATCAGCTTCATCCTGGCTGTGAATGCTGGCACCACACATTCTTGAGGTTCCACTAAAGTTTCCCCATGTGCAGTTTGGCCAAGAGAATCAAGAGGATGCAATAGGCCCTATAACCTAGGGCCCTGAGGTACTCTCTGGCTGATAGGTAATCCTTGATCACAATTTTTTTTTTTTAAATAAGGGTTAGGAAAGAGGCTTTGTCCGGAAGTAGGAAGGCCTTCTGGAGAGATTAAACCAGTTGGGCTCTTAGGAACACAATCCTGGTTGTGGGGACTGTTTGAGATTTCTGTGTAATGAAGGTGAACCCCAGGGAGGTTAAAAGGTTCTGGGTAAACAACAAGTCCAATTTGAGATTTTCCAGCTGGCTAAAGCAGTCATCCAAATTAAGGTAAATTTGGACCCCTTTTGCTCTGCATAAGGCTATCAATGGGGATAGGCATTTTGTAAAGACCCAGGAAGCAGTAGACAAGCCAGAGGGCAGAGCAAAGACTTGATGGTGCCTGGTGCCTGCTTTGAAGTGTGAGAAACTTATGTGTGATTCCTCTATGGAAATATGCAGGTATGTGTCTTTTAGGTCCAGGGTAACCATGAAAGCATTTGAGGAGATCATGGGCAGAAGTTTTTGAAGGGTTAGCATCTTGAATTTGGGAACATGCAGGAAATTGTTGAGTTTTGACAGGTTCAGTATTGGCCATCATGTACCCTCGTTTCTGGGTACCAGGAAGAATTTGGAGTAAAATCTCTCGTCCTTGTAAGTGTACTGGTGCTGGTTCCACAGAGCCTGAGTGCAGAGTAACTCTATCTGGGTCAATGCCTCAGATATTTGGTTTGGTGGATTATCTGGGAAGCCTGAGAGAACCAAGGGTTTCTTGAAATTGACTCTGCAACCATTTAACATAATGTTTAACACCCATTGGTCTGTAGTAATGAGATCCCAGTTTTTGTGAATAGTGATAGCCTCCCCCCTAGCCTGGGAGGGGAAGGAAGATGAAGTGTCATGGTTACTCCTTGCTGGGGACCTGTGGTCAAGAACACCCTGGCCTGATTGGTTCTGAATGCCATTGCTTGGGCCTTTGGTACGGTCTTTGGCTCCTTTCCGTAGGAGGCTTTCTTTGCCTAGCCTTAGATTGGGAAGGAAATGAGCAATGTTTAGTAGGGCTGATTCTGCTGAAAACATGGAGGTTGAACTTGAAGAAAGTCTTTAACAGTCTGCATGAACTTGGCCTTGTCTTCTATTTTCTTGAGTACAGCCTCAGCCTTGAGACCAAAGAGGAAGTCTTTGTCTATCGGGGTATCCAAGTAGGCTGGATTTGACATGCTCTGGAAGGGACTGCTCCCTCAGCCAAGCATGTACTTTGATGACAGTCTGTAGCTGGAGCTCTACTAGAAGCTTCCATAGCATCATAGTCGCAGGGCAGGAAGCGTTTTGCTATCAGACCACAGGAATTACAAAGGGCTAATGACTCTTTAGAAAGACTCTTGTTCTTTACGCCCATCAGTTTCTGCTTTATCTGATCCAGAATAATTTATTGGTATTTAACCATGTGAAACTGGCAATGCAAGGCTCTCAAAAGCAGGTTAGCAGATGTGTAAACCTTTCTGCCAAATCTTTCTAAGGCCCTACTTTCCTTGTCAGTAGACAAGAGGTTTTTGGAAGAGCTAGCTTTTTCTCCCTTAAGGCCTGGAGTCACAAATTCAGGGTCTGCCACATCATTCTTAAAAAGATGTCTGTGTGAATCTAGAACCCTATAAAACCTGTCAGACTTTCTAACAGCAGGAGGCAATGAGTCTGGCGTTAAACAGGATTCCTGAAATACACTGTCCACCACCTCTAAAACAGGAGGTATGGTGAGGGGTTTGTGTTCAGGGAGGTTAAGAAATTCCCTAATTCTTTTCTTTCATTGAGGGTAGTATTGAGCTTCCCACTGGAAGTGTTCCTTCAAGGTGTGTAGGGTTTCCCCACAAGAAATATCCTCAGGAGGGAAGGCAGAGAGATGCAAGTTTCCTCTTTGTGTCTGAATCCCCAAAGGGGGCAAAGGAAACACCTACTTCAAAGGCAGAATCCTCCTGGTCAATATCATCTGAGTCAAAGGAATCAGAAAGGTCTTCTGAAGGGGTGTCGCCTTTTCTTTTACCTGGGGAGGACATAGGAGGAGGCCGTATGGACCAAACCAGAGAGATGAGGTCTTCAGACAACCTCACAAGATTTGGTTGGTATGCCTGGGAATGGGAGCCGGAAGGCGTAGGCTGGGTCTGGGCAGGAGCTGCATTTTTGTGAGTGGCCTTAGGTTTTGCTCTGAGATTGACATCCGACACAAAGGGAAGGGCACCTGGCTCTCACGGGCAAAAAGCTATTGTAATGTGCTGGTGACATGAAAGACAGTTGCTGGTATTAGTATGGTCATCAGAAGCTGGGGCCAACATAGCAGTCCTGGACTCAACAGATGAACCGAGTCCTACAGCTTGAAAAGATGTCGAAGGATGAGAAGGCATACAGAACTCTGAACAGTCTTTATATATGCCTGCACCACCACTTCAATGGTGAAAGTTGGCTGTAAAGTGCCTCACCTTCACCAGCAATCGCAAACCTAGGAGGACTGTCCAATAGCGAGCAGGGGTTGTCTAAGGCCCTAAGCCTGAAGCATTTTTCCTAATCTCTTTTCCACTTGGGGATATCTACTTCAGCTCAACTGGTGGACACCATTGGGCACGAGCAATGATGAGATGATTGAGGGAGATGAAAGCATTTACAAGAGCTAACCTCTCTTTTATGTTTGTGTGTTTATGGATGTGTAACATTCCCTCCACTGGGCCAGTAATCAAGGAGCCTGAATCCTCACCACTGACACCGGTGAGGGATGTTCACCTGGAACAAAGATAGATACACACAGTATTTCCAGATGCAGCTCTCTGCATCAAGCACAACTTCTCTTAGGAGCACATAGGGAACATGCTCAGTCCATGGTTTGGGTTTCACTCTTCCTTTCCAGGGCCCCTGTAAAACTCTGCACTGGCACAGCTATAGAGTTGAGTCCTCAGTCAAGTGTCTAAGCCACGCCCTCCAACATCCTCTCTGTGAAACCAGTGCTCTGTGTCCCTGCTCCAATTAGCTAGCTGACTGACACACACACACACACACACACACACACACACACACACACACACACACACACACACCTGGGAAAGGCTGGCACAGATTTACTCGCTACACTTCCTGCCAAACTATAAGGTAGTTATTGCCACCACACACTCCAAACCCAGCTACTCTAAGATTTTTACAATGGTACCCAATTATACTTAGTGAATTGAATATTAATACAAATGGTAGTGTTTGACCTATGCTGCAAGGCTCTCAGACGTCACTACAGTGTCACAAAATAAATACAAGTACTCTCAAAAGTTAAAATATTCTCTAAAGCACCAGCCACAATGAAATGTTTAAATATATGTAATAATAAAAGAACATGAAAACACTAAATATCTATACAATAAACACCTGCATTTCAATCACAAGAAACATTAACAATAATCTTAGATGAATAGATTCACACAATTGCAGAAAAACAGTACTTAACTAATTTCACTATATTTTTCTGACTTATCTAAAAAAAATACTTCTCCCTGGTTACTTACTAAAGTAAGGCAAGATGAAGTGGGTGAGTGGTCTTCCTCCTTTGTTGTTGTTGTTTTTCTTTCAGGTTTTCCCGGTTAGGTGTCACCCACCGCAGAACTACGGTCTGCTAATTATTGGCAGTCTATTTTTATGGTGCCGAGGTGCCAGCCCGACACCCAACCTTCAACGAAGGCACGCCCATTCACGCATGTCTTTTGAACGCCACTTGACCACAGGGAGGGCATGCAGACTCCACACAGAAGGCGCGCCAGCCGAGAATCGAACGGGAGAACATTTTGTTGTGAGGCGACAATGCTACCTCTGCACCACCGCGGCTTATGGTCTTCCTCTTTTGTCGGGTTTCAAAAACAGACTGCTCTGAGACTTCTGTCTCAATATTTTTGTGCTGGATTACAGAAAGACATCCCATCCATCTGGTTATCTAACTTCTGGTTCACACACTACCCCCCTTTACTAGAAACTGAACCAGAATCTTGCACGTGTGTTACCATAAGATGTGTTGTAGTTTCTGGAAGTCATAAAGCAATATCAAACTTTCACCGTTCCAGACTAGCAATTAGTTCATCCTCCATGGACAATACAGAATGCTTCCTAGTACAGATTTTCTGTCTCTGGCTGCATTGAGACCTGTGAGATACAATCTTTATGGCTTATGTGATGCCCCACCACTGGACCAGTAATCAAGGAGCCTAAATCCTCACCACTGGCAACAGTGGAGGATGTACATTGGGAGGATCACATGGTATACACACAGTATTTCCAGATGCAGCTCTCTGCAGCAAGTGCAATTTCCCTTAAGAACACACAGAGACCACAGTCAGTCCGAAGCTGGTTTCTCCCTCTTTCTCCAAACTCCAGATCTCCAATAAGACTCCCTACTGGCACAGCTATAGAGTTGAGCTCTCAGCTGAATGGCCAGGCCAAGCCAAGACATCCAGCACCCTCTCTGTCCAACCAGTGCTTCATGTCCCTGCCCAAGTAGCTGACAGACACACACTCTGAGGTTTGATTTACACACACACACACACTGGCCCACAGTGTCACCAAATAAGTATGCAAGTACTCTCCAAACTTAAATATCGCTACACAAATCAGCCACAATGAAAAGGTTTAAATATTTTTAATAATAAAAGAACAAGAGAATACTAAATATATTTTCACAGTGACATCAGAGTTGAAAACCACATGAAATATTTAAAACAGCATTGCAGGACAGTCTGAAATAAATAAATAAAAATATCTAAACTAAGCTTTACTATATTCCTGACTGTATCTAAGAGAGTTGCTATATCCTACAAACTTACTTACAGAGCAAGGCAGATGAGGTGAATAAATCTTCTAGTGGTTGTCAGGCCAAACCAAAATACAGAATGCTCGCTCTCTCAAAGAGATTTATTAAATTAATATGTCAAATATTACTGCTGGGCAGAATGGCATGATTTCTTGTCATCTGACTTGTAGGCTCCAGTCCAGATGTCGTCCCACAAAAACAATCCTGTGAGGAGGAGTCAGACAAAACTTCTTCATATTCTCATGAAATCCCAGAATATGTAGGAAATAACTTACCAAAGTGAAAGATTTCTGACACTATAAAAAGACTGCAAAAATAAGCAAGTTGTCTAAATAAGGAAAAATGTGCATGCCCTCCAGACTGCAGTAGACTATCACTGGAACTATACACTTATCCTTGAAGCAGTAAATAGACCAAAGGGTAGTGACAAAAAAATGGATAATGTGATCCAGACATAGAAAACCTTAAGACACATCTGAAATCTGGATCTAAAGGAATGTGATGATATGCATATTTTACACTTAAGGTCACTAGAAAATTTAAATGGGATGAAAAAGCTACTAAGTGACAGCATTTTGAACTTGGGCGCTATCACAAACAGGTTCAGAAAGGAAAGATCCAGAAATGGTACCCAAAAGTCTTCTTTGGTTATGAAAACATTGTTGAATAAAACCCTTTCCCTAACTGAGAAGGAGAGAAAGCTTCTAGCTCTCCCTGTGCGAGCATATGCTGAATGACGGGAGAGAAAAAAAGAGTTTGGTCTCGTGGGTGAAGAGGAATCCCCCCAAAAGGTGGGAGGGACTCCTACCCACAGATGTTATGTAACCTCGATGGATTACATTCAGAACCCATCTGTCAAAAAACTATCTGTTGCCAAAGACAGAAATGGACAGTCAGAACTTCAGGAAGAATTAAGGGATTGTCAGAGGGGGAGATAGAAGGGAAGTTCTCTATATAGTCATTCAGATTTATTACACTGTCCTTTATTCTGGCCAAGTCCTGTTTTCTTTTTTGAACCTCCCTGTCACTCTTTTTTAAAAGAGGTTGTAGAGGGGAGCATTGATTCCTTTGGCAAACTTGTGGGAGGAGAGCTGAAAAATCTGCGAGATCCCTTAAATTAGCCTTTCTTCTCATCACACTTTTTATTGACCTCTGCAGCAGAAGGTCCACAAGCAAAGTCTCTAAGAAAGAATTAAAAATTTCATTTTTGACATCAACTGGGTGGATTTAAGAAGTGGCGTCAGCAGAATCATATGCACATTTCGAACAGTGGATAGTCACTTGAGACACAAAAGCAACAGAGTTACACAAAGCAGGTTTAATCTCACAAATGGAAACAGATACCAAAATCTTCCTCAGATTTTCACCAGGAATGAGCATACAGTTCAAAAAAAGAACTCTGCAGCTGAGAATTCTAAAAAGAATGTTTTTAGAATACACCTTCCCCAAATCTATCAAATGTCTTCCCATTCTTATCAAAAGCAGAAGGATTAGAGATAACCAAATGAGCAGCAGCTGGATTCACAAAGCAATGGCTGCAGGCCATGATCTTGGCTGAGTGTATAAAATCTTAAAAGACTGAGAAACTTTATATAGTCTATCTGCTTTCTTGGGGGGTAGCAGGCTGGCTGTCACGGAATTTGCAGGCTGTGGAAAAAAAAGCATCCTTGAAAGCAGAGTAAGCGGAAAGGCATAGATCCTAGAAATTCCATTTTTAACAAACCAAAAGAGAACGAGAACCATTCACTGTTTTCCCACTGAAGCCATTGATTCATTCTGGAAACAGTTTCAGAGAAAAAATCCTTCAAAAGTACTGGATGAAGTCATACACTCATAAGAATAGGAACTGGAAATCTGTGGAGACAAGATATATTCTGTCCCCTCAGAATCATTCTGAGGTTCATACTCTTGAGTCTCTTCAAAAAAAATGAATAATCCACTTTTCCTTTACTATAAACAGTCATACAGGAAGGGTCAAGAATTAAACCCTGAGCTAAGCCCAATAAATTATTCATGCCCAGATTAACAGTGAGACGACATATGTTTAATCTTTCGTTTCTTTTTGACAGGAATTTCTGAAGTAACATATTCACTTTTGCCAGGAAAAACTTCCCTCAGAATGGGCACAGCTTTCTGGCTAGGCAAAGAGTCATTTTCTGCTCTTTCTCTCAGGGCAACATGAGAGGTTCTCCATTTCCCACCAAGGGCACTCTAACAGCTGCAGAGGACATGTCTAACACCTGGACAATAGTGGCTGCAGGGAGTACACCAACGGAAGCCAGTGAAAAAGATGAATGGCCCAAGTAGAGTCATCCACTTGCAGCTGAGACACTTTAGTAGCCTGATGTGGTGGAAAAGGCTGAGTAAAAAAGCTGCTGGATTCCTGGGGAAGCCTGGCAGCAATAGTCGGTAAGTTGGAAAAAACATAACTCCTCCCCCACCCATTAAAACACAGCAAAACATTTTCAACACTTACTCATCCCTAAAAAGTAAAACAACTTTTTACCACAGAAAAGTGGTTTAAAATGAGTTTTAATAACTTTTTACCACAAAAGTAAAAATGTAATGCTTCCATTTAAAAGTAATTGAAAATCACGACAGTCATTAAAAACACTTTTCCCTATGTTTAATTGAAAAATAAAATTTTCTGTCACAAAAGTAAAGTGCAAGTTTCCGCTCCTTGAAGGGAAAGTACAGTTTTGTACCTACCATAAATGTAGATGTTCGAGGATCCACATTGCTGCAGTCCTAACTATTGGGTAGTCCGTCCGTCCAGCCAAAATACTATATATTGACGCCGGGCCGGGTCAGGCATTAGCGCGACGCCAGTACGCCAGGGTACTACTAATGCGCATGACCGACGCCATATCCTCAGTCTTTTCTTGCCCCAGATGTCAGAAGACCCTAAAAAGACAAGGCCAAATATACCTGCACCAAAAATATGTACAATATATACAAAATTACCAGCATATAACCTCACCTACACAACCACCCCTAAACACAGAGGGGAGGAGGAGAATGGACTGCAGCAATGTGGATCCTCGAACATCTACATTTATGGTAGGTACAAAACTGTACTATGTTCTTCATTCCACATTGCTGCAGTCCTAACTATTGGGTAGAATCCCAAAGCAGAGGTAAGGGAGGCTGGCAAATCATAAAGAAGCAGGAGCTGACAATATGCCTTGCAAAATAGCTGTGGCAAAACCAGCCCTAGACTTAGAGTAGAGAGGAAGGTGATAATGCTTAGAGAAAGTATGCACTGAACTCCAAGTAGCTGCCTCCAAAATATCCTTAGTTGCCACCCCTTAGAAAATGCTGTGAAGTGGGCAGTAGCCTAGTGGAATGAGGCCTTATCCCAGCTGGAATCTCCTTGCCATGATGGGAATAACAAAATGCAATGCAAAACCCAATCCACCTAGAAATAGTTTGTTTTGACACAGGCTTGCCAACTCAAAGCAAAAGAAACAAACAACTGCTGAGACTGCCTAAAATCCTTAGTCCTGCTTAAATAATAACGCAATTGCCTGTGTACATCTAAAGTATGCAAAATCTTTTCCCCTTTATTTTGAGGATCTGCATAAAAAGTAGGCAAATGAATAGTTTGGTTTAAAGCCACACTAGAAACCACCTTAGGCATAAAGGAGGGATTAGTATCCTTATGAAAAATCAAAAAAGGCTCAACCGCCATAAGGGCCTGCAACTCAGAAACCCTTCTTGCAGAAGTAATGGCCAACAAAAAAGCAGTCTTCCATGACAAGTATTTCAGTTCAGCAGTAGCTGCAGGCTCAAAAGGTTGTAGAGTAAGTTTCTCCAACACAAAATTGAGATCCCAAGCAGGAGTAGGGGGGTCTTATATTCTTTGCCCTCTAAGAAATTGCTTGAACAAAGGATGTGAAAACAATGGTGGGTCACAATCATAGTGAGCTGAAATTGCTGCAGCATGAATCTTAATGGAAGAGAAAGACAAACCTTTGTCCAGTAACTCAGTAAGATATTGAAGAGCCACACTCAAATTAGGCTCAGAAATCTCCAAATTCTTTGCTGCAGTCCAAAATAAAAATCTCTTCCATTTTCTGCTTTCCTTGTACTAGGTCTTCTGGCTTCCATAATCACATTTAAAACTTGTTGAGGAAGTTGAGACCTGCTGTCTTTCAAAACAGAATATGCCAGGCTGTTAGATGAAGAGAGTGAAGCTTGACATTGAGCAGGTGACCGTCCCTCTGAGACAACAGGTGTGGAATCAAGGGTAGACTCCTCAGTAATGGGTACCAGTGCTGCCGAGGCCAATCTGGAGCTATTAAAATCATCCTTGGCTTGTCTTGTCTGACCTTGAGAAGCACCTTTGGAAGAAGAGGCAGAGGTGGAAAAGCATACACATGAAGATTTTTCCAACTGAAAGAAAGAGCATCCACTTTCCAAGCTGTGTGATGAAACCTCTTTGTGCAAAACTTTGGCAGCTGTTGGTTTAGTGGAGAAGCGAACAGATCTATGTCCGGAGTTCCCCATGACACTGTCAATTTTGAAATACATGAAGATCCAGTTTCGGGATCCATGATTTGTCTGCTTAACACATCTGCTAAGGAGTTCTGTGCTCGGCAGAAACCTTGCCTGAAGAGTTATTTGCAAGCTGAGCGCAGTCTCCCATAAAATCATTGCTTGCCTGCACAATGGGTAAGAATGTGTTCCCCTTGTTTGTTGATGTACCACATGACAGTTGTGTCGTCTGTTAGAATCAACACCTGTCCAGGAAGAAGTAACTCCTTGAAAGCCATTAATGCAATCTGGACTGCTAACATCTCTTTCATGTTGATATGTAGATGTCTTGTATCCACTTTCCATTTAGATGAGCTCCCCAAGCAATGTCTGAGGCATCTGTCGTTAGAATCTGACTTGACATTCCTGAGCCCACCACAAAAATTCCTTTTGAATGCAAGGTATTATTTGAATGACAGTGTCCAAATCCTGGCAGTGCTGTGTCCATACATTTTGAGATACCATTGCAGCTTCCTCATATGCAGTTTGGCATTGGGAAGCACCAGAATACAAGATGCCATGAACCCTAAGGCTTGAAGGACTGTCCTTGCAGTCAGCCCGGACTGAAGAGATAGTTGATGGAAGTAACTGGAAAGATTCTTTTGTTTGTCACACCCAGAAAGCACATGTCTTGAGAGGGTACTAGACTGGACTTTATTTCGTTCACAGAATACCCTAGGCATCTTAGCACTGCTATGACATATTCCAAATGCTGTAGAAGATCTTCCTTTTCTTGAGCCAGAATCAGGCAGTCGTCCAAGTAAGGATAGATTTGAATTCCTTTTAGCCTGAAGTAAGCTATCACTGGAGCCAGAACCTTTGTGAATACGAGAACTGATAATGAGAATTTCCAGCAGATACTTCCTGCTACTTAGTCTTATAGGCACATGAAGGTAAGCTTCCCTGAGATCTAAAGTTACCATCCAGTGATCTTTGCCCAGCAGAGGTAAAAGCTGTTGTAACGTCAACATTTTGAACTTGGGAATGTCCAGATAAGTGTTGAGGATAGATAAATCCAAAATTGGTCTCCGAATAAAATCCTAGGCCCCTTTCTGGCACAGGAACTGGCTGAATGGCCCCTATTTCGAGCAACAGAGAAATTTGCTTGTGAGCCTCTGTCCTTTGTAGAGGAGGAATGTCTGGCATGCCTTTGAAAGGAGGCAAGGTATGGAAATAAAACCTGTAACCGTGGTGAATGATATCCAGAACCCATCTGTCTTGGGTAATTAAATCCCAATTTTCTTTGAAAAGAGACAGCCTTCCTCCCAAAGGTGCTGCCAGGCGAGAATGTACTGGCAGCTGAAAAGGCAGGTCATTGGGTCTGCTTACGAAAGGACTGACCCCTGCCCTCAACAGAAGTCTGAGCAGGTAGACCTACCCCTAGACTGAGAATCATAAGCAGGATAAGTCCATCCCTTAGTAGGCCAATTTCTACTAAACTTGGAGGCTGAACCTGCAAAAATCCTTAACAGTTTGCATAGACTTAGCCTTGTCCTCCATTTTCTTTAAAACTGCTTCCACAGGCACCAAACAACACATCAGACTGTAAAGGAGCATCCAAAATCCTTGTTTTAACATGCTCAGCTAAATTCTGATCCTTCAACCAGGCGTGCCTACGAAGAACAGAACCAGTGGCAGACACCCTCGAGGAGGCCTGCACAGCATCAAAACCACACTGCAGGGAATGTTTACCCACCTGTTCAGACACATGAACTAAATCCTGCAACTCTTTACATTCAATACCTTCTGCCAGAGCATCCACCTTAGATTTCAATTGTGAAAGGAGATAATTCTGATATTTTAACATGTGAAACTGACAATTCAATGCCCTCATGGCTAAAGTGGAAGAAGTATACACTTTCTTTCCCCATCTATCCAAAGCCCTTGCCTCTTTATCAGGAGGAACAGGATTTTTAACAACAGAGGCCTTCACACCTTTAGGCCCAGACAGTTTCGGGTGAGGGTCTGCCCTAGGACTCTTAAAAGATACTTATGAGCTTCAGGCACCCTATAGTACCTATCCGGTTTAACTGGAGCAGGAGGCAAAGAATCTGGATTCAGGGAAGCCTCTGCAAAAACATCTTCCACCACATTCAGAACAGGAGGTATAGCTAAAGGCCTATGCTGGGGTAAAAACAAGAATTCCCTAAGCCTCTTCCTGGAGTCAGAGAAATCTTGACCTTCCCATTTAAAATGCTCCCTCATGGAATGCAGAGTCTCTGAAAATGAAAAATCCTCAGGAGGAGAAGCTGAAGGAGTAGAATCATCCACATCAGAATCAGAATAAGGAGGATACTCCTGCAAGTCTTCAGTGAAGCCTCAACATTGCTCAAAACTCTCAAACTCAGGTTCCACCCTAGGCCTCTTATCAGGAGGCATAGAACCCCTAATCATAGTAATTAAATCCTCTGCCATTTTAAGCATATGTTTCTTAGGCAAAGACCCTGAAGCACTAGGAGAAACCCCCACTGAAGCTAAACTTGGCCTGCCTCTCAAAGAAGCCTTGGAAACAGAAGGGAGGCCCTAACCACCTTAGGCAGAGGGAAGAACAGCCACCTGAGAAGCCCCTCAGCCTGGCCTACTTCCTGAGAGGACACATCTTGTAACAGTAAAGTCTCCCTGAGACTCCAAAGAAACTCCTGGCAGAACCTCCGGTTCTTCAACTCTAGGTTTTGCTGCTTTGTCATTTTATAATTACAACGCTTCCCAAAACTAACCTGGCACAGTCTAACCTTCTCTTAATAGTGCGTTTGTTAAATCTAGCACATAAACAAGGTATACACAAAGTATGGTAATCCCTATGAGGTATCTGTTTCCCACAAGAAATACAGTTATTCACTTTTTCTGACATCCGGTTAAATACTGAGGCAAGAAAAACCAAAATACTTAGCCAACTTTGATTGAAACTTTCAGAACGCCAACCGCATCGGACCATGCGGCAAAAGACTGAGGATATCATGCGCGCGGTGCCTGACTTACTACCTGTCAGTCAGTCTCGCGCCCTGACGGCGTCCAGCCATATACTTTGGTATTCGGGCCGACTGGACAGCGGACTACCCAATAGTTAGGACTGCAGCAATGTGGAATGAAGAACATCTTTATCTAAACAGCAGTAGCCAACAGTCAATCCTTGAAAGCCCACAGAGGCACAGTCTCTTCTGCAGAAGGAAAGGACGGGAGAGCTTGGTGCTAAACCCTTTTCGTCAGATCAGCTCAAACTAACAGTTTGGGTGCAGGGATGGTACCCTGAAGCTTTAGAAACTGGTCAGCTGTAATATCCTTAGCAGGATATAACCCATCTAACTTAGGCTACTGTGGCAGTCATACGTAGAACACGGATTCTTTTTCTGGAATACTGCAATCTGAAACCATTAATATGACCATAAACTACTTGACTGGGCACAATGTACAATCAGAAGCATAGAAAACGTGGGGCAAAAGGGGCAACTACCTTGGGTGCAAGGTGTTAGGGGTCAGGATTGGAGAATACAATACCTGCAATACTGTGATTTCTGAATGGTGGTACAGAAATATGCTTCAGTGCTTTTTGTGTGTTAAGTTGTAGCAAGCTAAGGAGCCATTAGCAATCAGATTGCTACAGTTTAAAAGCAGAAGTTTTTTTTCATTTGCTCTTCAGCTAAAGTGGTTAGACATGGGCACCAGATTGGGGATGGCTGTGTGTACAATCATAGAGTTCAAATGTAATAATCAGATTGCAGTACAAAAATCATTAAGCTCAATGCTGCATTTACATTTCTTAGTATGAGCTTGCGGCATAAGCGCCATTTCCCAAATCTTTTAAAGCAATCACCTGCAATTTCTGAATTACAATCAGTCGGAAACCTACTGTAAGTTAGTATTACCTCATGTTTTCTCACCTACTGTTAGTGACCAAACCATTTAATGTATGGAGTCCCCCAAACCTTTACTACTGAATGACTGTTGAGTTTAAAAATAAGGATTATGGTGTCAACTCATATAAGGAAATTTCATCAGTGATTTGCTGAAAGCTTTTTTTCAGTGAACCTCAAAATACTTTTTTCGGCAGGGGGCAGGCCTCTTTTTAGCCTCTGTGGGGAAACCCCCACATCCCCCAAACTTATACATACCAACTTCAAAGCTGCATAATAGTGTGTGTGTGTGTGTGTGGGGGGTCCATTATCACTGAGAGTGGCTTTTAACAAAATTAGTTGGCTGTGTACTGGGACTCAGTGAAAGTGCTTTCATACATCTGTCTGGTTTGTAGCCCCAAAGTCTGTTTTCAGGGGGTGGCCCACTATGACATTCATATACACTGAGTGAAATTTGGTCAAAAGAGTGAGGATATTCCACAACAATTTCTCTTAATAGGCATATCATTGCATTCCTTAACAGGCATATTCCACAACAATTTCTCTTAAAAGGCATATCATTGCCAGAGCCTTCCTGTGAACTGACAGAGTGCTCTTCAAACTATCTGGAGATATACAGAGCTGAGTATATTTTTCTGGCACTTCAGAGTTGTATAGTGGTAATTGTTGTTTGACTAATTTTATATCATTGCTGGCTGACTTCAGAGTTGTGCACTGTTATTTTTGCTTAAGTGTACAGTTTTTCAGATCTCTGCTGGGTTTTCCCATAGCCACCCTCCCTATTTCTGTGTTGTTGTTTAAATTTGGAGGCTTTTGCAGTTGCCCGCCCCCACTGCAGATTTGATCTGGGACCCCCCCCCCAGTCCCATCTCTTTACCTCATTCTACCTAATAGACTCCTTCTGCACTTGTTTTTAGTCATTTTTAATGTAATTGCATTTTTTAAACTGTTTGGTCTAAAATTGTTACATACTCAAGTGTGCTAGCTTGTACTGCATTTGAATTGTTTTTTTTACTGCTGTTTTAGCTACTTTTCTGC
Source organism: Protopterus annectens (assembly GCF_019279795.1). Taxonomy (NCBI): domain Eukaryota; kingdom Metazoa; phylum Chordata; order Ceratodontiformes; family Protopteridae; genus Protopterus; species Protopterus annectens. Next base: position 703,366,514 of record NC_056734.1, read on the forward strand.
ATATATATATATATCTGTGTGTATATATATATATACAATATATGTATATGTATATATATATATATATATATATATATATATATATATATATATATATATATATATATATATATATATATATATATATATATATATATATATATATATATACACACACACACACACCTTTCCTGTAACTAGTGTAGTCCAGATTCAGATTTGCTGTATCCAGGACTGTATGTAAGCTTCTGACCCCCTCCCCCCCAAGCTTTCTGTGTTGGAGGGAAGCCTTCTAGCTCATCAGTGGGAGTGGTAAGCACTAGGTAACCTATCTACCACATAAGGAGTGGTTCTGGCCCAGAAATTGTAGTTATTGGCCGTTAGGGCAGGTTTTCCATCTCTCTCAACTTTCTGATTTTAATGCCCGCATCTGCACTTGTTTCCCCCTTTTCCTGTAACTAGTTTAGTCCAGATACAGATTCTTAGTTTTTGCACTTGAAATTGCTTATTCGTGATCAGCACTTGTTCAGAACTTGTAAGCACTAAATAACCTACTAATTACTACAGCACTCAACCTTCCTCATTACCCAGAGGAAAACAGTTTTGGTACTTACTTTCCTCATCTGCTTTGAGAAAAACAACTCTTGTACTCACTTTCCTCACTTATCTAGAGGAAAATAGTTTTTTATTCAGGCATGTCCAAGGGTCAGCTCCCAGTGCTCTCTCCTGCCTATCTGATGAATCTGGGCATCTTGGGGCAATGTACACAGACAACCCTCTCCTCCTACCACCCAACACAACAACCTGTGAGAGATGCACTTATCCAGCCAAACTGGAGGTAAAGCTCTCTCTAATCAAGACTGAACTTGACAGTCAAGAGAAGGTAAACACTTGCACCACACCACACTCATCACATAGTCTCACTAAATCTACATCACCAAAATCCACACATAGAAACACAAAAACATTTGCGGAGGCTCTCAATAATAATCTGCTCAAGCAACAGAGACCTCCAAAGCAGAAATGCAAGCAACCTCCACCCCCCCAAAACAACCCAAATGACACACAGACCGCAGACTCAAGTGTGCCACTCAACCACAGCCAATAAGGCAAAACAACGTACCCAACACACTAGTCATAGTTGACTCTATAGTCAGGCACACTGATGTCGCACTCACCAGGCTAAACAAGGAAAAGGTTACTGTCAGCTGCCTGTCGGCTGCTAGGATCCGTCACATAACCCACACACTCAGATCACTCAACAACAATTACAAATATGTCTCTGTCATTGTCCATGTTGGTGCGAACGACCAGAGACGTACCTCCCTGGACTACATGAAAAGACATGGAAGAGCTCTCCGATCTTGTAGCCCAGGCAGGTATGACCCTAGCCCTGAGTAGCATTCTGCCATCACCCAGAATGATGCCGCAGTACAAGGACAAAATGATTGACTTCAACAACTGGCTAAGCTTCTGGTGCCATTCTAAAGGGATCCAGTATCTCTCTGCCTGGGATGACATGGTCGACAGACCAGGATGCTTTGCCAGAGATGGCCTGCACCTGTCACCCCTGGGATTCCGGATACTGGCTACGGTTCTTGCCGCCCCTATAGTGCCTTTTTTAAGCAAGGTTCAAATGACAAATTCACCACCGTAAAAGGAACAGGCAAGCCAAAACTGAGGGTGATGCTACTCAATGCTAGAAGTCTAAATCTCAAAATGCACTCACTCGAGGCACTCCTTAAAATGGAGAACATCAATATCGTGCAGTGACTGAGACCTGGTTCAAGGCTCCAGAGAGCACCTCTGCACTACCAGGCTATAACTCATACCACACTTTTTGGCTATGTAACCTGGACCAGAACACCAAAGGCAGAGGTGTGTCCATATTCATTAAGGATATCCACACCTTCAGGCTAGTTGCTCAGCATAATGCAGCTGAAGTTATCCAAGTGCAACTAACTCTGGGCAAAACTGCAATCCAAATTGTAGCTTGCTACAGATCACCCACCATGCCCCAGGATTCCCACACCTCTTTTCTTGATGTACTGGAAAATATTAGGGTTCAACAAAACACCCTAATAATGGGCGATTTCAACTACCCCACCATTAACTGGGAAAACTACTTATGTACCAACTCCGTCGCTCAAAGCTTTCTGGAATTCATAAACTCCAATGCCCTGGATCAACTTATCCACACCACCACCAGGGGCAACAATATCCTAGATCTAGTCATTACCAACATGAGTGACCGGTGTTATACACCTGAAGTCAACGCCTCATTGGTCCGATCCGACCATAAGCTAATTACCCTAGATATCCACATCTTGCCCCCACCTCCCATTAAGGAAACCATGGTAAAAAATATCTCCAAAGCCAGCTTCATGCTTCTTAAGACAGAAGTGGTGAACTTCATGACACCCATGCAGATGGACAATACAGTTACGACTACTGAATCCTACACAACTGCACTTTATAAGCACTTACATGAGTGCATGGATCGTGCTATTCCCAACAGAACCAAGACGCTATCCTCCAAAAAAAAGGAAATCAATCTGGTGGTCCCCTGCCATAAACAAACTGTACAACAGAAGGAAGAAACTGTTGCAAAAGAGAGTAAAATCCCATGAGTGGAGGAGCTCCCTTGTCAGCCACAGTAAGAAGCTGCGATCCCTGGTAAAATCCTCCAAAGCTAGTTACGAAAACAAAATCACCACTGATTCTAAAGACAACCACAAAGCATTCTATAGCTATGTCAAGAATCTCAATGGCAACACTCAGATCTGCTCTGAGTTGCAGCACAATGGCACTAAATATACAGACCCAACTGATATTGCCAACATCCTGGCAGATAAGTTCAGTGCTAACTTTACCCCCCTCTCACCCCCTAAAGAGCCCATTTCTATACCAGAAGAATGCAAAGTTCCTGTAATCATGGCTGCACAGGTAAAAACCACACTCTCCAAAGTCAACAACACAGCATCCATGGGACCAGACAATATCCCAAGCTGCGTTCTACATTAACTATAGAATGACTTGGTACCCCACCTAAGTATCATGTTCAATCATAGCCTCACCTAAGGCTTTGCGCCTGCTGAATGACGTATAGCGATGGTTATCCCATTCCACAAGGGGGGAGCCGCCACAGACCCTGGTAACTACTGCCCCATTAGCCTGATGAGCCTGGTCTGCAAGGCCAAGGAACATATCATCATGGAACTTACAAAGTCATTGGTAATCTCCAAACTCTGGACCCCACCCAGTTCGGGTTTTTTAAAGGCAGATCATGTCTCCTAAACCTGACAGACTTCTTTGAAGCAGTCACCAAAGCCGTAGACAAGGGTAAGGTCGTTCACACAGCCTATCTAGATCTTGCAAGACTATTGACACCATCCCCCACTCTGGAATTATAAATAAACTCACTAAACTAGGTATAAATCCCTATGTCACAAGACGGGTTGCCAACTGGCTCACTGACAGAACCCACACTGTGAAAGCAGCAGACTCCAAATTTGACTTTAGACCAGTGACAAGTGGAGTACCACAGGGTTCAGTCTCTGAAGTACAGGCTAACACAGAAGGTCTTTGGCTAATGAAGTTCCCAGATGACTGCAAACTAGGAGCCATAATCGAAACTCCTAAAGATGTGGACATCCTACAAAAGGGCCTCACTGAGACAGATGCCTGGTGTCAAAGCCATGGCCTCAAGCTCAATGCCAAAAAGTGCATTGTCATCCCTTTTGGTAAAAATCCCGTACCCATGAACTACAACATAGGCAGTAGTATACTTAACACCGAAAGTGTGATAAGAGACCTTGGGACACAGGTGGACAGTAGTCAGGAAATCCTTCTACGTGGCACACCTCATCACAAAAGGTTTCTAATCCAGAAAAAAAGAGGTAATTCTTCCCCTCTACTCATCACTCATTATACCCATTATAGAGCACAACGCCCCTTTTGGTATGTACCTCACAAGACATCTACAACAACTGGAAAGGCCGCAGAAATACCTCACAGAGAGGATTACCAGCCTCAAACAGATGTTCTACGCAAACCGTCTCAAAAAACTCCAGCTTTACTATGTTGTATATCACCTACTCAGCCTAACATACAAAGCTATGTCAAACCCAGAGCTGTTGGACATGCTCCACTTAAAGAAATCCCAATCCCTTCGAGCTACAGGCTCTGTGGACCTAAACCTTGTCACCACAATAAACAGAACATGCCGGAGGGATAGATTCCTGTCCCAGAGACCCCCCATACTCTGGAATAAACTACCTAGCTATATCAAACAAAGCTCCTCATTAGCACTCCAAGAAAAATCTTGATGATTTGATGGAAATTCACCCCGAGGATCACCTCTGTGGCTCTGCTCGACAGTGGCACAGGACAATAATTTTCTTGGTTAGCAAAAGCCAAGGTACCTTTTTGGCTGGGCCTGTATAGGCCCCAGGGCCGATAGCCTAGTACCTACATGTGAACCTTTGACATGCATAACAATGAAGTATAATGTGTTTTTTTTTTATCTAAATCTAACAGGGCCAGCCTTAGGTGAAATGGAGCTCTAGGCAAAGGAATTCATAGCGTCCATCACCCCCCACCCCACGCCTCACCTCCACACATAATTCGGAAAATATTTCTCTTGTTTTGTCACACACTGTCTCATTGTTCAGTTTTCCTCCAACCTTTCAGCACACAGTACCTGGACACTCTTTAATGTAATAACTGTGAAGGAAATAATTGAATTAAATTAGCGGCCTGGGGCCACTAGGCTCCCAAGATGCCATGGAATTATAAATGCTGAGAAGTAAAATTCACAGTTTTTTTTTTTTTTTTTTTACAAACCATTTTATTACTGCTTTTTTCTCCATTATTTTAACACACCCTAACTGGGAAAAACTGCACTGTAATAACTACAGGAAATAAAGTAATTACGCCAAGGGTTTGAGTCTGTAGGCACTAAGAAGCCATGAGGTTCTAAATGCTCTGAGGTGTATATTCAAGACTATTTTTAAAACCTTTTGATCCAGTGAGGTGTAAATGTGAGGAAAGTGAAAAAAATAATCACCAAGAATAATTTATTTCAATTCATTGCTTCTAGACAAGCTATACCAATCTTATGTGCAAACCTCTGAGGTTTGAGTGGATGGAAAATTAAAGGAATAATAACCACACCCAGAGCTCAGACAAACTAGAGAGACCTTCAATGCACACACATAAGCTGAGACAGTTTTAGATTAGTTGGGGCCCAGGGTAGAGAATGAGGCCCCAGTACTAAGAGTGTATCAAAATAGTACAGTTGTGTAAAATCTTACCATAACAGTAGATGTCCTTATCTTCACTGTTGCAGTACTCTTCACTGCAGGGACCTCCTGCTAAGGATAGCTCAATGTCTGGCCAGTATTTCAAACCCTCTAGATCTTGTATGCGTCATACGTCACATGTATAATCCCTGTTCAGTACGTAGTGCATAAACGTAATGTATGGATGCAGTTAACCAGAACTGAATTGCCCCAGTAGAGAACAGCCTCCATAGGACAAAACAGGCTATGCACATCTAGAAGGAGAAAATGCAGATGGAAAAGGGAGACCCTCGGCCCGGAGGAAAACCAAAACAAAGCCCCCCCAAAAAAATGGAGATGGGGGCAGGGAGCAAATACTGCAACAGAGAAGAGAAGGTCATCTACTGTTATGGTAAGATTTCATGCAACTGTACTATGTCCTCCTACATTACTGCTGCAGCAGTCTTCACAGTAGGGAGAGTACAAAAGTGAAGAAAAGGATTGGGAGGTGGAAGTCTGAGAACAGCCCTCACCAAACCCAACCCATACAGAATGGTAAATGGCTCTAGCAAAACCTGCTCTGTTCCTAGAAACCATAACCAACTTATAATGCTCAGTAAAGGTATGCACTGAAGACCAAGTAGCAGCTTCAAAGATGGAATTGGTGCCCAACTCCTTGAAAAAAGCACCAGAAGAGGCAAAAGCCCAGTGGAGTGACCTCTATCAGAAGTGCTAATCACCTTAGATATCCAGGAGGAGACATCTGCTTATAAACAGCCAAAGCCAATGTCCTGGGATTAAAATAAACAAAGAGTTGGTCAGACTTATGAATGGCCTCAGTTTTATCCAACCAATGTCTGAGCTATCTGTGCAAATCCAAGGTATCTAGAACCCTCTCACTGGCAGACTGAGGAGAAGGAAAAAAAGGAATGAGATTGTACTGCCTGATTCAAATGCAACTCGTTATCCAAGTTGGGCATTAAAGGAAGATTAGTATGAAGGACCACTCTGTCCCTGTTAAAAAAAAAAAAAAAAAAAAAAAAAAAAAAAAGGAGGGACGGCCACAAAGACCTGAAGCTCAGAAACCCTCCAAGCAGAAGTAAGAGCAAGCAGTAAGACAGCCTTCCAGGTACAACTTTGCAGAGAAGCTGAAAAGGAGGCTGGGTCAATTTTCCTAAAAGAAAATTAAGGTCCCAAGGAAGAGGAATAGGCTTCATTGTGGGCCTAAGATGCAGGATGCCTTTAAAGAAACAGTTTGAACTCAAAGAGAGAAGCAAAGGAGGCTGCAAGAGCAGAACTAGCTCACAAATGGACCTTTACAGATGAATAGGCCAGGCCATCCTGCCCAGACCACCACAGATAACCATTTATTGCATACGGTGCTTATGTCTGACAGAAATGGCAATAAATTATGCACAACTTGTTACCTTTAAATACAATGCAACACCCACTCAAACACACACACATATGCAATCATAAGCTATTGCAATGATCATTTATACCACACTTCAGCAAATAAAATACGCTGTGTGATACTGCTTCTGCTAAGGCAAATCAAGGACTATTTAGTAGCGATCAAACAAAAGCAAGATATGTCACTTTTATCCACAGATGACTTCCATTCCCATCAATCACTGATGCTTTACTGATTCTGTACACCTCAAATCTATGTGAGTTGAAAAACCATGTCCATGGAGTAAGATCCTAGCTTGCTTTGCAGAAATGCACAGCAGTCCTGCAAAGCCAAAGTAATGACTAATTTTATCAAGGTGCAGTTGTTTTAATTGAGAGGCAGTCCTTATACCAAGCAATTAAAAAAATGTCATGTTTGCTTTCTGCAAACACACAGTAGTCACAGTAAAGTATGACAACTTACTTAACACAAATCCACACTACCTCTACAAAGCTAGACTGACTGTTTAAACTGACCAAACAAAAGGATCGGTCACTTTCATCAATACATAGCTCAATCGCACTTGGACATCATTGCTACAGTTTAATGTTTACAATCCAGAAGTCTGATTGTGAAAGAATAATGGCCACAATAATGTATTTCAGCTTTACTTCATACACGCAGTAGACAAAGTAAAGTACTCCAACTTGCTTTACACAAATCACATTAATCATGCAAAACCAAAAATAATGAGCAAACAACATCAAGGCCAGAGTCAATTTCATCTGTAGTCAATCCACAACCGAACCCAGCAATTACAGCTACTTTATTAAGTTTGCACTTTTCAGTCATTCCATGGCAATAAACCAAAGCAATAAATAAAATAGTGGTGATTATGCTTCACATAAACACACAGTTTCCAGCCTGCCAGAGTAAAGTAAGTATTTACTCCAAGTGTTGTTCTGCAAAGTGCCATGCAATGTCCATAATATTTAGTTGCTTGTCAGGATTTAAAAAATTACTTTACTTACCCTCCAAACTCTTGCTAAGGTTTTGCAGCCATAAATTTTCCTGTTTGAAATTTGCAAGCATTCTACTTCTTGCCATCCCATTATCTGTTTCTATGCATAATAAACTAAATTTTTGCATTAGTGAATTAGTATAACTATGCTTTTACATTACTCCTTCATACCATCCCTTCTTTTTCTCTAATCGTCTGTATGCTAATATTTCATAAATGTATGATTCTCAGTTAGTTGCTTTCATGTAATCTTATTTTTTTCTATCAAATACATCTTCAATAACAGTTATACTTCTCACCAATTAACTTGGTTTCCAAACCTTTCTTCTTTCAACCTTAACACATATAACAAAAAAGTAAAGAAACCATAAATACCCGCAGGGTTATCCATACCTAAGCCACTATTCTTTTTTTCTCATATACCACTTCTATTTTAAATGTATACAGCCTTGACCCCCATAACCCTGTAAAGAATACTGTTGAAAATTCTACTTCTGATCTTCAAGTAACAGATATTCCTTGTATATAACTAATGACCCTTTTAAAAAGAGTATCCAAAATAGTACAATATTCTTAAAATCTTCCAAAATTTATAATTACTTTCATTTTATTAATCATCATTCGTTTTTAATTACTTGAGCTGAACAAAATTTAAACCTAAAATACTGATTTTTTTTTTCTTTAAGAAAAACAAATCTTCTATTCTAACTATCTCTAATTATTTTACAATTGTTTAGGCTGCAAAAAGACAGACCTTCTGGGCACCACACTAAATTTGGGCATTCCTGTAGGCTGGGAGTACAAACTGTGTACTATATTAAAGAAAATATAGCACTCTATGGGTTTTATGTTATTGGGAAAACATTTTGGTGAAAAGGGATAAAGTCATTCTTCATATTTTAACAAAACTTTCAGTGGGCAATGTGTATGAACTGTACAATACAACATAATCTAGCATACTGGATGCTACAATAGTGCAGTATATCTGAAATACAAGTTGGGAGGAGTATGCTATATCCGTAAATATTTGTGCTTGTTTTTGACTGAACTCCTGTTTACAAAGATATTATTGTACTTCATACATATCATTTATATTTTTTATCTTTTTTGTAAATATAAAATAGTTGTATCTGCTTACTTGCTTGTGCCAACAGTATCCACCCAATTAACAAATAACACAGGTGGAACTATGGCTTACTATCTTATCCAAAGCAGTTAACACTGGAATGCAGCATTCAAGTATTAGTACAAAGCAGCATCTGTACTGGTGTACTAAAAGCATCTGGTATGGATGGTGTTCACTCTAGAAAAAAAAAACTGGTGATGAATAAATGCAAAGCCTGCCTTTGATACCAGGAAGATTAAAGGTAATGTGGTCTGCCTCCATACCACATGCCTGCTTTTATGCTATCAATAACATTTCAATACAGCTTTAAAGGGTACAGCACTACTGAGGTGTTGCCCTTTGGATGACACAAGATCCTATCATCTTGAGTTCATGGCGTCTATGTTTAGTGATCAAACACAACATTCATCGAACGGCCATTCCAAGCACATAGATCAGCAAAACTTCCATCTCTCAAAAGGCCAAATTATCATAGTTGGCCAATATCAAGGGAATGGAACTAGGACGTACTTACCAGTAATGTAAGGATATGAAAACCTGCCCTTTCGTCAGTGTAGTGCTATCTCGGAGTTAGTATATAAAATTAGTGGGAGCTCTGTGTGCAGCCCCCTCATAAGGAGGGTCTGGTTTTCAGGGAATCCTCCTGTTGTTGGCCAACTATGATCATTTGATGAACTTACTTACAATCATTTGACCTTTCGAGGGAAGGAACGTTCAATGTGCAATGAACAGCCATTCAATGAACATTCCCCTTTGATCGCTAAACATAGATCCGAGTTCATGACAGCTCAGGTACATTCCTTTCTGACACCTTAATCAATTTATACCACATTCTTCAAGTCCTCTTTCCAAGAAAAGTGAATCTTCCATATATGAACTCTCTTCAGTAACCCCCCCCCCCGTTTCTATCATGCTTACTTTTTTTCATTTTTTTCATTCCCCAGTTATCCAAAACTTCTAATTTTAATCCTTGCAACATATTACATACACCACAGTAGCTCATATCACAAAGAAAATTATGAATTATATTAAAGTATTGCTTCTGTCTTTCTTCATTAAAAAAAAAAAAAAAAAAAGAGTACAGTTGTTTGAGTTAAACTTACCATAACGGTAGATGTTTGAATGACCACTGCTGCAGAAGCCTTAGCTATGTGGGTTATATGCTGCAAGGGATATAACAGCTGACCAGCTTCCAAAGCTTCAGGGCAACCTCCACATGCCCAAACTTTCAAGCAGCTTTAGCTGAGCCGAGCTGATTAAAAGAAAAGTTTGGTAGAAAAATCCTTCAGAGCTCTCCAAGCATCATCTTTCTTTCACGCTAGGAATATCCTTGAATGAAAACCCTTCCCACCTGGGAAATAGGAACTGGTTCGATCACTCCATGGGACAAAAAGTGAAGAAGAACAGGTGGAAATGGGTCTCTGATTGGGAGGATGAGGAATGACCCTGGAAAGCAGGAATTTCCTCCCACTGCCATCTGTAACCTTGGCAAATCCATTTGTGTGAAATAATCTGTTGTCAAAGAGAAAAATGGAGATTCAGACTTTCTGTTAGGAAAAAAGGGGCCAAAGTGGGTGGGGCTGTCAAAAGGTCTCTTGACCAGTCATTCAGGCTTGTTGGACTATCTTTTGTTTTAGGAGATTCAAGACTTCTTTGTGAAACCCCCTTACCATTTCATCTTAAACCCCGGTTTACCTGAATTTTGTTGAGACTGTTTAGACTGTTTTTTGCCAAAACTGGATGAGAAGACAGAAAATCCCTTAGCCAATTTGGAAAAGGAGGGCTGAAAAAATGTTATGTATTCCCTGGATTAGCTTGGCCCTTTCATCACACTTTTTGATCACATCTGCAAAAGTGAGGGCAAACACAATATGTATCCAAGGGAGAATTTAAAATATCATTTTCACCATCAGCTGGGTTGTTCTGAGAATGTAGCCATGCAAACCTCCTTAAAACAGTATCAGTGACCATAAAGTACAGTTTTGTACCTACCATAAATGTAGATGTTCGAGGATCCACATTGCTGCAGTCCTAACTATTGGGTAGTCCGCTGTCGTCAGTCCCGAATACCAAGTATATGGCTGGCGTCGGTCAGGTACTAATGCGCATGACCGACGCCATATCCTCAGTCTTTTCTTGCCCCAGATGTCAGAAGACCCTAAAAAGACAAGGCCAAAACCAAAAACTCCAAACATACCTGCACCAAAAATATGTACAATAAATACAAAATTACCAGAATATAACCTCACCTACACAACCACCTAAACACAGAGGGAAGGAGGGCAGCAATGTGGATCCTCGAACATCTACATTTATGGTAGGTACAAAACTGTACTATGTTCTTCATTCCACATTGCTGCAGTCCTAACTATTGGGTAGAATCCCAAAGCAGAGGTAAGGAGGCTGGCAAATCATAAGGAAGCAGGAGCTGACAACATGCCTTGCAAAATAGCTGTGGCAAAACCAGCCCTAGACTTAGAGTAGAGAGGAAGATGATAATGCTTAGAGAAAGTATGCACTGAACTCCAAGTAGCTGCCTCCAAAATATCCTTAGTTGCCACCCCTTAGAAATGCTGTTGAAGTGGCAGTAGCCCTAGTGGAATGAGGCCTAATCCCAGCTGGAATCTCCTTGCCATGATGGGAATAACAAAATGCAATGCAAAACCCAATCCACCTAGAAATAGTTTGTTTTGACACAGGCTTGCCCAACTCAAAGCAAAAGAAACAAACAACTGCTGAGACTGCCTAAAATCCTTAGTCCTGCTTAAATAATATTGCCTGTGTACATCTAGTGTGCAAAATCTTTTCCCCTTTATTTTGGGGGTCTGCATAAAAGTAGGCAAATGAATAGTTTGGTTTAAAGCCACACTAGAAACCACCTTAGGCATAAAGGAAGGATTATGATACCCTATCCTTATGAAAAATCAAAAGGGCCTGCAATTCAGAAACCCTTCTTGCAGAAGTAATGGCCAACAAAAAGCAGTCTTCCATGACAAGTATTTCAATTCAGCAGTAGCCGGCTCAAAGTGTAGAGTAAGTTAAGTTCCAACCAAAAAAATTGATCAAGCCCAGGCAGGAGGGAGCTCTCGTGGGGGTCTTATATTCTCTCTAAGAAATTGCTTGAACAAAGAAAACAATGGTGGGTCACAATCATAGTGAGCTGAAATTGCTGCAGCATGAATCTTAATGGAAGAGAAAGACAAACCTTTGTCCAATAACTCAGTAAGATATTGAAGAGCCACACTCAAATTAGGCTCAGAAATCTCCAAATTGTTTGCTGCACTCCAAATAAAACCTCTTCCATTTTTCACTTTCCTTGTACTAGGTCTTCTGGTTTCCATAATCACATTTAAAACTTGTTGAGGAAGTTGAGACCTGCTGTGTTTCAAAACAGAATATGACAGGCTGTGAGATGAAGAGAGTGAAGCTTGACATTGAGCAGGTGACCGTCCCTCTGAGACAACAGGTGTGGAATCAAAGGTAAAGGCCATGGAGGCTTCCTTACCAGACTCCTCAGTAATGGGTACCAGTGTTGCCGAGGCCAATCTGGAGCTATTAAAATCATCCGTGGCTTGTCTTGTCTGACCTTTAGGAGCACCTTTGGGAGAAGAGGCAGAGGTGGAAAGGCATACACATGAAGATTTTTCCAACTGAAAGACAGAGCATCCACTTTCCAAGCTGTGTGATGAAACCCCTTTGTGCAAAACTTTGGCAGCTGGTGGTTTAGTGGAGAAGCGAACAGATCTATGTCTGGAGTTCCCCATGACACTGTCAATTTTTGAAATACATGAAAATCCAGTTTCCACTCGTGGGGATCCATGATTTGTCTGCTTAACACATCTGCTAAGGAGTTCTGTGCTACCGGCAGAAACCTTGCCTGAAGAGTTAGTTGCAAGCTGAGTCTCCCATAAAATCATTGCTTGCCTGCACGGGGGGTAGAATGTGTTCCCCCTTGTTTGTTGATGTACCACATGACAGTTGTGTTGTCTGTTAGAATCAACACCTGCCCTGGAAGAAGTAACTCCTTGAAAGCCATTAATGCAAACTGGACTGCTAACATCTCTTTCATATTGATATGTAGATGCTGTAGTCTGGCAGGCCACTTGTCTTGTATCCACTTTCCATTTAGATGAGCTCCCCAAGCAATGTCTGAGGCATCTGTCGTTAGAATCTGGGGTCACAGAGAGTCCGTTTAGGTGACATTCCTGAGCCCACCACAAAAATTCCTTTTGAATGCAAGGTATTATTTGAATGACAGTGTCCAAATCCTGGCAGTGCTGTGTCCATACATTTTTGAGATACCATTGCAGCTTCCTCATATGCAGTTTGGCATTGGGAAGCACCAGAATACAAGATGCCATGAACCCTAAGGCTTGAAGGACTGTCCTTGCAGTCAGCCGGACTGAAGAGATAGGTGATGGAAGTAACTGGAAAGATTCTTTGGCCATCTGGGCTGCTGTATTCAGTCTCACACCCAGAAAGCACATGTCTTGAGAGGGTACTAGACTGGACTTTATTTCGTTCACAGAATACCCTAGGGGCATTAGCACTGCTATCACAAAATTCAAATGCTGTAAAAGGTCTTCCTTTTCTTGAGCCAGAATCAGGCAGTCCAAGTAAGGATAGATTTGAATTCCTTTTAACCTGAAGTAAGCTATCACTGGAGCCAGAACCTTTGTGAATACTCAGTAGATAAGCCAAAGGGCAATGCAGAGAACTGATAATGAGAATTTCCAGCAGATACTTCCTGCAACTTAGTCTGATAGGCACATGAAGGTAAGCTTCCTTGAGATCTAAAGTTACCATCCAGTGATCTTTGCCCAGCAGAGGTAAAAGCTGTTGCAACATTTTGAACTTGGGAATGTCCAGATAAGTGTTGAGGATAGATAAATCCAAAATTGGTCTCCACGTGTTCCCCTTCTTGATTACTAGGAACAGGCGAGAATAAAATCCTAGGCCCCTTTCTGGCACAGGAACTGGCTGAATGGCCCCTATTTGGAGCAACAGAGAAATTTGTTTTCTTTGTAGAGGAGGAATGTCTGGCATGCCTTTGAAAGGAGGCAAGGTATGGAAATAAAACCTGTAACCGTGGTGAATGATATCCAAACCCATCTGTCTTGGGTAATTAAATCTTTGAAAAGAGCCAGCCTTCCTCCCAAAGGTGCTGCCAGGCGAGAATGTACTGGCAGCTGAAAAGGTAGGTCATTGGGTCTTGCCCTCACCAGAAGACTGAGCAGGTGAACTCCTGTTCTAGGCCTAAAGAACCTTGTGCTCTGCCCGTCTAGACCCCCCCTACCCTGGGAATCATAATCATAAACAGGATACCCCTTAGTAGGCCAATTTCTACTTTCTTTTCGGAGGGGAGGCTGAAAAAAAAAAAATTAACAGTTTTAGATAGACTTAGCCTTGTCCTCCATTTTCTTCAAAACTGCTTCACAGGAACAAAACACAACATCATCACTGTAAAGGAGCATCCAAAATCCTTGTTTTAACATGCTCAGCTAAATTCTGATCTCGAACAGAACCAGTGGCAGCCACCCTCGGGAGGCCTGCACAGCATCAAAACCACACTGCAAGGAATGTTTACCCACCTGTTCAGACACATGAACTAAATCCTGCAACTCTTTACCTACACAAATACCCCAGCCTGAGCAGATTAGATTTCAATTTAGATTTAAGGAGATAATTCTGATATTTTAACATATGAAACTGACAATTCCTCACTCCTGGGCCTAAAAAAAAAAGTAGTACTTTCTTTCTTTCCCTATCCAAAAGCAAAGCCCTGCCCTAGGAGGGAGGAACATTTTTTTTAACACAGAGGCCTTTCACACCTTTAGGCCCCTGAGAGACAGTTGATACTTATGAGCTTCACCCACCCTATAGTATCCGGGTTTAACTGGGGGGGGCAGGAGGCAAGAATCATTTCAGGAAGCCTCTCAAAAAAACATCCTCCCACCACATTCAGAACAGAGGTATAGCTAAAGGCCTATGCTGGGGTAAAACAAGATTCCCTAAGCCTCTTCCTGGAATCAGAGAAATCTTGACCTTCCCATTAAAATGCTCCCTCATGGAATGCAGAGTCTCTACATCAGAATCAGAATAAGGAGGATACTCCTGCAAGTCTTCAGTCAAGACTCATCAAACTCAGGTTCCCTCTTCTTATTCAGGAGAGGGTAGAACCTCTCTAAATCAATATAATCAAATAATCTGCATTTTTAGCATATATGTTTTAGGCAAAAGACCCTGAAGCACTAGAGAAACCCCCACTGAAGCTAAACTTGGCCTGCCTCTCAAAGATGGCATCCGAGACACATCCTCCTGTAACAGTAAAAGTCTCCCTGAGACTCAAAGAAACTCCTGGCAGAACCTCCTAAACAAGGTATACAAAGTATGGTAATCCCTATGAGGTATCTGTTTCCCCACAAGAAATACAGTTATTCACTTTTTCTGACATCGGTTAAATACTGAGGCACTGGACAGGGACTTACCAATAGTTAGGACTGCAGCAATGTGGAATGAAGAACATCCATGGAAGAAGTTTCACAAGCGTAATACATACATTGCAAACAATGAGTAGTGACCTGTGCAATAAAAGAAACAAAGTTATTTAAAGCAGTTTGCTCCCCAGAAGAAGAAACTGCAGATAAAATATTCCTCATTCTTTCACAATTTGTCAGAATAAGAAGTTATGTACCTACCATAACGTTCCATGTCAGTTGTCTTCTTCTCGCCTTCCTTCTTGCTGGTTGGGTTCGGAGCCGATCCTCGACTCTGACTCGGCCATCTTCAAAAGCTCGAGAGCTGCTTACTGGCTCGAGGCCCCCTCCTATATCCCATGATGGCTGGCGCTAGATACCCAGATCTCGTTTGGTAACCTAACTACAGACATAATAATAATAATCATGATAATACAGTAACTGTAGCAGGATACAGGAAACTACTGGAGAGACTGACAGTCAGAAGTAACAGCCAGAGAAGACTCAGCCAGTGATAAAGAAGCCTAAGGAACTCTTCTCTGTCTACTACGATAGGGGGATGGAGGGTGGGACGCAAGAAAGAAGGAGAGAAGAAGACAACTAACATGGAACGTTATGGTAGGTACATAACTTCTTAATGTTAAGTTGTCTATCTCGCCTTCATTCTTGCTGGTTGGGACAGCGTCCCTAGCACCTCAATCCTGGGTGGCTCATCGGAACAGACCCTTCAGAACAGTGGAACCAAAATCAGCTCTGCTTCTGGAAGCCACATCCAGCTTATAATGTGAAATGAAGGTATGTGGATTAGCCCAGGTAGCTGCCGCACAAATAGTTTCCATTGGCAATCTAGCCTGAAAAGCCACAGAAGTAGCTAAAGCTCTGGTGGAGTGACCTTTGGGTTTAGCAGGAAAGTCTTTATTTCTCAACTGATCTATAAAGGTAATAGTAGAAGACAACCACCTAGATAAGGTGACTTTTGACACCGGCATGCCTTGTTTTCCTTCAGCGTAAGACAGGAACAACTGGTCTGATTTTCTGAATTGCTTAGTTCTATGCAAGTAAAAGCGTAATTGTCTATGGACGTCCAACTGACGTAATTTGTATTCTGCCTTGTTGGAATAATTTGGAAAGAACATGGGCAGTTCAATGGACTGATTCAAATTACAATCAGAAGCAACCTTTGGGAGAAAGGAAGGATTAGTCCGAAGAGAAAAACTATCATTGTGAAAAACTAGATAAGGAGGACGAACACAAAGAGCCTGAAGTTCAGAAACTCTTCTAGCCGACGTAACTGCAACCAAAAGAAAGGTTTTTCAAGAAAGAAGCTTCTAAGAACAAGAAGCTGCTGGTTCAAAGGGAGGCAGTATCAGGGAAGCTAAAATCAAATTCAGATCCCACAGAGGCGGGGGATCTCTTACTGGGGGCCTGAGTAGAGTGGTCCCCTTCAGAAAGGCTTTACAAAGCTTATGGGACATGATGCTTGAATCAGATAGGTCCATATGAAAGTTTGAAATTTCAGCTAGCTGAACTCTAATTGTGGCAGAAGAGGATCCAGTTCGAAAAAGTTCTGCTAGAAAATCTAAAATATGGTGCACAGGGGCTGAAAAGGGATCTATATTCCTGTTCTCTGCCCATAAGGAAAAATGTTTCCACTTACTAGCATAAGTCTTTCTAGTGGTTGACTTATGCGAGGATAAGATGATTTCACGCACCGAATGGGAGATGTTGGGAAGCCTGGCTGAAGTCGGAAGTGGAGAAACCAAGCAGTGAGCTGGAGAGATTGAAGAGATTGGTGCAGCCCGCTCGACTGATGGATCAGGAGATCTGGAATTGGGTCCAGGGCTGCTCCAAAAGGTGATGATGCAGGAAGGGGAACCAAATTTGTCGAGGCCAGTAAGGGGCAATGAGGATCATCTTGCATCCCAGTGTGGTAGCTTTCTGAATTAGTTTGGGAATCGGGGGGAATGGAGGGAATGCATAAAAAAGTCCCTTGGGGCCAATCGGGAACTAGAGCATCTCTGGGGAGGTGTCCGGGAAGAGGTAGGAGAGAGAAAAAATTGTCTCGCTTGCTGTTGAAGGGGGTGGCAAAAAGGTCGCAGTAAGGCTGACCCCATTTGCGGAAGATTCTGTCTGCCACAGTCTGATTGAGAGACTACTCATGAGGCATGAGAATTGCTCTGCTCAGCCTGTCTGCTATAACTTTGGACTTCCCAGGGATGTGCACTGCTATCAGAAACCGTTGGGAAGAGATCACCCACTGCCAAAGTCTGAGTGCTTCTCAACATAAGGGGTATGACTTGGTTCCGCCCTGCTTGTTGATGTACCATACCACTGACATATTGTCTGTTTGAATTGCAATGGCCCTGGTGGGAAGAGAGTTCTGAAGAGCTTGCAACGCTAAAAGCACGGCTCTCATCTCCAAGACATTGATATGCAGATGGTACTCGTGAGGCTGCCAGGTGCCTTGGACTGTTCTGCCCTGATAATGCCCCCCCACCCGATCAGGGAGGCGTCCGTGGTCACCGTAGCTACTAGGGGAGGAAGAAAGTACAGTTTTGTACCTACCATAAATGTAGATGTCCGATAGATATGCAACTGCAGTCATAACATATGGGTTGTCCTGCCTCAGGCAACCCTCAGTCGGCCGGATTCCAAAGTCTGGGTCCGGCGTCGGCTGGTGTCGCCTCCTCTCCGACGTCAGAATGGCTGGAGTATAAAGGCATCGGCCGACGCCATCTTCTTCAGTGTTTCTTGCCCCAGATGCCAGGTGCCCTCCTAGGAAGGCTAATTTTGGTGAATGGATAAACAATTCCAGACATGCACAACAGTAATAAACAGATACACCATAGGAGATACCCCCAGCTAATAGGAATAGGGGTAGTGGACCCATAAAGAAGGTTGCAGAGGGGTAGGAGGGTGGGAAAATCCGACTGCAGTTGCATATCTATCGGACATCTACATTTATGGTAGGTACAAAACTGTACTATGTCCTTCAAGAATGCAACTGCAGTCATAACATATGGGTTGAATACCATAGCCAAGCTGGGGGTGGTTGGAACTAAGAAAGTGATGGTGTAGCTAAAATGCCCTGCAGGACTGCCGAAGCAAAGCCTGCTCGGGATCTGGAGTATAAAGGCAGGTTGTAGTACTTGGTAAATGTATGCACGGAGCTCCATGTAGCAGCCTCTAGAACAGGCATGGGCAAACTACGGCCCGGGGGCCACATGCAGCCCGTTAAATGTTTTGATTCGGCCCGCCACATCCCAACCATCCCGAATTACTCGGATTTTTTGGAGTTTTAGGGTCCCAATAATGGGGTGCCATGATTCCCGAGTGGCACCCCTTCATTTCCGATTTTTCGTCTTTTTTTTAGACTTTTTCATTTTTTGTGGTTTTGGAGCTGACGTCATCACGTCTTGGCGATGGCGTCAGCTCCGTCAGCCTGTCGGAATTAAGATCAAGGGACATGCGGGAGCGCGTCTGTTTGAATAATGGGACTGCCCGCCGTTTTGGATTTAAGCTCAATGGACTTTTACACCATAAAAAGTACAGTTTTGTACCTACCATAAATGTAGATGTTCGAAGATCCACATTGCTGCAGTCCTTACATATGGGGTAGTCCGCTGTCCTCGGTCGGCCCGAATACCAAAGTATTAGGCTGACGTCGGTCAAGGCGCTTAAAACTGACATCAGGACGTCAGGGTACAAAAGCGCATGACCGACGTCATATCCTCAGTCTTTTCTTGCCCCAGATGTCAGAAGGCCCTAAAAAGAAAGTCCAAAGCCAAAAAGTACAGCCGATGTGAATGTTGAGAGGATTCCATTCCATTGCTGTAGTGGGTATAGTCCGTAGTCCGCATCCAGTCGTCACCAATACCAGAGTATAGGCTATCGCCGTCAGGGCGAGAGGACGCCAGTCACGCTAGGGTACTAATCGCATGACCGGCGGCATATCCCCAGTCTTTTTCTTGCCCCAGATGTCACCATTGCATGTTACCTTACTATTTATTGGGGTTAGTCCATCCAGTCCGAGTAATACCAGAGAGTATAAGGCGGTCGTCAGTCAGGCGGCGAGGGACGCGACGGTCGTAATGCGGGTACGGTACTAATGACATGACCATATCATCTCAGTTCTTTTCTTGCCCCAGATGTCGAAGAACCACCAAGGCCCAAAATACCTGCACCAAAACATGAACAATATTTACAAAATTTACAACCCAAACCACACAACCACCTCTAACTACAGAGGGGAAGGAGGAGGTAAATTGGACTGCAGCAATGTGGATCTTCGAACATCTACATTTATGGTAGGTACAAAACTGTACTATGTTCTTCATCTCACATTGCTGCAGTCCTTACATATGGGTAGAATCCCAAAGCAGAGGTAAGGGAGGATGGCAAACTATAAAGCATTAGGAGCTGACAAAATGCCTTGTAAAACAGCAGTGGCAAATCCAGCCCTAGATTTAGAATAAAGTGGAAGGTGGTAATGCTTAGAGAAAGTATGCACTGAACTCCAAGTAGCTGCCTCCAAAATATCTTTAGTAGCCACCCCTTAAAAAGCTGTTGAAGTGGCAGTAGCCCTAGTGGAATGAGGCCTAATCCCAGCTGGAATCTCCTTACCATGATGGGAATAACAGAATGCAATGCAAAAACCAATCCACCTAGAAATAGTTTGTTTTGAAACAGGTTTGCCCTGAGAACTCAAAGCAAATGAAACAAACAACTGCTGAGACTGCCTGAACCCCTTAGTCCTGCTCAAGTAATATCTCAGCTGTCTGTGTATATCTAAAGTGTGCAAAATCTTTTCCCCTTTATTTTGGGGGTTTGCATAAAAAGTAGGCAAATGAATAGTTTGGTTTAAAGCCACACTAGAAACCACTTTAGGCATAAAGGAAGGATTAGTACGTAAAGACACCCTATCCTTGTGGAAAATTAAGAAAGGCTCAACCGCCATAAGGGCCTGTAATTCATTAACCCTTCTTGCAGAAGTAATAGCCAACAAAAAGCAGTCTTCCATGACAAATATTTCAACTCGGCAGTAGCTGCAGGCTCAAAAGGTTGTAGAGTAAGTTTCTCCAACACAAAATTGAGATCCCAAGCAGGAGTAGGAGCTCTACGTGGGGGTCTTAAATTCTTTGCCCCTCTAAGGAATTGCTTAAACAATGGCTGAGAAATTAGTGGTGGGTCACAGTCATAGTGAGCTGAGTTTGCTGCAGGATGATCCTTTATTGAGAAGAAGCACTAACCTTTGTCCAATAACTCAGTAAGATATTGAAGAGCAACACTTAAATTAGGTTTAGAAACATCAAAGTTCTTTGCTTTACTCCAAATTAAAAATCTCTTCCATTTATCTGCGTAAACTTTCCTTGTACTAGGCCTTCTGGCCTCCAAAATCACATTCAAAACTTGTTGTGGAAGTTGAGACCCTGGGTTTAAAACAGAATATGCCAGGCTGTTAGATGAAGAGAGTGAAGTTTGACATGGAGTAAATGACTGTTCTCCTGAGATAACAGGTGTGGAATCAAAGCAAAGGCCATGGAGGCTCCTTTACCAGACTTCTCAGTAATGGGTACCAGTGCTGTCGAGGCCAATCTGGAGCTATCAAAATCATGGTTGGCTTGTCCTGTCTGACCTTCAGGAGTACCTTTGGGAGAAGAGGCAGTGGTGGAAAGGCATACACATGAAGGTTGCTCCAATTGAATGACAGAGCATCCACTTTCCAAGCTGTGGGATGAAACCTTTTTGTGCAAAACTGTGGCAGCTGGTGGTTTAGTGGAGAAGCGAACAGATCTATGTCTGGAGTTCCCCTGACACTGTCAATTTCTGAAATACATGAGGATCCAATTTCCACTTGTGGGGATCCATAACTTGTCTGCTCAACACATCTGCTAAGGAGTTCTGTGCACCTGGCAGAAACCTTGCCTGAAGATTTAGCTGTAAACTGAGAGCAGTCTCCCATAAAATCATTGCTTGTCTGCATAGAGGATAAGAATGTGTCCCCCTTGTTTGTTGATGTACCACATGACAGTTGTGTTGTCTGTTTGAATCAACACCTGCCCTGGAAGAAGTAAATCCTTGAAAGCTATCAATGCAAATTGGACTGCTAACATCTCCTTCAAGTTGATATGTAGATGCTGTAGTCTGGCAGGCTACTTGTCCTGTATCCACTGTCCATTGAGATGAGCTCCCCAGGCTTTGTCCGCGGCATCTGTCAGTAGAATCTGACTGCCTCTGGCTGGGTCACAGAGAGTCCCTTGTTTAGGTGACATTCCTGAGCCCACCACAAAAATTCCTTTTGAATGCAAGGTATTATCTGAATGACAGTGTCTAAATCCAGGGAGTCCTGTGTCCATACAATTTTGAGAAACCATTGAACCTTCCTCATATGCAGTTTGGCATTGGGAAGCACCAGAATACAAGATGCCATGAACCCTAAGGCTTGAAGGACTGTCCTTGCAGTCAGCCTGGACTGATGAGATAGTTGATGGAAGTAAAGAGATAGACTCTTTTGTTTGTCCGGGGTCAAAAGGCCATCTGGGATGCTGTATTCAGTATCACACCCAGAAAGCACATGTCCTGAGAGGGTACTAGACTGGACTTTATTTCGTTCACAGAATACCCTAGGCATCTTAGCACTGCTATCACATACTGTAAATGATGAAGAAGGTCTTCCTTTTCTTGAGCCAGAATCAGGCAGTTGTCTAAATAAGGATAGATTTGAAGTCCTCTTAGCCTGAAGTAAGCTACCACTGGAGCCAGAACCTTTGTGAATACTCTGGGCAGTAGATAAGCCAAAGGGCAATGCAGAGAACTGATAATGAGAAGTCCCAGCCAAACGGAGATACTTCCTGCAACTTAGCCTGATAGGAACATGAAGGTAAGCTTCCTTGAGATCCAGAGTCACCATCCAGTGATCTTTGCCCAGCAGAGGTAAAAGCTGTTGTAACGTCAACATTCTGAACTTTGGAAGGCTCAGGTATGTGTTGTGGTTAGTTAAATCCATAATTGGTCTCCACGTGTTCCCTTTCTGTGCTACTAGTAACATGCGAGAATAAAATCCTAGGCCCACTTCTGGCAGAGGGACTGGCTGTATAGCCCCATTTGAAGTAACAGAAATCTGTTTGTGAGCCTCTAGTCTTTGCTGAGGAGGAACGTCTGGCATGCCTTTGAAAGGAGGCATTGTATGGAAATAAAATCTGTAACCTTGGTGAATGATGTCCAACACCCATCTGTCTTGGGTAATTAAAATCCAATTTTCTTTGAAGAGTGACAGTCGTCCTCCCAAAGGTGCTGCCAGGCAAGAAGGATCTGGCAGCTGAAAAGGCAGGTCATTGGGTCTCTTTACGAAAGGACTCTCCCCTCCCCTCACCAGAAGTCTGTGCTGGTGAACTCCCTGTTCTAGGTCTAAAGGAACTCTGAGCTCTACCCTGCCACGTCTAGATCTACCCCTAGACTGGGAATCATAAGAAGGATATGTCCACCCCTTAGCAGGCCAATTTCTACTAAACTTGGAGGCTGAACTTGCAAAAATCTTTAACAGTCTGCATAGACTTAGCTTTGTCTTCCATTTTCTTTAAGACTGCTTCCACAGGTGGACCAAACAACACATCAGACTGCAAAGGAGCATCCAAAATCCTTGTCTTAACATGGTCAGCCAAATTTTGATCCTTAAGCCAGGCATGCCTGCGAAGAACAGAACCAGTGGCAGCCACCCTAGAAGAGGCCTGCAAAGCATCAAAACCACATTGTAAAGAATGCTTACCCACCTGTTCAGAGACATAAACCAAATCTTGTAATTCTTTACAATCAATACCTTCTGCCAAAGCATCCACCTTAGATTTCAATTGTGAAAGGAGATAATTTTGATATTTCAGCATATTAAACTGACAATTCAATGCCCTCATTGCTAAGGTGGAAGATGTATACACTTTCTTACCCCACCTATCTAAAGCTCTGGCCTCTTTGTCTAGAGGAACAGGATTTTTAACCACAGAGGCTTTGACACCTTTAGGTCCCTGACTAATAGTTTCTGGGTCCGCCCTAGGACTCTTAAACAAATACTTATGAGCCTCAGGCACCCTATAGTACCTATCAGGTTTAACAGGAGCAGGAGGCAGAGAATCAGGGTTCAGTGAAGCCTCTGCAAATACATCTTGCACCACAGTCAACACAGGAGGTATAGCTAAGGGCCTATGTTGAGGTAAAACAAGAATTCCCTAAGCCTCTTCCTGGAATCAGAGTAATCCTGGCCTTCCCATTTAAAGTGTTCCCTCATGGAATGCAGAGTCTCTGAAAATGAAAAATCCTCTGGAGGAGAAGCAGAAGGAGTGGCATCATCTGCATCAGAATCAGAATAAAGAGGATACTCCTGCAAATCTTCAGAGAAGACTCTGAAACATCTGAACCCTGTTCAAAACTGTCAAACTCTGGTTCCACCCTAGGCCTCTTATCAGGAGGGCCCATAGAACCTCTAATCATAGTAATCAAATCCTCTGCCATTTTAAGCATATGTTTCTTAGGTACAGACCCTGCTGAACTAGGAGTGACACCTACTGAAACTAAACCTGGCCTGCCTCTGGAAGAAGTTTTGGCAACAGAAGGAGAGGGCCTAACCACATTGGGAAGGGAGGGAAGTACAGTTACCTGAGAAGCCCCTTCAGCCTGGCCTGCCTCCTGAGACCTGTAACAGTAAAGTTTCTGCCTGAGACTCCATAGAAACTCCTGGCAAAACCTCTGGCTCCACTGAAGCCTCCTAAAGAACCGGCGTCCGGGACTGCGGTTCATCAACCCTAGGTTTAACGCTTTGTCCTTGCGCTTCTTGGAAGCGGGCGGAGCATCCGACGGCATTTTATAATTGCAACGCTTCCCAAACACCAATCTGGCACAGTCTAACCTCCTCTTAATAGTGCGTTTGTTAAACCTAGCACAAGGCAACCAACAACGTCGTGCTCAGGCCCTAAACAAGGTATACACAATGAATGGTAATCCCTATGAGGTATCTGTTTCCCACAAGAAATACAGTTATTCACTTTTTCTGACATCGGTTAAATACTGAGGCAAGAAAAACCAAAATGTTCTAACGGGTACTTAGCCAACTCTGATTCGGTCTGAAACTCCGGTTCGAAATATTTCAGAACGCCAACCTGCACTCAAAACTGCTTCTGCATCGGACCATGCGGCAAAAGACTGAGGATATGGCGCCGGTCATGCGCTTTAGTACCCTGGCGTCCTGATGTCAGTCTTATGCGCCCTGACCGGCGTCAGCCTAATACTCTGGTATTCGGGCCGACTGGACGCGGACTATACCCAATAGTAAGGACTGCAGCAATGGAAGATGAAGAACATCTGCAAAGAACCACCAACCACCCTGCACTAACCATATTTACAAAATTTACAACCCAAACCACACAACCACCTCTAACTACAGAGGGGAAGGAGGAGTAAATTGGACTGCAGCAATGTGGATCTTGAACATCTACATTTATGGTAGGTACAAAACTGTACTATGTTCTTCATCTCACATTGCTGCAGTCCTTACATATGGGTAGAATCCCAAAGCAGAGGTAAGGGAGGATGGCAAAACTATAAAGCATTAGGAGCTGCCAAAATGCCCTGTAAAATTGCAGTGGCAAATCCAGCCCTAGATTTAGAATAAAGTGGAAGGTGGTAATGCTTAGAGAAAGTATGCACTGAACTCCAAGTAGCTGCCTCCAAAATATCTTTAGTAGCCACCCCCCTTAAAAAAGCTGTAGAAGTGGCAGTAGCCCTAGTGGAATGAGGCCTAATCCCAGCTGGAATCTCCTTACCATGATGGGAATAACAGAAAGCAATACAAAAACCAATCCACTTAGAAATAGTTTGTTTTGAAACAGGTTTGCCCTGAGAACCCAAAGCAAATGAAACAAACAACTGCTGAGACTGCCTGAACCCCTTAGTTCTGCTCAAATAATATCTCAACTGTCTGTGTATATCCAAAGTGTGCAAAATCTTCTCCCCTTTATTTTGGGGGTTTGCATAAAAAGTAGGCAAATGAATAGTTTGGTTTAAAGCCACACTAGAAACCACTTTAGGCATAAAGGAAGGGTTAGTACGCAAAGACACCCTATCCTTGTGGAAAATTAAGAAAGGCTCAACCGCCATAAGGGCCTGTAATTCAGAAACCCTTCTCGCAGAGGTAATGGCCAACAAAAAAGCAGTCTTCCATGATAAATATTTCAACTCGGCAGTAGCTGCAGGCTCAAAAGGTTGTAGAGTGAGTTTCTCCAACACAAAATTGAGATCCCAAGCAGGAGTAGGAGCTCTACGTGGGGGTCTTAAATTCTTTGCCCCTCTAAGGAATTGCTTAAACAAAGGATGAGAAAATAATGGTGGGTCACAGTCATAGTGAGCAGAAATTGCTGCAGCATGAACCTTTATAGAGGAGAAGGACAAACCTTTGTCCAATAACTCAGTAAGGTATTGAAGAGCAACACTTAAATTAGGTTTAGAAACATCAAAGTCCTTAGCTGTACTCCAAATTAAAAATCTCCTCCATTTATCTGCGTAAACTTTCCTTGTACTAGGCCTTCTGGCCTCCAAAATAACATTCAAAACTTGTTGTGGAAGCTGAGACCCTCCAGGGTTTAAAACAGAATATGTCAGGCTGTTAGATGCAGAGAGTGAAGTTTGACATTGAGTAAATGACTGTTCTCCTGAGACAGCAGGTGTGGAATCGAAGGCAAAGGCCATGGAGGCTCCCGTACCAGACTTCTCAGTAATGGGTACCAGTGCTGTCGAGGCCAATCCGCTATTAAAATCATGGTTGGCTTGTCCTGTCTGACCTTCAGGAGTACCTTTGGGAGGAGAGGCAGTGGTGGAAAGGCATACACGTGAAGATTGCTCCAATTGAATGAGAGAGCATCCACTTTCCAAGCTGTGGGATGAAACCTTTTTGTGCAAAACTTTGGCAGCTGGTAATTTAGTGGAAAAGCGAACAGATCTATGTCTGGAGTTCCCCATAACACTGTCAATTTTTGAAATACATGAGGATCCAATTTCCACTCGTGGGGATCCATAACTTGTCTGCTCAACACATCTGCTAAGGAGTTCTGTGCTCCTGGCAGAAACCTTGCCTGAAGATTTAGCTGTAAACTGAGAGCAGTCTCCCACAAAATCATTGCTTGTCTGCATAGAGGATATGAATGTGTCCCCCCTTGCTTGTTGATGTACCACATGACAGTTGTGTTGTCTGTTTGAATCAACACCTGCCCTGGTAGAAGTAAATCCTTGAAAGCTATCAATGCAAATTGGACTGCTAACATCTCCTTCAAGTTGATATGTAAATGTTGAAGTCTGGCAGGCCACGTGTCTTGTACCCATTTTCCATTTAGATGAGCTCCCCAAGCTTTGTCTGAGGCATCTGTCGTTAGAATCTGACTCGCCTCTGGTCGGGTCACAGAGAGTCCCTTGTTTAGGTGACATTCCTGAGCCCACAATAAAAATTCCTTTTGAATGCAAGGTATTATCTGAATGACAGTGTCCATATCTTGGCAGTGTTGCGTCCATACATTTTTGAGATACCATTGTAGCTTCCTCATATGCAGTTTGGCATTGGGAAGTACCAGAATACAAGATGCCATGAACCCCAAGGCTTGAAGGACTGTCCTTGCAGTCAGCCTGGACTGACGAGACAATTGGTGGAAGTAAAGAGAAAGATTCTTTTGTTTGTCCGGGGTCAAAAAGGCCATCTGGGATGCTGTATTCAGTCTCACACCCAGAAAGCACATGTCCTGAGAGGGTACTAGACTGGACTTTATTTCGTTCACAGAATACCCTAGGCATCTTAACACTGCCATCACATACTGTAAATGATGATGAAGTTTGTCCTTTCCTTGAGCCAGAATCAGGCAATCGTCCAAATAAGGATAGATTTGTATTCCTCTTAGCCTGAAGAAAGCTACCACTGGAGCCAGAAAGTACAGTTTTGTACCTACCATAAATGTAGATGTTCGAGGATCCACATTGCTGCAGTCCTAACCATTGGGTAGTCCGCTGTCCAGTCGGCCCGAATACCAAAGTATATGGCTGACGTCGGTCAAGGCGCATTAGACTGACGTCAGGACGTCAGGGTACTAATGCGCATGACCGACGTCATATCCTCAGTCTTTTCTTGCCCCAGATGTCAGAAGACCCTAAAAAGACAAGGCCCAAACCAAAACACCAAAAAACCCTGCACCAAACATATATACAATATATACAAATGTACAAGAATATATATATATATTAGCCCACACCACCCCTAAACACAGAGGGGAAGGAGGGAGGGTAAATTGGACTGCAGCAATGTGGATCCTCGAACATCTACATTTATGGTAGGTACAAAACTGTACTATGTTCTTCATTCCACATTGCTGCAGTCCTAACCATTGGGTAGAATCCCAAAGCAGAGGTAAGGGAGGCTGGCAAATCATAAGGAAGCAGGAGCTGTCAACATGCCTTGCAAAATAGCTGTGGCAAAACCAGCCCTAGATTTAGAGTAGAGAGGAAGGTGGTAATGCTTAGAGAAAGTATGCACTGAACTCCAAGTAGCTGCCTCCAAAATATCCTTAGTTGCCACCCCTTAGAAATGCTGTTGAAGTGGCAGTAGCCCTAGTGGAATGAGGCCTAATCCCAGCTGGAATCTCCTTGCCATGATGGGAGTAACAAAATGAAATGCAAAACCCAATCCACTTAGAAATAGTTTGCTTAGACACAGGCTTACCCTGAGAACTCAAAGCAAAAGAAACAAACAACTGCTGAGACTGCCTGAAATCCTTAGTCCTGCTTAAATAATAGCAACTGCCTATGTACATCTAAAGTGTGCAAAATCTTTTCCCCTTATTTTGGGGATCTGCATAGAAAGTAGGCAAATGAATAGTTTGGTTTAGAGCCACACTAGAAACCACCTTAGGCATAAAGGAAGGATTAGTGCGTAATGATACCCTATCCTTATGGAAAATCAAAAAGGCTCTACTGCCATAAGGGCCTGCAATTCAGAAACCCTTCTTGCAGAAGTAATAGCCAACAAAAAGCAGTCTTCCATGACAAGTATTTCAATTCAGCAGTAGCAGGCTCAAAAAGTTGTAGAGTAAGTTTCTCCAACACAAAATTGAGATCCCAAGCAGGAGTAGGAGCTCTACGTGGGGTCTTATATTCTTTGCCCCTCTAAGAAACTGCTTGAACAAAGGATGAAAACAATGGTGGGTCACAATCATAGTGAGCTGAAATTGCTGCAGCATGAATTTTAATGGAAGAGAAAGACAAACCTTTGTCCAATAACTCAGTAAGATATTGAAGAGCCACACTCAAATTAGGCTCAGAAATCTCCAAATTCTTTGCTGCACTCCAAAATAAAAATCTCTTCCATTTTTCTGTACACTTTCCTTGTACTAGGTCTTCTGGCTTCCATAATCACATTCAAAACTTGTTGAGGAAGTTGAGACCTGCTGTGTTTCAAAACAGAATATGCCAGGCTGTTAGATGAAGAGAGTGAAGCTTGACATTGAGCAGGTGACCGTCCTTCTGAGATAACAGGTGTGGAATCAAAGGTAAAGGCCATGGAGGCTTCTTTACCAGACTCCTTAGTAGTGGGTACCAGTGTTGCGAGGCCAATCTGGAGCTATTAGAATCATCCTTGGCTTGTCTTGTCTGACCTTTAGGAGCACCTTTGGGAGAAGAGGCAGAGGTGGAAAGGCATACACATGAAGATTTTTCCAACTGAAAGAAAGAGCATCCACTTTCCAAGCTGTGTGATGAAACCCCTTTGTGCAAAACTTTGGCAGCTGGTGGTTCAGTGGCGAAGCGAACAGATCTATGTCTGGAGTTCCCCATGACACTGTCAATGTTTGAAATACATGAAGATCCAGTTTCCACTCGTGGGGATCCATGATTTGTCTGCTTAATACATCTGCTAAGGAGTTCTGTGCTCCCGGCAGAAACCTTGCCTGAAGAGTTAGTTGCAGACTGAGCGCAGTCTCCCATAAAATCATTGCTTGTCTGCACAATGGGTAAGAATGTGTTCCCCCTTGTTTGTTGATGTACCACATGACAGTTGTGTTGTCTGTTAGAATCAACACCTGCCCTGGAAGAAGTAACTCCTTGAAAGCAATTAATGCAAACTGAACTGCTAACATCTCTTTCATGTTGATATGTAGATGCTGTAGTCTGGCAGGCCACTTGTCTTGTATCCACTTTCCATTTAGATGAGCTCCCCAAGCAACATCTGAGGCATCTGTCGTTAGAATCTGACTTGCCTCTGGCGGGTCACGAGAGTCCCTTGTTTAGGTGACATTCCTGAGCCCACCACAAAATTCCTTTTGAATGCAAGGTATTATTTGAATGACAGTGTCCAAATCCTGGCAGTGCTGTGTCCACATTTTGAGATACCATTGTAGCTTCCTCATATGCAGTTTGGCATTGGGAAGCACCAGAATACAAGATGCCATGAACCCTAAGGCTTGAAGGACTGTCCTTGCAGTCAGCCGGACTGAAGAGATAGTTGATGGAAGTAACTGGAAAGATTCTTTTGTTTGTCCGGGGTTAAAAAGGCCATCTGGGCTGCTGTATTCAGTCTCACACCCAGAAAGCACATGTCTTGAGAGGGTACTAGACTGGACTTTATTTCGTTCACAGAATACCCTAGGCATCTTAGCACTGCTATAACATATTCCAGATGCTGTAGAAGGTCTTCCTTTTCTTGAGCCAGAATCAGGCAGTCGTCCAAGTAAGGATAGATTTGAATTCCTTTTAGCCTGAAGTAAGCTATCACTGGAGCCAGAACCTTTGTGAATACTCTGGGCAGTAGATAAGCCAAAGGGCAATGCAGAGAACTGATAATGAGAATTTCCAGCTCGAAAGCAGATACTTCCTGCAACTTAGTCTTATAGGCACATGAAGGTAAGCTTCCTTGAGATCTAAAGTTACCATCCAGTGATCTTTGCCCAGCAGAGGTAAAAGCTGTTGTAACGTCAACATCTTGAACTTGGGAATGTCCAGATAAGTGTTGAGGATAGATAAATCCAAAATTGGTCTCCACGTGTTCCCCTTCTTTGGTACTAGGAACAGAGAATAAAATCCTAGGCCCCTTTCTGATACAGGGACTGGCTGAATGGCCCCTATTTGGAGTAACAGAGAAATTTGCTTGTAAGCCTCTTTCCTTTGTGGAGGAGGAACGTCTGGCATGCCTTTGAAAGGGGGCAAGGTATGGAAATAAAACCTGTAACCGTGGTGAATGATATCCAACACCCATTTGTCTTGAGTAATTAAATCCCAATTTTCTTTCAAAAGAGATAGTCTTCCTCCCAAAGGAGCTGCCAGGCGAGAATCTACTGGCAGCTGAAAGGCAGGTCATTGGGTCTGTTTGAAAGGACTGACCCTGCCCTCACCAGAAGTCTGAGCAGGTGAACTCCCTGTTCTAGGCCTAAAAGAACCTTGAGCTCTGCCCCTACCACGTCTAGACCTACCCCTAGACTGGGAATCATAAGCAGGATATGTCCATCCCTTAGTAAGCCAATTTCTACTAAACTTCGGTGGCTGCACCTGCAAAAAATCTTTAACAGTTTGCATAGACTTAGCTTTGTCCTCCATTTTCTTTAAAACTGCTTCCACAGGCGAACCAAACAACACATCAGACTGTAAAGGAGCATCCAGAATCCTTGTCTTAACATGCTCAGCTAAATTCTGATCCCTCAACCAGGCATGCCTGCGAAGAACAGAACTAGTGGCAGCCACCCTCGAGGAGGCCTGTACAGCATCAAAACCACATTGCAAAGAATGCTTACCCACTTGTTCAGACACATGAACTAAATCCAGCAACTCTTTACACTCAATACCTTCCGCCAAAGCATCCACCTTAGATTTCAATTGTGAAAGGAGATAATTTTGATATTTTAGCATGTGAAACTGACAATTCAACGCCCTCATGGCTAAAGTGGAAGAAGTATACACTTTCTTTCCCCATCTATCCAAAGCCCTTGCCTCTTTATCAGTGGGAACAGGATTTTTAACAGAGGCCTTAACACCTTTAGGTCCCTGAGAAACAGTTTCTGGGTCTGCCCTAGGACTCTTAAAAAGATACTTATGAGCTTCAGGCACCCTATAGTACCTATCAGGTTTAACAGGGGCAGGAGGCAAAGAATCAGGGTTCAGGGAAGCCTCTGCAAAAACATCTTCCACCACATTCAACACAGGAGGAATAGCTAAGGGCCTATGCTGGGGTAAAAACAAGAATTCCCTAAGCCTTTTCCTGGAATCAGAGTAATCTTGGCCTTCCCATTTAAAATGCTCCCTCATGGAATGCAGAGTCTCTGAAAATGAGAAATCCTCAGGAGGAGAAGCTGTAGGAGTGGAATCATCCACATCAGAATCAGAATAAGGAGGATACTCCTGCAAGTCTTCCAGAAGTCTCAGAAGCCTCTGAACACTGTTCCAAACTCTCAAACTCAGGGTCCACCCTAGGCCTCTTATCAGGAGGGGGCATAGAACCTCTAATCATAGTAATCAAATCTTCTGCCATTTTAAGCATATGTTTCTTAGGCACAGAACCTGAAGTGCTAGGAGAAGCCCCACTGAAGCTAAACTTGGCCTACCTCTCAAAGAAGTTTTAGAAACAGAAGGAGAGGCTCTAACTACCTTGGGAAGAGAGGGAAGAACAGTTACCTGAGAAGCCCCCTCAGCCTGGCCTACCTCCTGAGAGGGCACATCCTGTAACAGTAAAGTCTCTGCCTGAGACTCCAAAGAAACTCCTGGCAAAACCTCTGGCTCCACTGAGCCTTCTAAAGAACCGGCGTCGGGACTGCCGGTTCATCAACCCTAGGCTTTGCTGTTTGTCCTTGCGCTTTTTTGGCGGGCGTCGGAGCATCCGGCGGCATTTTATAATTACAACGCTTCCCAAACACTAACCTGGCACAGTCTAACCTTCTCTTAATAGTGCGTTTGTTAAATCTAGCACAAGAGCGGCATCCAACAACGTCGTGCTCAGACCCTAAACAAGGTATACACAAAGTATGGTAATCCCTATGAGGTATTTGTTTACCACAAGACAAACAATTATTAACTTTCTCAATTTGTTCTGACATCGGCTGAGGCAAGAAAAAATGTTCCCCAATGGGGTACTTAGCTTTTAGATGACTTTGGTTTACTGAAACACAGGAGCTGACCGACCGGCACTTGCGAACTGCTTCTGCTTCGGGCACCGCGCGGTAAGAAAGACTGAAGATGGCGTCGGCCGATGCCTTTATACTCCAGCCGTTCTGATGTCCGAGAGGAGGCGACACCAGCCGACGCCGGACCCAGACTTTGGTATCCGGCCGACCGAGGGCTGCCTGAGGCAGGACAACCCATATGTTATGACTGCAGTTGCATTCTTGAAGGACATCGAATGGTCTGCCCTGGTGTAATGATGGGGAAACCATCCACCAAACAAGTTGGTTTTTGCATGACTGTGTGATCATTATCCTGTGAGACATCGGGAGTTGCTGGAAAGACCATTGTGTGAACAGCATCCACTGAAGAATCCTCATATGAAAGCGTGTAAGGGGGACTAGTATTATAGCTGCTGGCATGAGACCCAATGTTTTTAGGACAAATCTGGCCTGAATCTTTTTGCATCCTAATAAGACCTGCACATGTCGAATGGCTAGCACTCTGTCTACTGGTAGAGTCGCTGACATGTCCTTTGTGTTTAAGTTTGCGCCTATAAAGGTGATAGATTGACAAGGCGACAATGCAGACTTTTCGAAATTTATTGTGATTCCTAGAGTGGAGCATGTTTGGATGGTGTAGTCTCTGGCTAACAGCAGGCGATGCCTGGTAGTTGCAGTAAGGAGCCAGTCCTCTAAATATTGAAAGACCTGGAATCCTTGCCGTCTCAAGTGAGCGATGACTACTGCCAAACATTTGGTGAACACCCTGGGGGCTGTGGTGAGACCAAAGGGTAGCACTCAACTGATAATGACTGGCTCCCAGCCAGAAGTGGAGGAATCTTCTGGAGCGTCTGTGCATTTTGATATGGTAGCACGCATCCTAAAGATCTATGGAGCACATCCAATTGTCCTGACCCAGAAATGGTAAAATGGACTGTAGTGTGACCATCCGGAACTTCGTTCTTTGAACAGACCTGTTTAGTCTGCTGAGATCCAGAATGGGTCTCCAGTCCCCTGTCTTTTTTGGTACCAAAAAGAACCTTGAGTAAATTCCGGATCCTTGTTGGTCTGCTAGGACTGACTGGATGGCTCTTTTTCTTAGCAGTTTTGAAATTTCTTGAACTGCTTGATCCCAGAGATTGGGTGGAACATCTGGAAGGGATTTGTTGGGAATGTAGGGAGTGTGAAGGAAGGGGATTTTGTAGCCTTCGGATATGATAGAAAGTACCCATTGGTCTTTTGTCATACTTTGCCAGGCTTTTGGGTACAGCGATAATCTTCCCTCGACTGTTCCGAAGGTGGACAGCCGGGCAGCACTTCAGGGATGCTGGAAGGGCTTGTCAGAGAAGGATTCTCTTTGGCCCTGATTTTGAGGACCCCCCCCCCTGCCCCTAGGGCGGCGTCTATTGTTGTTCCCTCCTCTGCCCCTGAAGGGGAACTCTCCACGTGTGTCAGGCACGGCTCCCTGGGATTTCCGGAACCACATCTTCCCACTCTTCTTACCCTTGGGATACGATCTTGAAGGAGTGGAAAAACGGACTCCAACGGCAGACAGAGTCTTGCCAAACAGAGCAGAACCATCAAAGGGGGTGTTGGTGAAAGACGCCTTAAAGGGTTCTGCAAAGTTGCATAACTGCATCCAAGCGTGTCTCCTCAAAGCCACACCTGTGCCTGCGTTACTACTCGCTCCATCGGCTGCATAAGAGATGAGCCACATGGAGGAGTTTACTACAGAATTTAGAGTCACCAGCTGGGAGGCAATCTTAGCCTGAGCCCCCGCAGCTGATGGATCTTGAAGGGTATCTCCTAACTCTTTAAGGAGATCCCTTTGAAGGCAGGTAAAATGGCACAAATAGTTCAGAGACCTCATGGAAAAGGTCGCTGAGGAAAACATCCACTTCCCATATCTGTCCATCGTCCTAGATTCCTTATTAGGGGGATGGACAGATGAAGACGTTTCAGCCAACTCCTTTTTAGTGGCCGCTGCTACCACCATGGCATCAACGGGAACACCCTTGGTCAGAAATTGTTTGTCCTGAGGGGCGGTGATGAATTTTGTGGGCCTATGGGGAGCTGGTTCCATTGTGTCTGGAGCTGACCACGCCTTTCGAGCCACCACCGACATCAGTGGATCGAAAGGCGGTGACACCCAGGAGGTGGAGGGTCGGGAACCAAACACGTCCAGGAATACAGACTCATCCTCGGAAGGGTTAATGGTAGTCCAGTTCCCCCTCTGCCTAAGGATTTCAAGGATGTCTGAGAAGGAGACGTCCTCAGAGGGGGATCTCGGGGACCCTTCCGACTCCTCCAAATCGGTATCTGAAGTGACACACTCAGGGGAGTCAACATGCTTCCTCTTGCATTTTCTCTTTTGAGGGGGCTCCTCTGAATGAACAGGGGAGGCCTCGGAAGAGGAAGATAGACCCAATGGAGTGCACTGGAATGCTTGTTCCCCACGCTTTGGGTCTGGAGGAGGGGCACAAACAGGAGCAGGCACCATGGGGGAAGGAGCTGATGAGGCTGACCGTGAGGCTGACTCAGATGCCAGCACACTCCTTATGACCTCGAAGGCGCCCCTTCCCGATGCCACAGAAGGCTCCGGCTCCAAAGAGACCAGAATCCTTCCCGGCACCGAGAGGGATGGCTCCGAAGCCAATGTAGGAGCCGAACTCACCTGCGCCGAAGCTCCAAGAGGGAGAACGGGGTCGGACAAGGGTCCGATGCCACTCACCCCCTCGGAGCTGACAAGGGCGTCCTGGCGCCCAGATCCCTCCAAGGACGGCACCATGGAAGAGCTCGGAGCTGACGACGGCACCAAAAGGGGAGGTATCGGTGCTGACGGACCCACGGTTCCAGCCACAGTATGCTCCGGCTCCAAACTCAAGGGATGAGTCGAAGGAGGAACTATTGGAGAAACAGGTAGAGCTGAACCCTGGTGAGGGGGGGGGCTGGATAGCATTTTTGCCAGGGCCTGCGCCTTTAAAAGCCTGCTCACCACTCTCTCCAAATCATGGTCAGATAGCCTAGACGACCGAGAAGAGTGGGATCGATGACTCCGCTCAGGCTGCAATAAGGGTGACCCTGGATCCGAGTGTATCGACTCCAATGATGGTGACCTGCAGCGTTTCCGACTCACCACAATTTACTAAAAAGAAAACTTTTGTCTACCTTAAAAATAAAACTATGATAAGCCTCTAACTAAAACGGCTTACTTTGAAAGGTAAACGGGGGTGGGGGAGGGAAAGGAAAAACTCTCTAAGAAGAAAACAAGTTTTGAAGGGGGGAATAAACACTAACAAATTGCTATAGAATCTACTCTAAGTTATAACAATAAAAGTATACCTAACAAAGTACAAAAAAGTCCTAAATATAAGAACAAAGTGAAAATTACGACCTGAGCCAGTAAACGCAACCTTGCAGCAGAAGCAGTAAACGAGATCTGGGTATCTAGCGCCAGGCATCATGGGATATAGGAGGGGGCCTCGAGCCAGTAAGCAGCTCTCGAGCTTTTGAAGATGGCCGAGTCAGAGCCGAGGATCGGCTCGGAACCCAACCAGCAAGAATGAAGGCGAGATAGACAACTTAACATCTAATATGAGCCTGACAATTCACAAATTGAAAATCAAATTTGCATAAGTATACACTTTTTTCCTATTCCTGCGTATTAAAAGTCTTAAAGTTAGATAACTAACATTGATTCATTCTATGTCCTTTCTCTAATTTTCTATATTTTAACATTCTTCTTTTAGGTCATGGTTGGGATATGGCATATTTAATAGTTTTCATTGTATTTTATCTGTGATGCTGTGTTTTTACCAACGTTTGGTTACATACTTTCTGTAAGAATGACTACCTTTACATGTTGTTGGTGTTGTTCCCTGTTCTCACACTTTATGAAGTCAGAAAGTTTTTAATACCATAATGAGTCTCTGACTTCATTTGAAGTTCCTCTGACAGTTTTTGTGATTCATGGATTTTCTGAACAATTGACTATAATATTTTGTATACACAATATTTTTAGTGTTCATTTCATATTCTGTCTAGTTTGGTAGTCTTTCTCATTTTATTTTGTTTTAGCATCATCATTTTATTTATTTATTTATTTTTCTGTATTTGTTTTTGATTTATATAAGGCTCATGAGTCTGGCGTTTTATATAGAAATTTATTTGTTGATTTATTTATATATATTTTTGCTTACTTATATATATTTTTTGATGTAGCATTGGTCTGTTTAGAGTTCATGTAGATGTCATGAATCTTAGTGTAACATATTTATATTTTTATAATATGCCTTTTTTAAGTGCATATTTTATATGCAATGATTTTTAAAGCAATCTTGCTTCACGCATTTTTATTATGCATGGTTTGGTTAGATTTTTAGAATTATATTTTACATGAGATCAGTTTATATGTGTTTTTAGCACTTTAATACACTGTTAGAAGATATCTTAGTCACTTGAATTGGAAGTGAGACTCTGCATGAATTAGAGGATGTGATGTCACACAGCAGGTGTGCATCTGATTGGTGTATTTGTTTTTAAATATCTGTTACTACTCAGTCCTTCATGGTCTGATGAAGCTAATGTGAAAGCGCTTACCTTTGACTGAGAGTGCACTACCCATTAAAAGAAGTTTTTTACCTGAAACAGTGGATCTCTTTATGAAGGCAAACTCATTTCTTCATGGTTTGGATGTTGGTTTGAACATTTTTCATCTTGCTCAAGATTTAATGAAATATTATTAGTGGAACTGTCGCATGGTTGCTATTGCTGGAGTTTTATTTCTACTTTTTTCCTATGCCTATCTAAAATTTTCTTATCAGCTGAGTGGGGCTGGAATTAACTAAGTGCTTAGCAACAATGAGATCAATTAAAGCTATAGCTGGTGGGTCAGGTTTGGAATAGTATATAACAATTTAAGACTGAGGAACTTTATACATCCTATCTGCCCTTTTAGGGGCAAGTGGCTGACAATAACACACACACACACCTTCTTGTGCAGACAGAAGAGGAAGAAGGTGTGTATGTACTGGAAAATCTTTCTGTAACAAATCACAGTATTTTCTAAGCAACTGAAATCCTATGTGTTCTCCCACTGAAAAAACTAGCACATTCTGTTAATATTCTCAGAGAAACAGAATTAGCACAAGCAGAATTGGAAACTAAGCTCTCCTCTGAGTCTGAATCAGATTATCTGAGGAAAAACCCTGAATCTATCCCTGTACCTTCCTGTTCAGATTCAGAATCTTGAAGCTCTTCAGGAAAAGAGAAATACTTCTTTATTTTACCAGAAACTGCCTTACAAGAAGAATCAATATTCTGAATTAAACCCTGAGCCATATCCACTAAACTACTCTTATCCAAAGAAATTTGGAAAGGAATAGATACAGGGTTGGTTTTCTGTTACTTTTTGACAGAAAAATGGGGCCAACCGTGTTACTAATTGCAGTAGCTGCTTCCCCAGGAATGGGTTACACAACAGGGAAACCTTCGCTGTTTCCTTTCCCAGGACCAACAAAAATGGCTCTCCCTTGCCCACTGAGGGGACTCAAACAACCACAGAGGATGTGGGTAACCCCTAGTCCATAATGGCACCAGATAGCTCCGAAGTAAAAGACAAGTGGTTTGAAATACAACAAATGGTCACAGCAGAGTCACCAAACCAACGATTGAGGCAAATTGTTAGCCTGTTGTGGTGGCAAAGACTGTTTACTGAACTTTTTCTTTTCGTAGCTGACAGAAGGACCTACCCAAGGGACTGGTAGTCTGTTCCATGCTCAGCTTGAAAATTGTGACTCTTTTCCATGGAAGACAAGTAGCAAATAAAACTACCAGTCTACAAATGTTTTATTTTGTGACAGAAAAATAGCAGCAAAAAGCTCCTTAAAACACTATGCCAGTCACATCAAGGAAAAATAAGTAAAATTTCCCCACAAGAAATATGTTTTCATTTCATTAACACTGCTTTTAAACTTACAGAAAAAAAGAAATATTCCGTTCAAAAGTATGATACAGTCTCAAGATAGTCTGATAAAACACAACACTCCCAGCTTTAAAATAACTTTCCCGAAGAAAAAAACATCAATAAAAGTAAGAAAATAATTTTTTTTTTCCCCCAAAGGGAACTTATCTGCCCAGCAAAGCAAAGCACAAGCTGACAGTCAATCCCCAAAAGCCTCAGAGTATTATTCTCTTTGGCTGTAATAAAGGAATGGAGGACTTTGTGCCCAAACATGTCTTTTAGTCAGTTCAGCTTGAGTTGCTTGATACTTGGTGTTGTGGAAGGTGCGCTGAAGCTTTGGAAACTGGCCTACTGTTGTATTCTTTTTTTTTTTTTTTAATTTTTTTGAACACCTCCAGCCACAGGAGATGTACAAAAGCCAGTGCATTTCTTTGTGCCAGTCCCAAGTCTGGATAAATGGGGAGGGTTTTGTCAGAAAGGGCATCCAACGTAAAATTTTGCCAAATCATACATGCGGACAATAGTACAGATATACATACCGGATCGGTCGAGGCCCAGGTTGACAACTGCCACCAGTACTGTTGGGAAACAGGGTGCTGGCGAAAATTGGGTTACTGTTGGCCGAAGGAGGAGGAGAAGAGGGGGAAGGCATGCCCGAAGGCAGGTAAAGGCAAGTACTGTGGTAGTGAGGTTTGGAACTTTGAATGTTTGCAGTATGACTGGTATAGAGAGAGAGCTAGCTGATATGATGGACAGAAGGAAGGTTGTCATATTGTGTGTGCAAGAGACCAGATTTATTTATTTATTTATTTATTTTATTTAACATTTGTTGACCGGGAATGTCCGACTAGGTTCCACAGAGCCTGTTTTCAGCGGAGGCCCGGGGAGAAATGCTCCAGATGGAAGGGGAGTAAGGCTAGGTGCATCGGAGGTGGGTTCAAATTGTTTTATCATGGTGTGGATGGGAGGAGAAATGGAGTAGGGGTTATCCTGAAGGAACAGCATGCTAAGAATGTTTTGGAGGTGAAGTGTGTCGGATAGAGTGATGTTTATGAAGCTGGAAATTGATGGTGTAATGATGAATGTTGTTAGTGCATATGCTCCACAAGTTGGATGTGCGATGGATGAGAAAGAAAAATTTTGGAGTGAGTTGGATGAAGTGGTGATGACTGTACCCAAGGGTGAGAGGAGTGGTGATTGGAGCAGATTTCAATGGGCATGTTGGCGAAGGAAACAGAGGAGATGAGGAAGTGATGGGTAGGTATGGTGTTAAGCAAAGGAATGCAGAAGGTCAGACAGTAGTGGATTTTGCGAAAAGGATGGACATTGCGGTGGTGAATACATATTTTAACAAGAGGGAGGAGCATAGGGTGACATACAAGAGTGGAGGGAGATGCACACAACTGGATTATATCTTATGTAGAAGGGACAGTCTGAAGGAGACTGGAGACTGTAAAGTGGTGGCAGGACAAGGAGACCTGATGGTGGAATGAGGAAGTACAGGAGAGTATACAGAGAAAGAGGTTGGCGAAGAAGAAGTGGGATTGTCAGAGAGATGAAGAAAGCAGACAAGAGTATAAGGAGATGAAGAGTTGTATGAAAGGTTGGACACTAAGGAGGGAGAAAAGGACCTGTACCGATTGGCTAGACAAAGGGACCAAGCTAGTAAAGATGTGCAGCAGCTAAGGGTGATAAAAGATAATGAGGGAAACATACTCACAAGCGAGGAGTGTGTGTTGCGCTGATGAAAAAGAGTACTTTGAGGGGCTGATGAATGAAGACAATGAGAGGGAGAGAAGGTTGGATTATGTGCGGATAGTGAATCATGAAGTGCAGTGGATTAGCAAGGAGGAAGTAAGGATAGCTATGATGAGGATGAAGAATGGAAAGGCTGTTGGTCCAGATGACATACCTGGAGGTGTTTAGGTGAAATGGCAATAGAGTTTTTAACTAGATTGTTTAATGAAATCTTGGAAAGTGAGAGGATTCCTGAGCAATGGAGAAAAAAGTGTTTTGGTAACGATTTTTAAGAATAAGGGTGATGTGCAGAGCTGTAGTAACTAAAGAGGGATTAAGTTGATCAGTCACAGCATGAAGTTATGGGAAAGAGTAGTGGATGCTAGGTTAAGAAGGGAGGTGATGATTAGTGATCAGCAGTATGGTTTCATGCCAGTAAAGGGCACTACAGATGCAATGTTTGCTCTGAGAATGTTGATGGAGAAGTACAGAGAAAGTCAGAAGGAGTTGCATTGTGTCTTTGTGCACTTAGAGAAAGTATATGACAGGGTGCCTAGAGAGGAGTTGTGGTATTGTATGAGGAAGTCGGGAGTGTCAGAAGTATGTAAGAGTGGCACAGGATATGTATGAGGGTAGTGTGACAGCGGTGAGGTCTGCAGTGGGAATGACGGATGCGTTTAAGGTGGAGGTGGGATTACATCAAGGATCAGCTCTGAGCCCTTTCTTATTTGCAATGGTGATGGACAGGTTGACAGCCGAGATTAGACAGGAGTCCCCGTGGACTATGATGTTTGCAGATGACATTGTGATATGTAGTGAGAGTAGGGAACAGGTGGGGATATGCTCTAGATGGAAGAGGAATGAAGGTCAGCAGGACTAAGAGAGAATATATGCATGTGAATGAGAGGGAGGAGAGAGAAATGGTGAGGATGCAGGGAGTAGAGGTGGCAAACTTGGATGAGTTTAAATACTTGGGATCAACAGTTCAGAGTAATAGTGAGTGCGGAAGAGAGGTGAAGAACAGAGTACAGGCAGGCTGGAGAAGTGTCAGGAGTGATTGTGACAGACAAGTACCAGTAAGAGTGAAAGGGGAGGTCTACAAAAGGGTAGTGAGACCAGCTATGTTATATGGGTTGGAGACAGTGGCATTGACAAAAAGGTATGCGTCAGAGCTGGATGTGGCAGAGTTAAAGATGTTAAGATTTGCACTGGGTGTGACGAGGGTGGACAGGATTAGGAATAAGTATATTAGAGGGTCAGCCCAGGTTGGAAGGTTTGGAGACAAAGCCAGAGAGGCAAGATTACGTTGGTTTGAACATGTGCTGAGGAGGGATACAGAGTATACTGGGAAAAAGATGCTAAGGATGAAGCTGCCAGGTAACAGGAAAAGAGAAAGGCCTAAGATAAGGTTCATAGATGTGGTGAGGGAGGACATGCAGGTGGTTGGTGTGACAGAGCAAGATGCAGAGGAGAGGAAGAAATGGAAACAGATGATTCGCTGTGGCGACCCCTAACGGGAGCAGCCGTAAGAAGTAGTAGTAAATTAGCACTTCAGTCATATGCAAACATGCATTAACAGAAAAGAAAACAAACCATTTTAATATTTTTCCATGTAAATGTAATATACATTACATGTGTTTTCTTTGTTACTATCAGTCTAACATTACAAAATTGCTGAATTCCTGCTTTCCTTATACCTGACTCCTCCTAAACATTACTATGCATGTATTGTTCCACAATTTCCATGCAATGTAGCTAAAGCATGGAACTCACTCCCACTATCAACCAGAAGTATTCCTGATCTAGTACCTTTCAAAAAATCTCTAAAACAGCATCATAGCAATTCTTGGCTGTGCTTATGCTCTACTCATGGATAAACACTCATGCACTTTCTCCCTCCCCATTTCTATACTCTCAACCTTCCAGAATCTCTATTAAACTCTTCTTTCAACTCACCTAACAGCCCTCTAACATTATTACATCTAATAATCCACCCTCTATTTTCCTATAACTATGCCTTTGCTGTATCACTATAAAATGACTAACAAACACTGCATAACAAAGTACTGTTACAACAACTACTGACTATCACAGTGATCCTTTAACAGATTTTACTTGTATCCTAAGGCCAGGTTGTACAATATGTACTATATGTATATATGTTTCTTATGCCAATATTTAAACACTGTAGTATCACCATAAAGTGACTAACACATACCAGCTATAACAAGGCACAACAATTATAACTACTAACTCTATCATGGAGATCCTTAAACAGATTGTAATGATATCCTAAGACCAGGCTATATAGCATGTATTTTATATGTGTATGTTTGTTTCCAGTGCCAGTTAAGCCGCGGTGGTACAGCAGTAGCGCTGTTGCCTCACAGCAAGAGGTTCTCCTGTTTGATTCTCAGCTGGAGTGCCTTCAGTTTTATCAGCATCACTGTGTCTGGAATTGGTGCATCTGCTGAGGTTTATCGTCTTGACGGCTTCCTTTTTCAAGTTTGGTTTGTTTTGCGGCATTTCAGTTTTTTTCTGTGTGGAGTCTGCATGTCATCCCCGTGGTCGAGTGGCCTCCGAAAGACATGTGTGAATGGGCGTGCCTTCGCTGAAGGTTGGGAGTCGGGCTGGCAACTCAACACTTGTTTTTGTACTGTTGTAGCTTTCCTCCCTGGGCCTCCACTGA
Organism: Protopterus annectens; assembly: GCF_019279795.1. Classification (NCBI taxonomy): domain Eukaryota; kingdom Metazoa; phylum Chordata; order Ceratodontiformes; family Protopteridae; genus Protopterus; species Protopterus annectens. Next base: position 703,409,341 of record NC_056734.1, read on the forward strand.
AAACGGGTTCTCTTGACCCACACAGACCATCCTAGTATACAAATGTCAAATACATAAATTTGCTCCTTCCCTTTTCTAACGATCCATCTTCCAGTTCTTTTATCTCTTTTTATATTCAATACCTCAAATACAGTTGGTGTAGACTTTGATTTCCATTTTCCAGTAACTACTTTTTTTTGGCAGCCAACAGAATTAAACCTAATAAAACCTTACTATGTCTAAGCAACTCAGATCCTATATCCCAGCTCAAAAGAATCATTTCCTTACTTACAGTCATTTGCTCACTCAACATTTCTGAGAGAGTACACTATAGTGAATTTTTAAAAGCTGCCAATTCATTACAGTCCCAAAACATATGTTCCCAGTTACCTCTTTCTTCTCCATCACACTTCCAACATTTAATATCTTTCTAAGGAAAAAATTCTTTGAAGTCCTCGTAGGGTATAAAAACACCTATGCAAACACTTCCAAGCAAAGACCCTAAATCTTCTGGACTTGGTTGCATACTTCAGAGCTATACATATGCATTCCCATTGCTTTTTTGTAAATTGCATTTCCAGTTTCTCTTCCCAATATTTTCTAACCCGCTCTGTTTGATTCTTACAGTTATCATGCAATATTTTATATGCCCTATTAATTATTCCTTTTTAAACAGCTGCTTCTAATCCAGATTCAACTTAAAACTCTACGAGAGGTCTTTCACTTAAAATTCCCTACCCTTTTCTCTTTGCATGTACTCTGAGATCAAGCCCTAGTAGGGAAGGCAGTCTAGCCTGCAGTCTAAATGTCTTCTTGGTCTCATCCCACTTTATTAGCTTTCCTGCTTGAGTTCTTTACTCCAAATATCTTGGTTCCTTTGCCAGATTCTCCAGTAAATTCCAGCCCCCTTGCCTATTTTCTGTACCCATACTTGCAATCACCCCTATTAGCAAAATCACCTTTTCCATTCTCATTTTGGCTTACTTCTTAGAATAATTTCTGCTACTTTATGAATATAATATTGTTTCTCCCTTTTTAATTTCTCCAAATCTTTTGGGTTTCTAATACCATGATAGGAATGGACCCCATTCCTAAGTCAAAGTATGATTAAAGTTCATGAAATTAGTATTATTTCAGTCTTTGATGTCAGCCAAAAGTACTCTTCTCGGCACCCGCAATGTGCTCAGTAATGATTCCTTCTGCGATTCGTATGAAGTTACATGTATTGGTAGCATATCTAAATACGACTGTAGACTCTTTTATAAGACCAGTTGCTCCTCCTACTACTGGAACTACCTGGGTATCTTTCTTCCACATTGTTCTCGTTTCTGCTTGCAAATTCTGATATTTTATGGCTGTGCCTCTCTCTGTATGCAGGACACTGTAGTCACTGGGTGTGGTGATTTCAATGATCAATGCTACTTTTATCTTTTTTTCTAGGGCCACTATATTCAGTTTTCTAGCATCTATCTTTAGAACTGTTGGCAAGGGATGATCCCATGCGATGCAGACGTCGTCATTTTCTATAATGGTTTGTGGCTCATGTTCCCAGTGTTTTTCACCCACTTCAATACAACAATGTTTGCACAATCCCCAGTGCAACAATCTGGCCACATTATTATACCTTTCAGTATACAGCCTTTCTGCCACAGGTATGTCGCAACCAGCAACGAGGTATGCAACTGTTTCCAATTCTGTTTTACAAAACCTACATTTGTCTGTTTCTCCCACATGTTCAATGGACTTTGTAAACCAACGTGCACGTAGCCCACAATCTTGAGCTGCCAATATTAACATTTCATCTCTTGGTTTGAATTCGCCTCTCATTCCTGCATTCATTCCTGATCAACATGAGGTTCTTCCAGAAGGTTTCTATACTTGCAACTATCAAATGCTTTTTTATAGTCAATCCATTAAATTGTTCCCCTTTTTACAGTTCTCCACTATGACTTTATTCTACAGCAAATGATCCTTTGTTCCATATGACTTTCTTTTATTGCCCTTTTGCTCTATAGCCATAGGTTCATAGGTAGGTACTAGGCTATTGGCCCTAGCCTAGCCAAAAATGTACCCTGGCTTTCGCCACCCAAGAAAACTATTTTCTTGTGCCCCTGTCGAGCAGAGCCACAGAAGTGATCCCCGGGGTGAATTTTCCATTTCCCATTTCCCATCCAATCATCAAGATTTTTCTTGAAGAGTGCTAATGAGGAGCTCTGTTTGACATATATAGGTAGTCTGTTCCAGAGTATGGGAAGTCTCTGGGACAGGAATCTATCCCTTCAGCATGTTCTGTTTATTGTGGTGACAAGGTTTAGGTCCCTAGAGCGTGTACCTTGTAAGGATTGGGATTTCTTTAAGTGGAGCATGCCCAACAGCTCTGGGTTTGACATAGCTTTGTATGTTAGGCAGAGATCGCCCCTGAGTAGGCAATATGCGATGGAGTAAAGCTGTAGTTTTTTGAGACGGTCTGCATAGGGCATCTGTTTGAGGCCAGTAATCCTCTTTGTGAGGTATTTCTGTGGTCTTTCCAGTTGTTGTAGATGTCTTGTGAGGTACATACCAAAAGGGGCATTGTACTCTATAATGGGTCTAATGAGTGATGAGTAGAGGGGAACAATGACCTCCTTTTTTCTGGATGAGAATCCTTTTGTGATGAGATGAGCCACATAGAAGGATTTCCTGACCACTGTGGCGATGTGATTATCAAAGGAGAGACTACGGTCCACCTGTGTCCCAAGGTCTCATCACATTTTCGGCATTAAGTAGACTACCAGCTATGTGGTAGTTCATGGGTACAGTTTTTTTTACCAAAGGGGATGACAATACACTTTTTGGCACTGAGTTTCAGGCCATGGCTTTGACACCAGGTATCTGTCTCAGTGAGGCCCTTTTGTAGTTTGTCCACATCGTTAGGAGTTTCAATTATGGCTCCAAGTTTGCAGTCATCTGTAAACTTTGTTAGCCAAAGACCTTCTGTGTTGGCCTGCACTTCAGAGAAGTAGATACCAAACAGGAGAGGACCCAGAACTGAACCCTGTGGTACTCCACTTGTCACTGGTCTGATGTCGGATTTGGAATCCGCTACTTTCACAGTGTGGGTTCTGTCCGTGAGACAGTTGGCAACCCATCTTGTGACATAGGGATTTATACCTAGTTTAGTGAGCTTATCTATAATTCCAGAGTGGGGGATGGTGTCGAATGCCTTGGCGAGATCTAGATAAGCTGTGTGAACCATTTTACCCTCATCTATGGCTTTGGTGACTGCTTCAAAGAAGTCAATCAGGTTTAGGAGACATGACCTGCCTTTTATAAATCCAAACTGGGTAGGGTCCAGAGTTTGGAGATTACCAATGTCTTTGTTTATGAGTTCCACGATGATACATTCCATGGCCTTGCAGACCAGGCTCGTCAGGCTAATGGGGCGGTAGTTCCCAGGGTCCGTCGTGGCTCCCCCTTTGTGGAGTGGGATAACTGTCGCGGTGCGCCATTCAGTGGGTACAAAGCCTGAGGAGAGGCTATGATTGAACATGGTACTTAGGTAGGGTGCCAGTTCATTCTGTAGTTCATGTAGAACGCAGCCTGGGATATTGTCAGGTCCCATGGATGCTGTGTTCTTGGCTTTAGAGAGTGTGTTTTTTACCTGTGCAGCCGTGATTATAGGAACTCTGCATTCTTCCGGTATAGAGATGGGCCCTCTAGGGGGTGAGAGGGGGTAAAGTTAGCACTGAACCTCTCTGCTAGGATGTTGGCAATATCAGTTGGTTCTGTATATTTAGTGCCATTGTGCTGTAAATCAGAGCAGATCTGAGTGTTCCCATTTAGATTCTTGACATAGCTACAGAATGCTTTGTGGTTGTCTTTAGAGTCAGTGGCAATTTTGTTTTCGTAACTAGCTTTGGAGGATTTTATGAGGAATCTCAGCTACTTACTGAGGTTGACCAGGGAGTTCCTCCAGTCATGGGATTTTACTCTTTTTTGCAACAGTTTCTTTCTTCTGTTGTAAAGTTTGTTTGTGGCAGAGGACCACCTGATTGGCTTCCTTTTTTTGGAGGATAACATCTTGGTTCTATTAGGGATAGCATGATCCATGCACTCGTGTAAGTGCTTATAAAGTGCATTTGTGTAGGATTCGGCAGTCATACCTCTATTGTCCATCTGCATGGGTGTCATGAAGTTTGCCACTTCTGTCTTAAGAAGTGTGAAGTTGGCTTTGGAGAAGTTTTTTACGATGGTTTCCCTAATTGGGGGTGGGGGTTGGGTGGGATGTGGATGTCTAGGCTGATTAGCTTGTGGTTGGATCTGACCAACGAGGAATTGACCTCTGGTGTGGAACACTGGTTTCCCATGTTGGTAATGACCAGGTCTAGGATATTGCTGCCCCTGGTGGGGGTGTGAATAAGTTGATCCAAGGCGTTGGAATTTATGAATTCTAGAAAACGTTGAGCAAAAGAGTTGGTACATGAGTAGTTTTCCCAGTTAATGGTGGGGTAGTTGAAATCACCCATTATTAGGGTGTTGGGTTGTGCCCTAATACTTTCCAGTGTATCAAGAAATGAGGAGTGTGAATCCTGGAGCATGGTGGGGGGTCTGTAGCAAGCTACAATTTGGATTGCGGTCTTGCCCAGAGTTAGTTGCACTTGGATAATCTCGGATGCATTATGCTGTGCAACTAGCCTGGAGGTGTGGATATCCTTAATGAATATGAACATGCCTCTGCCTTTAGTGCTTCTTTCTGGGTTCGGTAGCCAAAAGGTGTGGTATGAATTGAAGCCTGGTAATGCATGGGGTGCTCTCTGGAGCTTTGAACCAGGTCTCTGTCACTGCACAGATGTCAATGTTCTCCATTTTAAGGAGTGCCTTGAGTGAGTGCATTTTGAGGTTTAGACTTCTAGCATTGAGTACTATCACCCTCAGATTTTGCTTGCTTGTACCTGTTACGGTGGTGAATTTGTCATTTGAACCTTGCCTAAAAAAGGCACTATAGGGGTGGCAAGAGCCTTAGCCAGTATCCGGAATCCTAAGGGCGATAGGTGCAGGCCATCTCTGGCAAAGCATCATGGACTGTCGATCATGTCGTCCCAGGCAGACAAATACTGGATCTCCTTAGAATGACACCAGAAGCTTAGCCAATTGTTGAAGTCAATCATTTTGTCCTTGTACTGTGGTATCATTCTGGGTGATGGCAGGATGCTACTCAGGGTTAGGGTCATACCTGCCTGGGATACAAGATCGGAGAGCTTCTCCATGTCTCTTTTCATGTAGTCCAGGGAGGTACGTCTCAGGTCATTCACACCAACATGGACACTGACAGTGTCATATTTGTACTTATTGTGGAGTGACCTGCGTGCATGCGTTATGTGGCAGATCCTGGCACCTGACAGGCAGCTGACAGTAACTTTCTCCTTGTTTAGTCTAGTGAGTGGAACATCAGTGTGCCTGACTATAGAGTCACCTATGACTAGAGTGTTGGGTACGTTGTTATGCCTTATGGGCTGTGGTTGAGTGGCACACTGAGTTTGTGGGCTATGTGTCATTTGGGTTGTGTTGTGGGTGGAGTCTGCTTGTGTTTATGCTTTGGATGTCCCTGATGCTTGGGCAGGTTTTTATTGAGAGCCTCCGCGAATGTAGGTGTGTGTTTTGTGTTTCTATTTGTGTGTTTTGGTGGTGTAGGTCTTGAGGGACTATGTGATGAGTGTGGTGTGGTGCAAGTGTTTACCTTCTCCTCTTGACTGTCTAGTCCAGTCTTGGGTGAAGAGAGCTTTGCTTCCAGTTTGGCTATATTGTGCATCTCTCTCAGGCTGTAGTGTTGGGTGGTAGGAGGAGAGGGTTGTCTGTGTACATGAGGCAACTGCTGCATTGCCTCAAGATGCCCAGATTCATCAGGTAGACGGGAGAAATCACTGGGAGCTGACCCTTAGACATGCCTGGATAAGTGCTTATTTATTAAGTACTAAAAACTGCTTTCCACTAGACAAGTGAGGAATGTTGAGTGCTGTAGTAAGTGCTTACGAGTTTTGAACAAGTGCTGAGTTCAAAGAAACAGATTTGAGTGCTGAAACTAGAAAACTGGCTAGTTATATGAAACAAAAGTAAGCTAGAAGGCTTCTCTCCAACACAGAAGGGCTTGGGAGCTCAGAAGCCTGCAAACAGTCTAGACCACTTAACAGGAAAGGCAGGAAACAAGTTTAATTTTTTTCTTTTTGTTCTCTTTCCCAGATGCTCTCTTTGTACACAGTAGGAGTGCCTGAAATCAGAATATGATCTCACTGCACTCAGTTGAGTGAGCAAATGAGATGGGCCTAGAAGGAGTATCCAAACACAAATTTACAAGAGGGATGGGCAGTTTCAAAGCCACTAAGATTAACACCAAAACAGAAAAAGCGAGGGTGGGTGGGAAACCTAACTGAAGAACAGAGTCAAAACTTCCAGTTCAGTTAATGCAACACAGTTAAATCAATTTAAATACTGTATTATTTGAAAAAAAGTGCAGATAAAGGTACTTAAATGTCCAGTTAAATACAGCTAGATCTTAGCCGGCCAAAGCTGAGGTTTTAAGCAGAAAATATTTCAAACTGTACCACTTAAATAGGCAAGGACAGGAAATCAAAGAATGTGGCTACCCCACACCTGCAATAACAAACAAATAATAAAATTCAAGCAGCACTAACTGAAGAACAGAGTCAAAACTTCCAGTTCAGTTAATAATCATGCAACACAGTTAAATAAATTTAAATACTGTATTATTTGAAAAAAGTGCAGATAAAGGTACTTAAATTCTCTTATACGTCCAGTTGAATACAGCTAGATCTTAGCCGGCCAAAGCTGAGGTTTCTGAGTTTTCTTCTAAATGACTATAGAGTCTGTCGGCACCAATCCCAGTGATTAGTTTATACGTCGTCGGAAGGCAAGTTATTGGTCTATAATTTTTAGGGTAGCTTGCAGGTTCACGCTCAAGTAGGACCATTGTTTTTCCTGTTGTTAGCCAGGGTGGTGTCTGTTCAGGGTGCGCATATTAACAGTTCTTACTCATGGCAAATCTTCAAGCAAAGATGTTAATACTTTTAACCAGAAGTTAGGTGCTGCATCTGGGCCTGGGGTTTTCCAGTTTGAGGCTTTTCTTAACTTTGTTTCAATCTCTCTGGCTGTTGCTTTATCCCATTTCATATCCTGTGCCTTTAAACTTATTATTCTTTTACTTCTTCTATCCATTTAGCATCTTTGTTATGTTCCACAGGATCTTCGTAGATACTTCTCCAAAATGTATCTATTCTTTTTTTTGGTGGTCTTTCAATTCCATTTACCTTGTTTCCCAAGTCTCTCTCAAAATATTTTTGGGTCATCAATAAATTGCTTATTTTGTACTTTTCTTTTATATTTATCTGTGTATCTTCTAAGTTTTTCCACCTGTGCTGAGATTTTTAGTTTATCTGCAATAGTGCATGACAGATCTGGATCTGTTCTAATACTGCACATTGCTTCTACCAAGTCTATCTTTCTAAGTATTTTCATTAATCTGTTTCCTCTTCTATACCAACAGCTTTAAAACTTCGATGTTCTGATATAGTCCCGTTCTACTGGTTTCCCCTTAATTTGCAGATCCACTGCTCTAACCTTTTGTGGTGCTTTCTGAATTAGATTTTCTACACTGATTCCTTCACTTTGGAGGTATTCCATAACCTCCATTTCTATTTCTTTAACTCCTCCATTACTGATCTCCTGTTCCTCTGTCTTCTTATTTTTTGTATTGCAAAGTTTTCCATGTTCAGATTCCTTTGCCTGTATTTCTATTCAAGTATCTTTGGTGCTGCTCTTTTTGTACTGATTAGTTTGCTTTCCCCTTTGCATAGATATTACACCATATTAACTCTCTTTCGTTCCCATGTCCATATTTCTTCAGACGTCTTCTGATCTTCCTGTTTTTCCTTACTTTGGGGACTTGTTCCATCATGCTGTGATGTAAAGTACAGTTGTGTACACTTACCATAAATGTAGATGTTTAAGTGTATTCATTGTTGCAGTCATCACACTTGGTTTATCTGCCTGCAGGTAGCCCTCAGTCAGGCCCAAATACCAGAGATTTAGTATTTCTGCATCGGATGCTGTCACTCCAGGACTGACGTCAGGGGTATAAAAACAGGCAGCTGACACCATTACATCAGTTTTTCTTGACGCAAATGTTAGGCACCCCCCCAAATAGGGAGCTAGGTTATGGTGGGGAACACACCACCAGTAAAAAGTAAATACCAATACCCCAGATAGGGTTAGTAATAGCCATAGATAGGAGAGACAGAGAAAACCAGGGGGCTGGAGGAAGGGAAACCGGGACTGCAACAGTGAATACACTCAAACATCTACATTTATGGTAAGTGCACACGACTGTACTATGTTCTTCGTGTTTCACTGTTGCAGTCATCACACTTGGGTGGATTCCCAAAGCTGAAGAAGGGTGGAGGGCAGTCAAGAAGAGTTAGGGATGGCTAGTATGCCTTGCAGGACTGCTGTAGGAAATCCTACCCTGGATTTGGAAAAGATAGGCAGGTGGTAATTCTTGGTGAAGGCGGGTAGAGAACTCCAGGTAGCAGCCTCTAGGATATTCCTGGTAGGGACTCCCCTGAGAAATGCTATAGAGGTAAATGCTGCCCTAGTGGAATGTGTTCTGACCCCCTGAGGGGTTGGTTTCCCATGGTGCTTGTAGCAGAAATGGGTGCAGTGTGCTATTCATTTGGAAATGGTTTGTTTTGAAATGGCCTTGCCCTCTGCCCCTGTTGCAAAGCAGACTAGTAACTGGTCAGATTTTCTGAAGGGCTTAGTCCTACCAAGGTAGAATCTGAGCTGTCTGTGCACGTCCAAGGAGTGCAGGATCCTTTCCCCTTTATTTTGAGGATTAGGGAAGTAGGTTGGCAAATGGATGGATTGATTGAGAGCCACACTGGACACCACTTTGGGCATAAAGGAAGGGTTAAGTCCTGAGGTAAACCCGGTCAGCATGGAAAATAATGAAGGGTTCCACAGTCATGAGTGCTTGCAGCTCAGACACTCTTCTAGCTGAAGTGATGGCTAGAAGCAAGGCTGTTTTCCAAAAGAGGAATTTTAACTCTGCTGATGCAGCAGGTTCAAAGGGGGGAAGCATGAGCTTTTCTAGTACAAAGTTAAGGTCCCAAGCATAGGTGGGTGCTTTTCTTGGAGGCCTTAAGCTGTTTGCCCCTCTCAGGAACTGTTTGATAACAGCGTGCGAGAAGAGAGGTGGCTCAGTGTTGTAATGAGCAGAGATGGCTGAGGCATGTATCTTAATGGAGGAGGAGGACAGGCCTTTATAGAGTAGACCTGCTAGGTAATCCAGGATAAGAGGCAGTGAGGGCAGTGTTGTGTCCTCTCCTTTAGACTGAATCCATGAGCAGAACCTTTTCCACTTATCAGCATAGGATTTCTTGTACTGGGTCTTCTGGCTTCATGAATGACGTCCAGCACCTGTTTGCTTAAGGTTGCTAGGGGAGAATTCAAGGAATAAGCCAGGCTGCAAGATTTGGGGTTTGCAGTTATGGATGCAGAATCTGTCCCTCCTGTTGAGAGGAAGGTTGGATTCTGGTGTAGGTGCCAGGGTAGCACCAATGTCAGGCTGTGCAGGAGTGGTTACCAGTGTTGGCATGGCTAGTCTGGGGCAATCAGAATTGTCCTTGGTCTGTCCTGCTTTATCTTGAGTAATACTTTTGAAAGGAGGGGCAGAGGGGGAAACGCATAGATTGAAAGATTTACCAACTGAAAAGATAGGACATCCACTTTCCAGGCAATGCTGTGAGGATTCCTGGTGCAGAAATTGCCACGCTGGTGGTTGTAGGAGGAGGGAAAGAGGTCCACCTCTGGGGTCTCCCATTTATGAATCAGATGGCTGAAGGTGCTTTGCTCCAATTGCCACTCGTGTGGGTCTAGGAGATTTCTGCTTAAGTAGTCTGCCAGTAAGTTTTGTTTGCCTGGCAGGAATTGAGCTTGCAGATGGACTTGAATGTCCAAGGCTGTGTTCCACAGGGCCATGGCTAGCCTGCATAGTGGGTAGGAATCGGTTCCCCCCTGTTTGTTGATGTACCACATAACTGTAGTGTTCCCTGTTTTTATTAGCAGCTGCCCTGGAAAGATTAGGGATCTGAAAGCTGTCAGGGCATTCTGTACAGCTAGCATCTCTTTTTGGTAGATGTGCAGATAAATTTGACGTGGGCTCCATTGGCCCTGAATACATTTTCTGTCCATGTGTGCCCCCCTAGGCATAGTCTGATGCATCTGTGGTTAGGGTCTGGGCAGCTTGGGGTTGAGTAAATGGCAGTCCCTTGTTGTGGTTGCATGCTTCTGCCCACCAGAGGAACTCTGTCCTTAGGGTATGATAGGAATGACTGTTTCCAGGTCCTGAGAATGTTGGTACCAAAGACTTTTTAAGTACCACTGGAGTTTCCTCATATGCAGTCTTGCATATGGAATCAGCAGTATACATGAGGCCATGAACCCTAGGGCTTGCAGTATTTTTCTTGCAGATAGCTGGGTTCTGGTGCCCATTTGTTTGAAGCAGTCTGTCAAACAGACTTGTTTTTCTGAGGTGAGGAATGCCATCTGGGAAGTTGTGTCCAAGCTTGCTCCCAGGAATACAATCTTTTGACTGGGTACCAGTTTTGATTTCTCTTCACTGATGGTGTACCCCAAGGAGGTGAGAAGGTTTTTCACAAATGTCAGGTGCTGCAGCAGCAATTCCTGGCTGTCTGCCTGAATCAGGCAGTCGATCAGGTATGGGTAAATTTGGATATTTCTCTGCCTGCAGTATGCAATGGTTGGAGCCTGGCATTTTGTGAATACTCTGGGCGCAGTAGATAAGCCAAAGGGAAGTGCAGAGAACTGATAATGCATAGACCCTGCCCTGAAACGTAGATACTTCTGGCAAGATTCCCTTATGAGGATATGCAGATGGGCTTCCTTTAAGTCTAGGGTGACTAACCAGACATCCTTGGCTAGCATAGGAAGAAGCTGTTGCAGATTAAGCATTTTGAATTTTGGTACCACCAGGAAGGTGTTGAGAATGGAAAGATCCAGGATTGGGCACCAAGAGCCCTCTTTCCTGGGTACCAGGAAGAGTCTGGAGTAAAATCCTTGACCCCTCTGTTCTACTGGAACCGGCTGAATAGCTCTGATATTGAGTAAGGAAAGTACTTGGTTTTGAGCCTCTGCCCACTGGTTTGGAGGAAGGTCTGGAAACCCACTTGGGTTGGCAGTGAATGGAAGTAAAATTTGTACCCCAGGGATACAATGTTGAGGACCCACCAGTCCTGAGTGATGGACATCCATTTTTTTGCATGAAGGGCAAGTTTTCCTCAGAGGGGCACAAGCAATTGGGCAGGGCTGTGGAGTGGAGTAAAGAAGTCATTGTGAGCTTTTTCCATAAGGAGGTGGCTTACCACTCCATGCTTTAGGGGTGAGAGCACTCCATTGCTTAGATCTCTGCATACCCTGAGGACTGTAGTCTGGGAGGTCTGTTTCCCCTGGGTCTGGTTTGAGAAGGCCTGGAGGGGGCTGGAAAGGACCAGTGTTTGGAAGGGCAATGCCTACTTAATCTAGGGGGTTGCACTTGTAAGAATTCTTTAACAGTCTGCATAGACTTAGCTTTTTCTTCCATCTTTTTAAGAATTTCTTCTGCTTTGGTGCCAAACAAACAGTCCTTATTCAAAGGAGCGTCTAGTAACTTTGATTTGACATGGTTTGGCAAGGTCTGCTCCTTCAACCAAGCATGTCTTCTCAGTACAGAGCCAGTGACAACTGCCCAGCAAGATGCTTCTAGGGCATCAAAGCAACACTGCAAAGTATGCTTGCTGACTTGGCTTGCAGAGTGCATAAGCTCCTGCAATTCTTTATTTTCTGCACAGTCTGAAAATGTTGCCACTTTTTGTTTAATAAGTTCCATAATATGTTGCTAGTACTTCAGTATGTGAAACTGACAATTCAGTGCCCTAATAGCAAGAGTTGCAGAGGTATATACCTTCTTACTCCATCTGTCCAAAGCTCTGGAATCCCTGTCTGAAGGGGAGGGATTCTTGGCTGTAGTAGCCTTGATACCTTGAGACCCCTGGGAAATGATCTCTGGGTCAGCAGTAGGATTCTTGAAAAGAAATTTGTGAGTGTCACGTACTCTGTAGTACCTGTCTGGCTTCCTAGGGGCAGGAGGTTAAGTGTCAGGAGTAAGACTGGATTCCATAAAAACATCATTCACAACATCCAGGACAGGGGGTATTGCTAAGGGCCTGTGTTGAGGCAACTCTAGAAATTCTCTGAGTCTCTTTTTGGACTGAGGATAGTCTTGGCATTCCCAGTGGAAATGCTGTTGTAAGGTATGCAAGGTTTCACCAAAACAAAAATCCTCTGGAGGGGAGGCAGAGGGAATGGATTCCTCTGCGTCTGAATCCTCATAAGCAGATAAGGGCATGTCTCCATATTCAGAAATTTCAGAGTCATCGGACTCCTGGTCTGTAGAAGCTGAAGGGGACTGGACTCTGTCTCTTAGCAGGGAGAGGCTGATTTCCCCCAAGGTCTTCAGCCATTCTAAGCATTTGTTTTTGTGGCATGGGAGCAGGTGCATGCGCTTTGGTCGTCAATTTGCTAGGTGTAGTGCATACTCTGGGCCTAAGAAACTTAGTAGTTTTGGTTAAAAAAGTCATCAGTTTGAGTCGAACATCTGTTGAGCGAATAACTGCTTCAGAAGCTGGTGCCTGCTCAGTGACTGCGGACCCATCCAAGGTAGAGACATCCGCAGGTTCCATAGTCAAAGAAGAGTCTCGCGGCATACCAGACTTCGAATGGGTCTCAGTAGAGGCCTGCAAATCCACTGAAGCGGGCATCAGGGGCTGCAAAAGCACCTCACTGTGTACAGGCGGACTGGCGACTAGCTTAACAGAAGCGTCGGCGTCAGTTTTGGACCAATGCGGTCTGTCTCTGTCTTTATCTTTACGTTTTTTGGAATATCGGTAGTTGGATGGCTTACCGAAGCCATTTTGGAATACGGAGATCGAGAGCAAAAGAATTTAGCAACAAAGAGCCCGACGATGAATGGTTCAGGTGTTAAATTAGGCACAAAACCAACAGCAAGGGACGTTGTGGTCTGGGCCTAAACAGGTGATGTACTAAGAATGAAAATCTCTGTGAGGTACCTTCCTTTCCACAAGCAAGACAATTGTTAACTTTTTCTGACATCGGTTAGAGCAAGAAAAAAGGATCCCCAGTGGGGTACTTAGCTTTAGAAGACTTCAGGATTATTAAATTTGTAAACGAAAATTTAGGTAGCAGCCAACCGGCACTTGCGAACTGCTTCTGCTTCGGTGTCCTCGGCAAGAAAGACTGATGTAATGGCGTCGGCTGCCCGTTTTTATACCCCTGACATCCTGACGTCAGTCCTGGAGCGACAGCATCTGACGCAGAAATACTAAGTCTCTGGTATTCGGGCCGACTGAGGGCTACCTGCAGGCAGATAACCCAATTGCGATGACGCAACAGTGAAACACGAAAAACATCCTGTGTTAGACCTTCTACATTAAATCCTTCACTTCGCAGGCAGTCCATAACTTCAACTTCTTTTTTTTTTTTTAACTTGTTCTTAACTAATCTGCTTTTCTACATTCCCTCTTTGTGATATTTTTTTATTGTGAAATTTTCCATGTCTGGATGCCTTTGCCTGTATTTCTCCTGAAATATCTTTGGGGTTGCCATTTTTATGCTGATTAATCTGGCTTTCGCCTTTGTATAAATATTGCACCACATGAAATCTCTCTCTCTTTTCCATGTCCATATTTCTTTTTTATACTTTTCAAAAATATCTAGGTTTTGTTGTTTATATTTTCGCACTTCCTCAGATGATTCTTTTTTCCAAACAGATCAAAGTTTGCTGATCTATATACTGTTTCAGAAATCTGTTGTATTAATGAACACAAATTTTTATTTGAAGTTTCTGACAGTTTTTCTTGAGGAAGTATCATTTTATTCTTTAGTCTAATTTATCTCTTAATCTTTTGTACATCTTGTGCCTGGAAATGTTGGGCTTTTTGCGTAATAGTAACAACACATAATTTCTTTCTTATCCTCAATAGTCCACTCTATCGTCATTTTGCCTTTTCTCTGGCCTATCAGGTTTTGTGATTTTTGTGGACTGCTTCTTCCTTCTACAACAGGGGTGCCCATCCTCCCCATGGCCCTGGCCTGGCCCCATTGTAGGAATGTTTCTGTATTTTGAGGATTCTACACTGTCATTTTTTCCAGTCCTGGCATCAGTGTGCTTACAAGGGTTGGGTAATTTTTTATCCTGGGTTTAGTGCACCCAGCTATCTTTTTTCATTTTTGACCTACTTCTGTCCATGATATATGCTATAGAAATACAGTCTATATATCAGTGTCGCCTTGGAGAGAATTTGTAGAAAATGGGGTCCACTGCGTGAAGGTACTCACCAAGACTTGAGGATGAATTTAATTTCAGCACTACTACTCTCCTTTGCTTGCTGACTTTTCATCTCTCCATTCAGACCCGTTCATATTCATACATAGTGTATATATATGATTATTATCCTTAAGGATCTGCATACAAAATCCAATTTTCTCTCTATTTCTTGAACTTCCCCCCTTGCTTCATCATCTCTTTCCACTTTGAAATAGAACCTTTGATTGTGTTATGTGTATGAGCTTTAACTGCGTAGCTCTAAAATATCCCTTCAAACAAGATAAACCTGAACAACCTAGTCCTATTGGAAGGATCAATGCATCCCACTTAACTCTTGCCCTCTTTCCCTCAGACATAAATTCCTTACATTTTTTATTAATTATTGCCCACAACAACTCCTCGGCTTGATAAAAGTATGCTTGACCCGTATTCAACACTAAAGGAACTAAAAATATCTTCACTGCTTCTATCTTTCTAGCCATATCCATAAATAACAGTTATCAGTTTCTCAGTTTTGTATGATCTTTTGCTTAGTTTCTTCCCACTTTTCTTTTTCAAACACCTTTATTGAATTATCACTTGTGACACAGGCAAATCTACATTCATATAAAAGTAATCAAACTATATTAACAAAGAAAGAAGTTAGGTTTTACCATAACGTTCCATCTGTGTTGCTGATCTTCACATATCCTTGACAGTGGGTTCAGTTCTGAACCCTCAGAACCGACTTGGGCATTATTCCAGCTTGAGCATACCAAAAAAACTCTCAAGCTCAGCTGTACCCATAATTCTCCTTACCAAATTACCTCAGATTGAGTTTGCATAAAAAAGTGACAGACGAGTACCACAGAAAACTGAGAAACTTTGAGTCCAGAAAGAGAGCCTCTGTCACAGAGGAACCTGATCCACCGTAATAAAAAACATGAGATGTGGAGGGAAGGTGGGTATGTCAAGGATATGTGAATATCAACGGGTCTATATCACACAATCAAATCAGTAAACATTGAATGCTCACGAGTGAATATTCACATCCTCGAAGTTGATATATTTTGCTCACGGGACAGTGAAGATCGCGATTTTTGCCCTTTCCTCACTGTAGTGCGATCTCAGAGTAGGAATATATATTTAGCAGGGGGGGTTGCAGCCCCACACGATACAGTTTTAGAGTACATGAATATTCGCTCATGTGAGCGTTTGACATTTACTGATTGAATGTTGCGATATAGACGCAAGATCAACAACACAGATGGAACGTTATGGTAAGACAAATTCTTTACCAGACGTTGTCAGTCTTCACATAGTCCTTGACAGTGGGACAAAGTCCCTAGCAACCTAAATCTTGGGAGGTCTCATGGAAGAATATTCCTGAGGATCATTGAGCCGAAGGATGCCCTTCCCCTAGAGATCAAGTCCAGTTTGTAATGAGTAATAAATGTATGTGGAGAAGCCCAAGTAGCCACTGCGCAAATTTCGTCTAAAGAAACTTTGGAGTGAAACACTGAAGATACAGCTACTGCTCTAGTGGAATGAGCCCTAACAGGCCTTTGTAGTGGTAAATTGCTTTTGTTATAGACAAAGGTAATACAGTCCTTAATCCACTTAGCTAGGGTAACTTTGGAAACTGGCTTCCCTCTTGCCACTGAAGAAAAGGAAACAAACAATTGGTCTGATTTCCTGAACTCTTATGTTCTCTGTAAATAGAAGCAGAGTTGTCTGTACATTTAATAAATGGAGAGAATATTCACCTTTGTTAGTATAATTGGGGGAGAAAACTGGAAGTTGAATAGTGTTGTTAAGGTTGGATTCAGAACCTACCTTTGACAGAAAGGAAGGGTTAATTCTCAAGGAGACCCTATCCTTATGAAAAATTATATAAGTAGGTTTACAAGATAAAGTCTGAATCTCTGAAATTCTCCTTGCTGAGGTAACGGCTACCAAAAATAATGTTTTCCAAGAGAGGAATTTTAGATCACATTTGTCTGAAGGTTAAGAAGGGGGGGTAAATTAGAGACTGTGGAACTAAATTCAGGTCCCAAGATGCTAAAGGTTCCTTATATGGTGGTCTAAGCATCATGGAATCCTTCAAAAAGGCTTTGCAAAGTTTATGGGAAATAAAAGAGGAGCCATTCAGAACCAAGTGAAAGTTGGAGATCGCAGTTAGATGCACTCGAATAGTAAATGCTGAGGCTCCTGTTTCAAACAGTGATGACAAAAAGGCTAAAACCTACTCGACTGGAGCTGAATATGGGTCAATATGAGATTTGGCCATCCACAGAGAAAATTTCTGCCATTTGCCAAGGTACAATTTTCTGGTGGATGGTTTGTGACTGGCCAAAAGATTTGTTGAGCTGATGAACTAAGAGAGGAATGCCTGGCAATGATGGGAATGGGAAAAGTCATGCGGTGAGCTTGAGGTTGTGTAGATTCGGGTGAAACAATCCGCCTGAGTGGAACAACAGGTCTGGAGTTGGATCCAGACTTAAGAGTTTCCAAACTAGAGGAGGCCAAAGGAAGGGAAACCAGATTTGTCGAGGTCAGAACGGGCCAATAAGGATTATCTTGTTCCTCAACCTGACTGCTTTCTTTAGAAATTGAGATATAAGAGGGATCAGGGGAAACACATATAGAAGACCAGGGGCCAGTAGTGAAGAGCATCTCTCAGTGACTCCCCCGGAGGGGGGAATCAGGGCAAAGTAGTTGCTGCACTTGTTGTTCAGAGGGGAGGAAAATAGGCTGTAGGCTGGCCCCTTAAGTGAAATACCCTTTCTGCCACAGATGGATTGAGACACCACCCATGAGGCATTAGAATAATCCTGCTTAATATGTCAGCAATCATGATAGGTGTCCCCGGAATGTGCGTTGGTATGAAAAAACAGTTGGATGGAATAGCCCATTGCCAAACTCTGAGGGCTTCCTAACAGAGGAGGTAGGATCTGGTTCTACCTTATTTGCTGATGTGCCAGACTACTGCTATGCTGTCTGTTTGAAATGCAATCGTCCCCAAAGGGTGGTCTAGATGAAATGCTTGCAATGCTAAGAGCACTGCCTCATATCTAGAGCACTGATATGCAAGTTGGCCTCAAGAGGGGACCAAGTGCCTTGGACTGTCTTTCCCAGATAATGCCCCCCACCTTATCAGGGATGTCTCTGTGGTCACTATGGCTTGGGGTTGAGAGGGAACAATGAGACAGCCCATCAAAATTTCACTGTAGTGAAGCCACCACTGAAGATCCTATTTGCATTGGTTGGTAACTGTGATAAATTGAGACATCAATTGGTTTAACATTGACCATTGAGACACTAGTTGCCACTGAATAATTCTCATGTGATATCTCGCTAATGGAACTAGGGTAACAGAAGCTGCCAAAAACCCTAGGGCTTGTAGTAGAAGCCTTGCTGGTACTTTGTTGTTACTGACAATCTGGCTGACTTGACCTTTTATTCTTTGTAGGCTTTCTATGGATGCAATGCTCGTGACTGTGTTTATCTCTGCTCCAATGAACTCCAACTGTTGACATGACTGTAACTTGGACTTTTCGTAGTTTACAGTAATGCCTACACCAGCACAGATCTGTAGTGTATAATCTTGAGCCTCTTCGAGAAGACGCCTGGTGGAAGCAGTAAGCAGCCAGTCATCTACATATGGAAACACCTGGAATCCTTGCAGTCTGAGATGAGCTGCAATCACAGCCATGAATTTGGTGAACACCCTGGGGGCTATGGTGAGACCAAAGGCAGTGCTCTGAATTGGTAGTACTGGCTCCCAGCCGGAAGCGCAGATATCCCCTGGACCGTTTGTCTATTTTTATCTGGTAATACATGTCCTGAAGCACTAGAGAGCACATCTGGTCGTCATTTCCCAAAAATGGGAAGCTAGACTGCACCATGACCATCTGAAATTTGGTCTGCTGAACTGACTCGTTCAGCCTGCTGAGATCCAAGATTGGTCTCCAGTCCCCTGTCTTCTTTGGCACTAAAAAGAACCTTGAGTAGATTCTGGATCCTATTTTGTCTGGTGGGACTGCTTGGATGACTATTTTGTCCAGCATTTTTTTTAATGTCTAAGACTGCTGCTTCCCTGTGAGTGAGTGGAATCTCCGGGATTTTGGTTGCAGGTTTTGGATGAACTAGAAAGGGGACATTGTAATCTCTGGTTATGATCCTCTGTACCCAAAGGTCCTTTGTTATCTTTAGCCAGGTATGTTGATACAGGGATAATCACCCCCCCCCCCCGACTCCCTCCAGAGGACAGCAATAGGGCCTCGTTTCAGCAATGCTGATAACAGTTCACAGGGAAAGAATCCTTGGAACTCTGACTCTGAAGGCCATTTCTGTCTTTTCCTTGGCATCTCCCATTATTACTCCCCCCCCCTGCCCCAGGGGATGTCATTGCCACAAGTGTCCTGGAAAGGCCCTTTTTACTTTTTAAACCATAGCCTCCCACTTCTCTGGTTCCTGGAATAAGGTCACTGGGGAGTGGAGAAGTATATGTCTGTGGCAGAAAGAGTCGTTCCATCTTTCTCACATCTGACTAGAGTATCCTTGACTGTGGTACCAAATAGGGACGCACTGTCAAATGGAGCATTGATGAAAGAAAACTTAATTGGCTCCACAAAGTCACATAAGCGCATACAGTCAGGTCTCCTGACGACTACACCTGAACCCGCTGCTATTGTTGACCTTTCTGCAGATGTGCAATTAGCTTCATGGACGAATTCAACATCGATTCTAAGGTTGCGAGCTGAGAAGTCACTATGTCTCGAACTCCATCAGCTGCTGCTCCTGACAAGGTATCTGAAAGTTCTTTTATCAGATCCCTTTGTAATCTGGTAAATTATGCCATGTAATTCAAGGACCTAACATTGAAGGTCAATGAAGCATAGACGCACTTCCCAAATCTATTCATAGCCCTAAATTCCTTATTAGGGGGATGGATAATGGGACTCTCAACAGCAAGTTCCCTCTTAATGACTGCTGCAACCACCATGGCGTCTACTGGGGTTCCCCTTAGTCCAATGTGGTTGATCCTTGGAGGCTGACAATATACGATCTGGTCTCTTGGGGACTGGCTCGATCAGTTTTATGACATTGTCAATGGGCAGAGAAATCCAAGAGGTGGAGGGTTGAACACGAAAAGCCTCAAGATATAAAGACTCCTCTGAGGAAGGTTGGGTGGAAGTCCAGCCTCCCCTCTGTTTCAGGATCTCAAGGATGACCCTGAAGGAAACATCGTCGGGGGAAACTTGGGAAAACCTTCCCCTTCATTGAAATCAGTATCTTCCATGAATGACTCCCGCGGGGAGTCCAGGTGCTTCCTCTTATACTTCCTCTTCGCAGAGAACTCTTCAGTGGGATGTTCCGGAGAGGTATCCAAAGAGGACATAACCACAGTGGTTAGATCCTGAATTTTTTGTGCTCTCTGGTCCCAAGAAAGAGGATGGAGGAAGCTCCGGTCTAGGGGAAAGACCAGATTGTCAATATATATAAAAGGAATTCACTTACAGAAGAAAATCTGCTTTGCTCGAGAGTTTGCAGGTGACGGGTCTGGCACTTTGAAGCAGCAAACGAGATTTGAGGTAACTTGGTAAGGAGCATTATGGGTAGGGCTGAGCGAGACAGTTTTTTTGGTACATGTGAGCTGGAAGAACAGCCAAGTCGGTTCCGAGGGTTCAGAACCGAACCCACTGTCAAGGACTATGTGAAGACTGACATCAGATCAAACATTATACTTCACATATATTATTTATCATATAACCTAAGCAACATTACATAAATTATTCAGTTCCCGTTTTATTTTTTTTTAAACAAGAAACATCTTTAGTAAACCATCACATACTACACAGGCAATCATACATTTACATAAATGAAAACAATCCACACTGACACAATCCTAGTTGCAAGCATTTTACATCACAAACCTTAATGACACACTCCCAATTGCAAACATTATACATCCCTTATAATCTACCCAATCTTTCTTCACTCAAACATTACATAGCTCAATTAAGTCCTGCCACCTTTTAAACCTCATTCCTCCCGTGTATGCCTTGTTCCCACAATTCCCATTTTTTCCTATGTAGTTTGCTCCTACCCTTTTCTAAAGATCTTAAATCCAGTTGCTTTATCTCTGTTACTATATTCACTACATCCAGTAGAGCTGGTTTAGATTTTGATTTCCATTTTCTAGTAATTGCTTTTTTGGCCACCACCATTATTAGACACAGCAAGGCCTTACTATGTCTAGGCAATTCCGATTCTGTATCATAGCTCAGAAAAATCATCTCCTTCATCAGACCAATCTGCTCACACAGCATCTCTGACAGTGCATTCCACAGAGAATCCAAGTCTCTTCCCAATTAGCCTTATCTGCTATAAAAGAGGCCTTCTATAGCCATACTCCTAAATACTTTATCTTATCGTGTCCCCATATATATGGGTATTGCTGAGCCAATTTGTGTGGGTACATAATATATGACTACATTCTTTGTTTTATCTTCATTAACTTTATACCCCAGAAAGACTTGAAACTGTCTCAAAATGTTCCACAACACTGACAAGTCCTTTTCAATATTTATCAGGTATAAAATTATATCTGCAAATAAAGCCAACTTTTCTTGATTACCATACCAATTACATCCTTGTATTTCTGAGTCCCGTATTTTATTTATTTATTATTTGTTGATCAGGAATGTCCAAATGAGCTTGGGTCCTTTTTCAGCAGAGGCCCGGGGAGAAAAGCTCCACAAAGTATTATATACACCATAAAAATGTTTACAAACAATACAGTATGCATGAGGTAATATAAACATGCATTATAATGCTTGGATTCCCAACTGTAAGATGAGAGTTTAAAGGTGTTATCTACAAAAAAAGGCAATAAAACCAAATGTTAAAGTCTTTCATATATTTCCAACACATAAGGACTTCACGATATAGAGGGGAAGTAATGACAATTAACTCAAGAGTTTAAGAAAAGAGTATAGAGGTACTGTACATCAAATCTTAGTTCTTACAGGCAAAAGCATGTACATCAGTAATCAGAAGCAGAGGGGACGTTGATAGAGAGAGTAGGCGATAGAAAAAGTATGGCTATGGATAAAAGAGGGAAAATTATTTACTTATTTTAAATTTGATGACCGGGGAAGTCCGCTGGGCCACAAAGAGTCCCTTTTCAGGGGACGCCCGGGGAGAAAAGCTCCAAGACATTCCAAGTTAAATGTTACAAAGAAATAACAGAGTTCATACAGAACAATTGAACATTACAGAAGAATAATACATTATGTAATAAAGCACTTAGAGAGTTAACATTGAAGAACATGAGGAATTACTACATCTTTGCAGGTTAGGTAAACTCAACACTAACAGAAGAACAAAATGTGACTTAAGCTCTAAATGAGTTAACTTTTAAAACATAGCTACAATCCATTTGTGGTTAGATGAACCATTATTTTGAAAGGCGCACCAAAACTATTTGTTATTGAAAGTATAGTACATTAGATAACAGAGAAATTCAGTCCCAGGTAGGGGATGAGAATGTTTTAGGATGACAAGAGGCATTAGTAGTGATAATAAGTGATGATTTCAGTGCAGGGAAGAAAGAAAGGGTAGAGAGGGCTTTATGTTGGAGCATGACATGGGCATTCACATTTGGCTGTTAGATGAGAGAATAGCTGAGATTTGAAATTAGTATGGTTTGGTAGGTTGCATATGTGAGGGGGGGGAGAGAGTTCCACAGTTTAGCTAAGGAGTAGGAAATTAGTAGATGGCCAGGAGGTCATATGGGTTTGTGGACCAGAAGGAGATTTTGGTTTGTGGATCTGAATGGGCGGTAGGGTATATAGGGTTTTAAGGATGTAGTGAGAGATGGGCAGTTTGTAGGATTAAAGATGAGCTTGTGGGCAATGGTGAGTTGTAGGTAAATGAGGCAGTTGGGTAGTTCAAGCCAATTGAGGGAGAGAAGGGAGTGGCAGTGGTGGGATGAGTATTTAGAATTGGATGCAAATTTGCAGATCTTATGGTAGTAGCATTCAAGTTTGGAACGTAAGCCAAGGTGGAGATTGGTAAACAGAGGGGCACCATAAATAAGGGAGGGGAGCAGAAAGATGGATGCTAGGGTTTGAGGAGTAGAGGGGCTGAGGAAGCGGTTGTGTCTGTAGAGGAGGCCAATCTTTAGGTGGGTTTTTTTGATTGTGGAATGGATGTGGGTATCAGATTTTAGTTCTTCATCTATGATGATGTCGAGAAACTTTATTGTGGGAACAATTTCAAAGAGGGTGTTGTTCTGGCTCTGTATGGTGAAAGAGGTTTGTGTCAATAATGGAGTTTTTGGAAGGGGAAAATAACATCAAATTGTTTTTTTATTTTGGCATTAAGAGCCAAGTGGTTGGACTGCATCCAAGATTCTGTTGAGAAGAAGGCTAATTGGGTTTTTGCTAGGAGCTGAGAGGGACAGAAGGCTGAGCAGACAATTGTTGAGTAGTCTGCATATTGGATGACAGATGATTCTGGGATGGAGTGGCGGAAGTTGTTATTGAATAGGGAAAAGAGTAGAGGGCCAAGAATAGAGCCTTGAGGGATGCCTGTGGAAGTAGGTAGGAAGGGAGAGGTTGAAGTTTTCCATTGGACAGCTTGTTGGCAGCTGGACAGGTAGCTGGAAAACCAGGCTATGGTGATGGGAGAGAGATGTAGAGTGGAGAGTTTGGATATGAGTAGGGTGTGAAAGACGGTGTCAAAGGCTTTTGACAGATCTAGGAATAGTGCAGATACAAATTTGCCTAAGTCACACGCATGGTTGATGATTTCCAGAAAGGAAAGAAGGGCAGTCATGGCACAGTGGCTAGAGGGAAAGCCATGTTGGGTAGGGGATAGGAGGCTGTTTTGGGTTAGGTGTGTCATGAGTTGTGCTTGAATGGTTTTCTCTAGAATTTTAGAAAGGGGGGGAAAGGATAGCAATAGGCCTGAAGTTGGTGGTTTCAGAGTTTTTGCCACCTTTGTGGAGGGGGATGATGTAATCATGGTGCCAGATAGAGGGAACGTTTGATTCTTGAATGGATCTATTTATGAGAATTGAGATAGGATAGGCAATACTATCTGCTGATTCTTTCAGGAAGGTAGGTGGGAGGTTATCAGGTGCATTGTGACAGGGTTTGAGTTTGAGGAGAAGTCTTCTAATGGTGGATGTGGAAATGGGAGAAAGGCAGAAGGGCCTGGAAGGGGGTAGTTGATTAGGGAGGAGGTTGTGGTGGGAGTGGCTGGAGGAGGGTGGTGGGAAGGAGAAGGATAGTTTGGCTATGCAGTCTTTGAAGAATGAGTTAAAATGGGTGACTGTGTCAAAGTCGGAGAGAGTGGGATTAGGGCAGCAGTTATCTTTACTACCAGGATGTAAAATGGATAATATGGAGTCCCAGAAATTTTGGGGATTTGTTGAGTGCAATGACTGGAGTTTGGAGTAGTGGGCTTTGCTATCTTTAATTATAAGCTTTTTTGTGTAGTTTCGGAGTTGCTTAAATTCTAGTAGGGATTTGGGGGTTTTATGTTTTTGATATTGTTTCCATTTTTTGTCCCTATGTTGCATGGCCAGTTTAGTTTCATTTGATACCCATGGGCAGGGATTGGTTTTGATGTGTTTGGTTCTGGAGGGGGCTTGTTGAGTTGAGGAGGATCAGGAATGAGTGGTTAAAATAGGATACAGCATCATCTAGTAGAAAGATTTTTAGCGGGGACCAGTCAGTGAGCTTTAGGCATTGTGAGAAAGTTTCAGAGTTGAAAGAGGAGAGGTTGCGGGTTTGAATGTAATGGTGTTGTTTTTGCAGTGGAGATGGGAGCCGGTCGGTAAAGGTAGGTAAGTGATCACTGAGAGGATCTGGTATAAATCCTGCAGAGGTGATAAGACTTAGGCGAGTTGTTAGGATCCAGTCAATGATGGTTTCAAAGGTACCATCTTTATTTGGTCTGGTTGGTGAATCAGTTAGTTGGGACAAATTGTACAGGTTGATAGTCTGGGATAGGGCATCAGAGTCTAAAGTGGCCCAGTTGATGCTGGTGTCAACCAGGATGTAGGTTTCATTATTTATATGAGAGGAGAACCAGGATAGGATGTTCTCAAGTGTTTTGATGTTATCAGCAGGGGGAATATAGAGGGCAGTGATACAAATGTGGTTGTTTATTTTTAGAAAGCCGATTGTAATTTCAGCACTGGCAAATGTTGATATTTTACTGGTGTAGGAAGTTATGGTATGGGAGGAGGGGTAGATTATAGCTACTCCACCTCCTTTTTTGTGGGCTCTGTCATTGCGAATGATTTGGTAACCAGGTGGTAAGATTTTGTTATCTTTATGTAGGATTTGAGCCAGGTTTCATAAATGGTGGTTATGGGAGAGCCAAGCATGGAGGTTACGGATTTTGTTTCTAAGGCTTTGTGCATTAAGTGCAATGAGGCGAATGGACTTGGATTTGTTTGATAGGGAGGAGGGTTTAGTGACATTAGTGATAGAGGTGGGTCTGGGGTTAGGGTGGATGTCACTGGCAAGTGAGAGACTGGTATGGTGAAGGAGTAGAGTGTGGAAATGTAGTGGGGATGGGTAGAATAGGTTGTGTGAGGCTAGTAATTTTTTGGTGTGAAGTATGAGAGACGAGTGGAGGGGGAATGGGGAGGGGAGTAGCTTAGGTCTGAATAGGTGTGTTGGGTTGGAGAAGAACAGTTCATGAGAGATGTATGCCACTATTGGCACAATATCCTGTAAACAAACCAATGTTATTTATATTAATAGTTTCCACTCAAAAGTTGTCATACATATATAATAGAAGGAACCCACTTATAGACAATATTGAACAGCATCAACCCTGTATAATTTATAACCATTTGTGTTAGCACAAGAAAGTACAAAATGCTAGCTGACAAATAACGTTAATTCAATATGTCCCTTAAACTTCCAACGGACCTGGTGCCAGCCTCAACTTATAACCAACGCAGGAGACCGCACCACAACAATACAAGTCAAAAATACACAGTTAAAGAATCATTAAAACAAAAACTAAACAAAGTCTCTGTGGATATAATAAGTCCGATCTCAATAAACAAATGACAGCCTTTGCTTCTTCACCCCTCTGAAAGATGTCCAGCAAAAGGTATAACAGTTATTACCACTTAGCCCCAAAGCAAACATGGTTTATGCTCAATAAATGTCACAAATGGGCCTAGTTCGTTGATCGCTTGTACCTTATTAAATCGACGACAGCCTTTGCTTCTTCGCCACACACACTGGATGAATGGTTGAATGATGTTAGATGTGGTTTTTATATAAGTGATGTATCCATCAGTGGCCCCGACCTCTTCTTGTTGAATTCTCCCCCTCTTAAGCTGTCAGAGTAACTCAAGCGTGATCTTTATTGCTGTTTTTTGTATCGGGACTGGTGCTACCACATTCGTATTTAACTGCAAGTTGAGAGGTACATCTACCTACATTACTTTAAAATGGGAAAATCGCAAATTCCTGTTTGCA
Source organism: Protopterus annectens (assembly GCF_019279795.1). NCBI lineage: Eukaryota > Metazoa > Chordata > Ceratodontiformes > Protopteridae > Protopterus > Protopterus annectens. The sequence goes on from NC_056734.1 coordinate 703,435,273, forward strand.
CAGCAACAAGCCAACCAGGTACAAGAAAGTTAGCAACGTAAAACCACAGCACACAAATTAGTTAGCCTTGCTTTAAGACCGACTGGCTGGACAAAATCAACTAGCTCGACAGGTAGGAACGAGAAAAATATTATCTCCATTTTATTTGTAAATTATAAATTTGCTCAAATGTCCATAAAACAAACCTAATTTACGAATGTCCAGGTCTCACGTCTACGTACAACTACAATAAGAGATTTTTACAAGTACAATTAGAGCTTTGTTTAAATTTGTAAATAAGAGAGGAGAGTAGTAGTAGTTTAGAATCAAGTGAAATCTGAGAAAGGGGAGTAAGTTAAGTGGGAAAAGAAGGGAGGGAGGTAAATATGAGTAGTGGAGAAATTAAGAGAAAAGGTATTGGGAGTTAGAGTTCTGTAGCGGGAATTACATACAAATTGAGAAGGAGATGTATGCAAAGAGGTTCAGGTGATTAAGTTCATGGTGGCTGTGTACAGGATCAAGTCCAGGTATTTGTAAAGTGGACTTTTAGGGTGATATTAAATGGGAGCCGCTGTGTAATAGAGCTGACTGTTAAAGGTAGCTTATTCCAGTGGATAGAGGGAAGATGGTTGTAGAGGGTTTCACCAATTGATTTTTTAAGTTTACAGATGTCAAGGAGGTTATGGTTGGTGCTTCTAAGTTTTCTGGTTGGGAGGTAGTAATTTAAGATGTTGGAAATGTTAGGGCAGAAGGAGGGTTTGTAGAGGATGGAGTGGATAATACTAAGTTGATAGAAAAGAAGTTGATTGGGGAACTCAAGCTAGTTTAGTGTTTTCAAAGCCAAACAGTGATGGGATTTAGGTTGAGTGTTGGTGGCAAATCTAGCTATTTTGTGATATGTATTTTTCATCTTATTCAGTAGTGTTACCTGTAGTTTAGTGAGGATTTGAGAGCCATAGAAGAGACAAGGTATGAGATAAGCAAGAGAAAGTAACCATCTTGCCTCTGCTGTGAGATATCTTTTTATGGTTAGTATTTTTGATACAGTAATTTATATGAAGGTCGAACTTTAGTTTATCATCAATTATGACCCCTAGTAGTTTGGTATGGGATTCAACATTGATGGTGGTGGTTGTTTAATGAGGTGATAGTGAAGGCTAAGGTGTTATGAGTGTGTGATTTACACAGAAATAGAAGTAGTTTAGTTTTCTTAGCATTGAGTATTAGCTGGTTATTGGTTAGCCAGGTCTCAATATTTGTGAAAGTTTGGGTTTTGAAAAGCAGGTCTGAGAAATAATCAGAGGAGGTGATGACTGTAGAATCGTCCGCATATTGGATGAGAGTTGAGTTAGGGCAGGATTTATAAAGATTGTTAGTAAAAATGCTGAATAGAAGAGGTCCTAAGATAGAGCCTTGGGGCACATCTGTGGTGACTGGCAGAGGAGGGGACAGTATAGAAAGCCATCTAACAGACTTGTTGTCTATTGGACAGGTAGCTGCTGAACCAGGAGATATTGGATGGGAACAGATTACGTTCTGTTAGTTTAGAAATGAGCAAAGGATGAGACACAGTATCAAATGCCTTGGATAACTCCAGGAATAGGCAAGAAACTAGTTTGTTATTGTCTCTGGATTGCGCAACAGAAGTGGTAAAAGCAATGAGAGCGGTGGAAGTACTATGGTCCAGTCAAAAAACATGCTGAGTAGGTGTTAAAAGGTTTTCTAGTAACAGGTGGCATAATAATTGTGCATGGACACATTTTTCCATGATTTCTGAGAGTGGAGAGAGAGAATAGCTAGCTATAGGTCTAAAATTGGAAATTTCTGCAGATTGTTCTCCTTTATGGATGGGGACAGTATAGAATTTTTTCCAGATAGAGGGAACAGTAAATTCAGACACTGAGCGATTTATCAGAATAGATATGGGATATGCAATGAAACAGGCTGCTATTTTTAAGAAGTTTGGTGGCAAGTTGTCAGCAGATGGGGAGCATAGCTTTAGGTTCTGAAGAAGTATTTTGCTATAGGCAGTTGATACAGGTTGAAGAGAAAAAGTATTTTTGGGGGGATTCGGGTGTTTTTCAGAGTGAGGGCTAGACAAATCAGAAGCAAGGTGGAGTTAGGAAGAGATCTGGAACTAGAAGGCAGTAATTTACTGATGGTGTTGATGAAAAAGGAATTGAACTAGGTGGCTATTTCAGTGGGAGACAGGTTAGGATCAGGGTTAGGAGATGGTGGGTTACCTGGATGTAATATGTGGTTAACTGACTTCCAGAAGTCACTAGGGTTACTAATGTGATTAGAGGCGGATTTGTGAGTAGAGGTTTATTTCATCAGACACTATCATTTTTTTAGTTTTTGTTTCTAAGTTCTTTATATTTTTGTAAGTCTGAAGAAGATTTTGATTTGGTGCATTTTTTCCACGCAAGATCTCTGACATGGATATAGGAACGAGTGGTGTTGGTAAGCCAAGGGGAGATTTGAGATTTAAATCTTGTTTTTCGAAGAGGGGCAAGAGCATTGAGAATATTTAAGAAAGTTGAATTGAAGTATAGGACAGCATCATTAAGAGGCAGTGAAACAGGGGAAGACCAGTTAATGGAGGATAGGAGGCTATTTAATATCCTGGGTTGAAGTTGGTCAGATTATGGAAAGTTTTATATTTGTGAATAATAGTAGTATGGCAGGTGTGTATAAGTACTCAGATAGGGGCATGGTCACTAAGAGAATCAGATAGTGATTCAAGTTTATGGCATTTATTGGGATGAGATACTAGTATCCAGTCAATGAGTGCGAGTTTGATAGTTTACTTAGGTGGGTTGGAGTTGAGATGACCTGTGTGAGCCATAAAGGTTTATACTTTGACAAGGGGGAAGTCTGTTTTAAAGTGATGCCAATGTATGTTGACATCCCCTAGGATGGCTGTTTCTGTAGTAATGTTATCTGAGAACCAAGACAGTATTTGTTCAAGGAGGGAGATATTATTACCAGGAGGTATGTATATGGCTGCAACAGTTAAGGTGTTTATTGAGAATTACATTAAGAATTTCAGCATGGTGGAAAGGAGGTAGAGAGATGTTAGTGGAGGTTACTGTGAGACGGTCAGGGTAAAGGATAGCTACTCCTCCACCTTTTCTATTTATTCTATCCAGTCGCAGTATGTTATAGCCAGGTGGGAAAAAATTGTTATCTGAGTTATGTGGTTTGAGTCAGGTCTTTGTGAGAATCAGGAGGTCTGGGGAGTGCAGGTCTATCTATTCTGAAGTTTTTTTTCAGAATGCTACAGATATTTAGAGCATAAAGCTTGAGGTGCTTATTAGTTAGGGTGGAGTTATACTTTGGAGTGGGGTTGCAGTTGGTGTTAGTAGATGAAGGGAGTCCTGGGTTAGGGTGAATGTCAGCAGACTTTAATAGAGTAGTGACTAGTACAGAGGAAATCAGGTGAAACAGAAGTAGGAGAGTTTTTTTTTTTTTGTTTTACATGAAACGTTATCATGATGCAGAAAGTTAGTAGGTTGGGGCAGGAGAATTGAATGAGAGAGCAGAGAGGGAGATATAGTAAAGTAGTCTGAGTTAAACAAGGGTTGAGAGGTTAAAGTACAGGTAGGAGATGGTTGTTGTGGGTTGAGACTATGTTCAATTAAAGTAAGGTAATACAATATAGAAAGTAAGTATAGGAAGAGTGCAGGTAGAGACATGGGTTGGTTGAAAGATAATGGAGAGGAGGGAATGGGAAAAAAAGTACAGTTTTGTACCTACCATAAATGTAGATGTTCGAAGATCCACATTGCTGCAGTCCTTACACTTGGGTAGTCCGCTGTCCTCGGTCGGCCCGAATATCAAAGTATAAGGCTGACGTCGGTCAAGGCGCATTTGACTGACATCAGGACGTCAGGGTACAAATGCGCATGACCGACGTCATATCCTCAGTCTTTTCTTGCCCCAGATGTCAGAAGACCCTAAAAATAAAGGTCAAAACCAAAAGACAGCAAACAAACAAACCAACCACCCTTGCACTAATTATATGTACAATATATACAATATACACAATATTTACAACCCAACCCACACAACCACCTCTAACTACAGAGGGGAAGGAGGGAGGGTAAATTGGACTGCAGCAATGTGGATCTTCGAACATCTACATTTATGGTAGGTACAAAACTGTACTATGTTCTTCATCTCACATTGCTGCAGTCCTTACACTTGGGTAGAATCCCAAAGCAGAGGTAAGGGAGGATGGCCAAACTATAAGGAAGCAGGAGCTGCCAAAATGCCCTGCAAAACAGCAGTGGCAAAACCAGCCCTGGATTTAGAGTAAAGTGGTAGGTGATAATGCCTAGAGAAAGTATGCACTGAACTCCAAGTAGCTGCCTCCAAAATATCCTTGGTTGCCACCCCTCAAAAAGCTGTCAAGTGGCAGTAGCCCTAGTGGAATGAGGCCTAATCCCAGCTGGAATCTCCTTGCCATGATGGGAATAACAGAAAGCAATGCAAAACCCAATCCACTTAGAAATAGTTTGTTTTGACACAGGCTTGCCCTGAGAACTCAAAGCAAAAGAAACAAATAACTGCTGAGACTGCCTGAACCCTTTAGTTCTGTCCAAATAATATCGCAACTGCCTGTGTACATCTAAAGTGTGCAAAATCTTTTCCCCTTTATTTTGGGGATTTGCATAAAAAGTAGGCAAATGAATAGTTTGGTTTAAAGCCACACTAGAAACCACTTTAGGCATAAAGGAAGGATTAGTACGTAAAGATACCCTATCCTTATGGAAAATTAAGAAAGGCTCAACCGCCATAAGGGCCTGCAATTCAGAAACCCTTCTTGCAGAGGTAATGGCCAACAAAAGGCAGTCTTCCATGATAAATATTTCAACTCAGTAGTAGCTGCAGGCTCAAAAGGTTGTAGAGTGAGTTTCTCCAACACAAAATTGAGATCCCAAGCAGGAGTAGGAGCTCTACGTGGGGGTCTTATATTCTTTGCCCCTCTAAGAAATTGCTTGAACAAAGGATGAGAAAACAATGGTGGGTCACAGTCATAGTGAGCTGAAATTGCTGCAGCATGAACCTTAATAGAAGAGAAGGACAAACCTTTGTCCAGTAACTCAGTAAGATATTGAAGAGCCACACTTAAATTAGGCTCAGAAACATCAAAATCCTTTGCTGGACTCCAAAATAAAAATCTCTTCCATTTATCTGCGTACACTTTCCTTGTACTAGGCCTTCTAGCTTCCAAAATCACATTCAAAACTTGTTGTGGAAGTTGAGACCCTCTATGGTTCAAAACAGAATATGCCAGGCTGTTAGGTGAAGAGAGTGAAGTTTGACATTGAGCAAATGACTGTCCTCCTGGGACAACAGGTGTGGAATCGAAGGCAAAGGCCATGGAGGCTTCCGTACCAGACTTCTCAGTAATGGGTACCAGTGCTGTCGAGGCCAATCTGGAGCTATTAAAATCATCCTTGGCTTGTCCTGTCTGACCTTTAGAAGTACCTTTGGGAGGAGAGGCAGAGGTGGAAAGGCATACACGTGAAGATTGCTCCAATTGAAAGAAAGAGCATCCACTTTCCAAGCTGTGGGATGAAACCTTTTCGTGCAAAACTTTGGCAGCTGATGGTTTAGTGGAGAAGCGAACAGATCTATGTCTGGAGTTCCCCATGACACTGTCAATTTCTGAAATACATGAGGATCCAATTTCCACTCGTGGGGATCCATAATTCGTCTGTTCAACACATCTGCTAAGGAGTTCTGTGCTCCCAGCAGAAACCTTGCCTGAAGATTGAGCTGTAAACTGAGAGCAGTCTCCCACAAAATCATTGCTTGCCTGCATAGAGGATAAGAATGTGTTCCCCTTGCTTGTTGATGTACCACATGACAGTTGTGTTGTCTGTTAGAATCAACACCTGCCCTGGAAGAAGTAAATCCTTGAAAGCTATTAATGCAAACTGGACTGCTAACATCTCCTTCAAGTTGATATGTAGATGTTGTAGTCTGGCAGGCCACTTGTCTTGTATCCACTTTCCATTTAGATGAGCTCCCCAAGCTTTGTCTGAGGCATCTGTCGTTAAAATCTGACTCGCCTCTGGCCGGGTCACAGAGAGTCCCTTGTTTAGGTGACATTCCTGAGCCCACCACAAAAATTCCTTTTGAATGCAAGGTATTATTTGAATGACAGTGTCCAGATCCTGGCAGTGCTGTGTCCATACATTTTGAGATACCATTGCAGCTTCCTCATATGCAGTTTGGCATTGGGAAGCACCAGAATACAAGATGCCATGAACCCTAAGGCTTGAAGGACTGTCCTTGCAGTCAGCCCGGACTGATGAGATAGTTGATGGAAGTAAAGGGAAAGATTCTTTTGTTTGTCCGGGGTCAAAAGGCCATCTGGGATGCTGTATTCAGTCTTACACCCAGAAAGCACATGTCCTGAGAGGGTACTAGACTGGACTTTATTTCGCTCACAGAATACCCCAGGCATCTTAGCACTGCTATCACATATTCCAAATGATGAAGAAGCTCGTCCTTCCTTGAGCCAGAATCAGGCAATCGTCCAAATAAGGATAGATCTGTATTCCTTTTAGCCTGAAGAAAGCTATCACTGGAGCCAGAACTTTCGTGAACACTCTGGGCAGTAGATAAGCCAAAGGGCAATGCAGAGAACTGATAGTGAGAAGTCCCAGCTCGAAAACGCAGATACTTCCTGCAACTTAGTCTGATAGGAACATGAAGGTAAGCCTCCTTGAGATCCAAAGTTACCATCCAATGATCTTTGCCCAGCAGAGGTAAAAGCTGTTGTAACGTCAACATTTTGAACTTGGGAATGTCCAAATAAGTGTTGAGGATAGATAAATCCAAAATTGGTCTCCACGTGTTCCCCTTCTTTGGTACTAGGAACAGGTGAGAATAAAATCCTAGGCCCACTTCTGGCATAGGGACCGGCTGTATGGCCCCTATTTGGAGTAACAGAGAAATTTGCTTGTGAGCCTCTATTCTTTGTTGAGGAGGAACGTCTGACATGCCTTTGAAAGGAGGCAAGGTATGGAAATAAAACCTGTAACCGTGGTGTATGATATCCAATACCCATCTGTCTTGGGTAATTAAACTCCAATTTTCTTTGAAAAGTGCCAACCTTCCTCCCAAAGGTGCTGCCAGACGAGAAGGCTCTGGCAGCTGAAAAGGTAGGTCATTGGGTCTGTTTACGAAAGGACTGACCCCTGCCCTCACCAAGACTGTGCAGGAGAACTCCCTGTTCTAGGCCTGAAAGAGCCCTGAGCTCTGCCCCTACCACGCCTAGATCTACCCCTAGACTGGGAATCATAAGAAGGATACGCCCACCCCTTAGTAGGCCAATTTCTACTAAACTTTGGAGGCTGAACCTGCAAAAAATCTTTAACAGTCTGCATAGACTTAGCCTTGTCTTCCATTTTCTTTAAAACTGTCTCAACAGGAGAACCAAACAACACATCAGATTGTAAAGGAGCATCTAAAATCCTTGTTTTAACATGGTCAGATAAATTTTGATCCCTCAGCCAGGCGTGCCTGCGAAGAACTGACCCAGTGGCAGCCACCCTAGACGAGGCCTGTACAGCATCAAAACCACATTGCAAAGAATGCTCACCCACCTGTTCAGAAACATGTACTAAATCTTGTAACTCTTTACAATCAATACCTTCCGCCAGAGCATCAACCTTAGACTTCAATTGTGAAAGGAGATAGTTTTGGTATTTCAACATGTGAAACTGGCAATTCAAAGCCCTCATAGCTAGAGTGGAAGAAGTATAAACTTTCTTTCCCCATCTATCCAAGGCCCTGGCCTCTTTATCTGCAGGAACCGGATTCTTGACAACAGAAGCCTTAACACCTTTAGGCCCCTGGCTAACAGTTTCTGGGTCTGCCCTAGGACTCTTAAAAGATACTTATGAGCTTCAGGCACCCTGTAATACCTATCCGGTTTAACAGGAGCAGGAGGCAAAGAATCAGGATTAAGAGAAGCCTCTGTAAAACATCTTCCACTACATCCAAAACAGGAGGTATAGCCAAAGGCCTATGCTGGGGTAAAACAAAAATTCCCTAAGCCTTTTCCTGGAATCAGAGAAGTCCTGACCTTCCCACTTAAAATGCTCCCTCATGGAATGAAGAGTTTCTGAAAAAGAAAAATCCTCAGGAGGAGAAGCAGAAGGAGTAGAATCATCCACATCAGAATCAGAATACGGAGAGTACTCCTGCAAGTCTTCAGCCGAAGACTCTGAAACATCCGAAGCCTGCTCAAAACTCCCTAGCTCAGGCTCCACCCTAGGTCTCTTATCAGGAGGGGGCAAAGAACCCCTAATCAAAGTAATCAAATCTTCTGCCATTTTAAGCATATGCTTCTTGGGCACAGTTCCTGAAGAACTAGGGGTGACACCAACTGAAGCTAAACCTGGCCTGCCTCTGGGAGAAGCCTTGGAAACAGAAGGAGAGGGCCTAACCACCCTAGGCAGGGAGGGGAGTATAGTAACCTGAGAAGCCCCATCACCCAGGCCACATCCTGTAATAACAAAGTCTCTCCCTGGGATCCCAAAGAAACCTCCGGTGGAACCACCGGCTCCACCGACACCTCTAAAGAACCGGCGTCCGGTACGGACGGTTCTTCTAGCCTAGGCTTAACTGCTTTGTCTTGCGCTTCTTCGAAGAAGCGGGCGTCGGAGCATCCGACGGCATCTTATAATTGCACCGCTTCCCGAAGACCAACCTGGCACAATCTAATCTCCTCTTTATAGTGCGCTTATTGAATCTAGCACAAGAGTGACACCCAACAACGTCGTGCTCAGGCCCTAAACAAGGAATACACAAAGTATGATAGTCTCTATGCGGTATCTGTTTCCCACAAGAAATACAATTATTCACTTTTTCTGACATCCGGTAAACCACTGAGGCAAGAAAAAACTAAAATATTCCCCAACGGGGTACTTAGCCAACTTTGACTCGGTCTGAAACTCCGAAATCGAAAAATTTCAGAACGCCAACCGGCACTTGCAATACTGCTTCTGCATCGGACCATGCGGCAAAAAAGACTGAGGATATGACGTCGGTCATGCGCATTTGTACCCTGACGTCCTGATGTCAGTCAAATGCGCCTTGACCGACGTCAGCCTTATACTTTGATATTCGGGCCGACCGAGGACAGCGGACTACCCAAGTGTAAGGACTGCAGCAATGTGAGATGAAGAACATGTGTAGATGACTGTATTGCTATAATAGGAAATAGTGACCCAGTGTAGGGTGGAGCAACTGGTTAACTATAAAGGAAATGATATCAGGGCTGAGTGGGATTAGGGGGGTAGGGAGCGAACAAAGTGGGCTGAGCCAAGGAACTCACTTTAGAGCACACAACACTGTTAATGGGAGCGAGTCAGCAGGAACCCAAGATTACCCAAGTACAAATAAAGATTTAAAGTCCTGCAAGGAAAATGCAGGGGGGGGGTTCAGGTCCTAGAATGCGAGTCTCCGCTAGTATTGTAAAAAGTATCAGGAATACAAAGATATTTAAATGTAAACCTACACAGGGTGCTTGTAAGACACCAGAAAGATGAAACTTTTAAAGTATCCTGTTAAAAATGTGAGGCAGCTTGCAGATAGGTCCAGTGAACATGTATCAGCACACTGTTGCAGTTTAACTCTAGTGAAAGTAGCTGGTAGGTAGATTGACTGCAAAAGAAAAAAAAGTGAAAATAAGCATATAAAGCTACAGTTTCTTAGTAAAGAGGGTCAGGATAGAGCAGATAAGGAAGGAGGACACAGTTTTTTATACTTAAAAAATAGTGCAATGATTACAGCAGTTGGGAGGTTTTGTCTATTATACCAATTTTATTTTATTTGCCAGTGGCTTCAAATGTATAGCAAATAACAAAAGGGAAAGAAGACACCCCTGCCCGATTCGACTGTTCTAACAGATCTTATCTAAAAGGAACCCTCTCACTTCAATTCTTGCCTCCAAACCTTCATATATTCTTCTAGCTGGCTGTTATATCCTTGGCAGGATATAACACATGCATAGCTAAAGCTACTGCAGCAGTGATCAGTATTATGAACATCTCTCCTTATTAGATTATTAGATTTATAGGAGTCCTCTAAAAATCTAAAGCATTTTCATCACTACTTAGCCTATGCAAAAACAGTTCTATTATGACATTTCTAAGGTTAATATATACATAAATTCAAAAATGTTATTGCTTTCCACTACTATTTCCAAAGAATGTGCATAGCACATTTATGTCTCCTCATTTATCTCCATACCTGCCACCCTGCTTGTTTAACAAAAGCCTTGGCTTTTTTTTTTCTTTTTTAACTTCTAATACCAGATTTTCTAAGTTCTCTTTCTATCTTACCATTATCACCATGTTATCCACATGTGTAGGTAGCAATGGTAAATTCATTCCCCATAATGTCCTCATACCGCTTCTCCAATTCTCTCAATATTCTATTTGTATAACTAACAAACAGGACTTAAAGTACCATTTTTTGTTTACCTTGTACTCTTTCAAACTACCCATATACTTATTACATGCCATTTACATATAACATTTAGCTTGAATTAAAACAGTGCCTCTATCACTCTCATCTTTTACAGAATAAAATACTTACCAGAGATCAATACTAACAATGTTGCTTCTCTATACATCTTCTAGCATCTCTTTTACCTACCACAACCATATGCAAATTTCTTTTTCCCTTTTCCACCTGCTTCTTCTTCTATTCGTCTTTCCCTTTCCTCTTCTATCTAAATAACTCTCTCTTCTCCCATTCCTAGTACCAAACGTTTCAGTCAAATACTATGTTACTACTTCCACATCTTCCTTTATCCCCTCTACTGCTTTTCCTTCATCAGAATTTTAAATGCATCTGCTTATCCTCCTTTTCTCACACAATGGCCAAACGTCTTCCGTTTTCTTTGACAGTTAAAACAGTTTCCTCCTCCATCTAAACAACTTTTCTTTTCTAGTTTCAAATAATTTTCTTGATGCTGTTCTAATAAGGAATACCTCTCCTTCTCCTATTTCTTTGAGTACTGTAAATCCATATTCCTGTTACTTACTCCTTTCCCCAACAGTTATTATCCTGCTGATAACTCTATATTCTTTTTTACCTTATCTTTTAAAGCCATTCACTCAACCCAATTATAAAATATCCACATATTTAAAAGTTCATCCCATGATCTCTTAAATTACTGTTAAATTCTCTGAATAATACAATTTAATATTAACTAATTTATTCCCTGACCTTTCTTTCTTCCCTCTGCATGCAATTCCTATCAAAGCTCTGTGGCATATATACCCTGCTTCTGCCACTCTTATTTTGCGCGTATCTGCTTCCGTAACTAATGTAAAATCAACTTCTGCAGCTAACTTCAAAGTTCAGTGTTCAGTCTTGACCATGGACCTCATAATAGATCAATATTAGCTGCTCTACATAAAGATAATGACCAGAAAATTTTTCACCATAACACAAATAATCCTATGTTTAAGTACCTGAACATTTTCAGCCTGTCTAATCTCTAATGGAAGAGAATTACATCTTCTTCCAGCTCTAGACTAAAAGAATGGACTACCTACTTTTGATCACTTCACCTTTAGCTCCAGTACATATTCAATATTCTGTGTACACCATGTATGTTTTTCCATAATAAGCATATTGCAACCTCACTTATTAGGCTCTTAAATACCCATATCAAATTCTCCCACTAGTTGTCTATAACAGAGAACACATTTAGCCCCCCCCCCCCCAAAGTCTCTCATCATATTATAAGTTAGGTCAAATTTATTTTGTCTGATGTTCAGAATACTGAATGCGTTTTTAGCCAGCTTAGGAGATTGTACTGTCATAACATTGAAGAATGCTTGCATCTGCCAGTGGGAAATCGTTATACAGTGGGGAATGGAATATGCACTGTCCCTACAGTTGCATAATATCATAAATGTTATATGCAAGTTGCAATGGGTGTGTGAGAGGGCAAGAGTAGCTTGTCCCCTGAATAAAACTTATTTAATTTTTGTTTTCTATTCCTGGTACTTTGTTGTTCAGTCTTTTGGAATCAATATGGCGAATGTTAGGCTTTTCCGTGCTTGATGTTTTGTACATGAACTGGTAAATCTGAGTATCCGCCAATCATTTTGGTACACCTTTTCCAGACTCTCACTGATTCCGAGATTATACGCAAAAACATAACCACTGGTTTAATAACTGATTTGTAAATTGGAAACATAACTAATTGATCTCTAGGAATGACATTTCTTACCAAAATTCTGATCACAGAACAAGCATTTCTTAAAATCTTACCTGACCTCCAAAGCTAAAATCACTATCAACACGGATACCCAAATCTTTATAGTCTTTAAAATCTTTAATTATACTGATGTTTATGCTCAAAGGGTACCCTGGATTTCTTCTACCCATATGCAATACTCTGCATTTAGACTAAATGAAACATATTTTGTGTATTTGTGCCCAGTCAAACAAATTATCTAAACATTGCTGAATGTCATACTCGTCATTAATGGATATAACCCCCCCCACACACTATTTCAGAATTATCAATAAATTTCCCAAACCAGCGTTATTTTATACTAGGGAAAAGGGTATAAAACACCATACATGAAACAAAAAAGGGCATAACACTGAACTCTAGGGAACTACCCCCCTTAGATTCAAGACCTTGAATATAAACTCTTGATATTCTATAATTTAACCAGTTCTTAATCCATCTAATAGTATATTTATTAAATTTATTGTTCTACTGTCTTAATAATCTGATAATGCGGAACCAAATCAAATGTCTTATCCAGATCTAAATAAATCACACCCACTGCTAGATCGTCATCTAAAGGCTGAACTACATCAGTATAAAAACCTATTAAAATGTATGACTGTCAGTCTATGAATAAAACTCATGCTGGTGGATATCAAAATATACATTAGCGGAGCGCTGCATTACTTGTATCAGAATTCTCTTATGACATTTACCAGTAAGACTTACAGGTTTAAAGTTGTGAAGTGATACAAAATGAGCACATTTCCATTCAGGGGGTACTTTGCCAGAGATTACAGTTCTTATACACATAAATAATAGCACCTCCCTAACACTATCATTTATGGAAGCTGGAAAGAACCATTTATCACAACAGTACCTGCAGCAGTATTAGATTTTTATCTTTGCAAGTATATTCTCCACTAAACTCTCTGATATAATATATCATTCCTCTGAACTCCGTTTTTCTAAAATTAGATTACTCTGCAACACTACTCTCCCCAACCAGCCTCTCAAAATAGTCAATCAATCAAACAAAACATAAGAGTCAGTTAACAACTGTTGATCTTGTAGCAGATATATGTCAGGATTCCTAGCCTTATTACATTGCTTTCTCCCCTCAGTTTTAATTAGCACAATCACTTCTTAATTTCCATAGCATTCTTATTCCCAAAACCATCTTCTTTTTATGTTACGGCTGTAACCTCTTACACAAATAATAATATGGTTTGTGTTAAGCATGATCATTTAAATACTTAAATTTCCTCTTAACCACTATTTAATTTAGCAACTTGTTAAACTGCAATATTACGGCCCCTTTTCAGTCACAGCCTTTTCAAATCTCCATAGGTGTTTTTACACTTCATTCTTGGTTTGTCATCACAGTCTGCACATACTAATCCTTCCATTTTTATAACTACCCAGTCTATATTACAAAACACTTCTACAAAATTAAATATTTAGCACCCACATAATGGGAAGAAAAACACTTTACTGCCCCTATTGCCTCAAATGCATGCCTTCTAGGCAGAACACCAATCAATCCGACACTTGGATACTATCATTAATTTACAATTAATTAGTACACACATTTAAAGAAATAGGACAATAAAAATTAAATTAAAACAATACCAAACTTTTACTAATTACTAAATGGCATGGAATTCTGATGCATTACTGTGGTAAATGTTATCAGCTATTGTTTAGTGTACCATGTTAAGTATAACATGTCTCATGTTCTACATAAGAAATTCAACTGTCATATTAGCTCAGATTTCTCTCCATGGAACCCAAGTGAATAGAAAAATTACTTATTCAGTATGTAAAAATCTTCAAAAACAAAGTGGAAACAGCATACTATGAACAAACTGCAAAACACACCAATCATTTATTCAAACACAAACACACAAAATTTAGTGCATTCATCTCTCTCTGGGGACTTCATCAGAATGACATTTCTAAAAAACTCCATAGCCTTATATACCATTATCATCATTCGTTTTAGAGACACATGCACAAAAAATGCAGTCATTTAATAATACTAAAAATAATATTTAACATTTTAAACAGTAAATTTCATAAAAAAGGTTCCATGGTCCTCTATAAATAAACAATGCTAAACCATAACAGCAAAAATGGAACAATAAATAGTTGATACTAAAAAAATTCACTACATTTAACTGTTATAACTTAGCAGTTGTTAACCTTAAAATAGATTGGACAGAAATGTTTTTGTTAAGGCCTGGGGGTGTTGCAGCATTTAATCTAAGCTGCCACACCTACCTGCATTCCAAGAAGTTTTCCCATTCGCCATCCCTAGGGTTCTTCTCAACAATCCCAAAATAAAACTTGCTATATTATTTACATACGTTGGCATGTTTAGCTAAAATCATTGATATATTTTTTTAATATCAATATCATAACAACACTCTCTTCCTCAGAGTTCTTTCCAGTGTAAAAACATACACATCCAGAACATTTTGCCAAATACACAAGTCCTAAAGAGGCACAATTCCCTCTCTTTCAACACACTGTCCAGAATGCTTCATTCTTTAAATTAATAGCCCTTTCTTCTAAAATGTATGGACATTGCTCACAGAATCTACATTTCAATGTTCACTCTTTCTTACCTTCCCACCCCAGGTTGTTCTTGGGCCTCTCCAATAATTTATTAAAATTAGAGTCTTATGAATAAATATTGGCTCACATCTTATGGTGTTATAGATATCTTCATTCTCTTTCAAAATCTTCCAATTTTCCCTAATGATGTGTTTAATAGCCTGGGAGCAGTCATTAAATAACACTACCAAAGCTCCTTTGAATTTATCATGGTTTTTAACTTCCTTAGAAGGGCTTTTCTCTATCTCTATGGGACCTATCCCTTACAAGGGCTTAAATTTGGTCCCCATAAATCCTTAACTCTGTTGGTGATTACATTAACCATCGTTTTTGGTTATCCCACTTCCAAAAACATCATTTGCAATTTTTTCATTGCAATTTGTAGATCATTATAGGTGGAGGTCTTTCTGGCCACCCTAATACTTTGTCCTTTTACAAGATTTCTCTTGAAGGAAAAGTGGTCCCCAAAACATGCAAGTATGAGTTACTAAATGTAGGTATTCTATAAATTTTAGATTTAAATCTATTGTCGGAGTGCTGAATGTTAATGCCCAAATAATTAATACTAACCATATCATAATTAAAGGTAAAATTTTAAAAAATCAATATAATTGTGCAAATCTACAATATATTTGTTAACCATGTCATCAGGTACATTATTTAAAATAAACATGGAATTCAAAAAACTTAAATACAAACTAATGTAAATTCAGAAGTAAAAATCTTATTTTCTCCCATGATAAGAGGGCTCAAATTTGCATATATGGGGGAGGTGTAAGCAATTCCCATCTCAACTCCTTTCACTTGCTTAAAAACCTCCCCTCAAAAATAAATAGAATGGTTCTCTAAAACCAGTCAAAGTCTAAAAAAAGTCTAACAATGTCACTACTCAAAACATCCTGAAACATCCTTTTTCCAATGGAACAGAATTAAAAAGATCCACATCATCTATTGTTAGAAAACCTAAAACTGGTTCCCATAAATCGGGGTCAATCTCCCTAAAAATACCAAGAATCTTTAACCAACTGGAGGTTCTTGGGATAAATGGGTTTTAAAAGATTATCTACAAATTAAGCAACAGGGTGTGTCTTAGAACCCTGAGTAGTGAGTGACAATAGGCTGATGAGGTAGGGCCATAATGTTCTTGTGAACTTTTGAGATAACAACAATTGTTGGTAGAATGGGATTACCCCACCCTTACAAACTTGCACATGTCAAGCACATTCTGTTGTCAATTAGAATTTCTTCCAGAATGAGGTCAATATTGTGATACTCTATATGTTGACCTCATTCTTGAAAATTTGAATACAAGACTAAAAACTATACAAGATATTAAACATAATACTCATGTGGTCCACACTGTTACAAATTATGATTCCCTCACCTTTGTCAGGTTTCAATCATTCTAGCATTTAGCAAAAAATTCATAAGCTCCTTTTCTTCCCTACTTAGATTGTTACTCTACTTTTTGTTAACCCTACTAGTTAAATTATAGATATCATAAACACTTACTTTCTCAAAAGGAGCTAAAACCAGATGCATGTGGATTAAATAAACTCCTCCTTTTCAAGTTAGGCCCCTTGTTATCAAATACAATAACTAGACTAAGCTTCCTAACATACAGTTTGAATTCCACTAAAGTATCAGGTGGATCAAACTGCCTGTATGGTATAAATTTCAGCCCCTTTTCACATAGTAAAAAATTATTTTTGGTAATTGGCAGATGATTATAATTAAAAATATTAAACAAAGTATGGGTTAAAATGCCACCATGTTTCTCATAAATTCTCTTTTTGTTCTTTTTCCCGTCTTCTGCCCAACAAATTGACGAGCATCCCCATAAAAATTGTGTGGTGTCCCTTTCAAATTCCTCCTCTGCTCCATGTCCCTGAAACTCCCAGTCCAATTTGCTAACCACTCCTATTTCAGTACAGATGAAAAATCCCTGTAACTATTCATATTATACCCATTTCAATCGTTTGAAGAATAAACCGTATCCAAATCATGTTCATCTCCCTCCCCCAAACCATCCTGGATACAGGGTTCATATGTGTGTCACCCCTCACTTTGCTTGGGCCTGCAGGAGAAGCATTTCCACCCTTTGGAAAAGGATAAGCAGTGTTATTCCTATATTAATCAGTGTCCCTAACAAATTTCTTATTTTTCTTCTTCACTATTCTGCCACATTTGTCATTTCTGGTAAACACATTAAAAAACGTGCTACTAAAATTACTAAATAATAAGTCTGCCTGAATAACCATGTTTAATTGTTCAACATCAACAAGGTCTGTAGTTGGTTACTGCAATAGTTACCCACAGACATCTATTGACCATATTATAGATATAAGAAATGAATTATTTATGGTCACCAATTATATTAAAAGACAGTCGTTGAATGGGTTGGCAGACTTCAAAAAATCTCTACAGAGTACTCTGTCAGAAATATTGAGAAAACACATGGGCATAACTAAGGAAATTACTTCTTTGAGCATGGATTCAACATCTGAACTGCCTAGACATAGCAAGGTCTTACAAAATTTAATTCTGCTGGCTGCCAAAAAAGCAATTACTAGAAAATGGAAATCAAAGTCTAAACCTGCATTTGAAGTATTGGATATTGTAACAAGAGATAAAAGAACTGGAAGTGGGATATTTAGAAAAGGGTAGGAACAAATTACATATAAATAAATGGAAATTGTGAGAACAATACATGGAATATAATGTTTTGGATGAGGAGGGAGATTTATGGAAAAAACGGAATTGTGCAATTTATGTAATGTTGGACTGATGATAGTTATACAAAAAAACATATGGGATGTATAATTCTTGTAATTAGCACCATGTTGATATGGTGTGTTTTCTTCATATAAATGTATGCCTGCCTTTCTCATTCTGTAAAGGTGTTAAAAAAAAGGCATTCACTGACAGACGTGCACAGCAGTGGAGAAGGAAAGGATAATCAGTGTGGGTGCCAAACTGCATATGCTCCCTTTCCCCTCAGAGTTAGTATATTTAAGTTGTGGAGGGACAGAAAACAAAAAACAATGCTCAGAAGCATTTTTTTCTCTCAAAACTGAATTTATTACACTTGCTGTTGGGCTGCTGGTAACGTAAATCTGGCTAAGTTTTATTTTAAGAAAATGATCATACACCATTTGGCACCATTTTATAACAGGCACAATAAATTCTATGTCATGTTTATCCAACATAACACATGATTACCACCCATGATTTAAATACTAAACTGATATGAATAAATCTAAGCTGAAATTTTGTCCACATTTCAGTCTAAAGGAGACAGGCTTCAGAAGTGAGCTGGCAGAAGCTTATATTTCCAGATTGTCAGAAGTAGCTAAATGCTGCATTGGTCAGGAATCAGACCCAGGCCTCCTGCGCAGCAGGTGAGAATTTTACCACATAACCACAAATAACTCTTAATTCTAAATAATTTTGTTGCTCTAATTCTTCCCTGCTCCTTCCTGTGCATGTCTCAGATGACCATCAGCTGCCCGGCTTCATCATTTGTCTTTAAATTTCTCCAGTACAATTTCCTGGAACTAGGACTGCACCAGTAGTGAGTAGGAAGTGGAGCTGAGCAGCCAGCAGTGATGGTCCTGCATGCCAAAGAGGATTTTTGGTACACCCTAACTGCGAAGAGTTAGTGACATCATTTACATCATTGCATGATGTCATCTTGCCCCCCTCCCCCCCGAAGCAGTCATTTTAACAGCAATCTTTTTCCCAAAGAAGAGGACATCCCCATCACCAGGTATGTGTCTTTATCATAAAAAGAAAACCCTCCCCCTCAGACTGGACAACCCAGTAAAGCCATTTTTTCCCAACCTTCCCTCCCTGGCTCTTCCAACCCCTGAGCCACTAATCAATCTCGGGTTGTTTGGTTCACACTAAGGACGCCATTCTTCAACAAGACAGAGCTGGCCTTGTCATTGCTCATAGTTTGAATCATGCTGTTATATTCCTAAACAAATTGAGGTTCTGTGACAAAAGTAAGGGTCACAATCAATCAACATCAGTCTTTCAGCTATTGTTACTCTTCAGAAAGTACAGTTGTGTACATTTGTATTCACTGTTGCAGTCATTACATTTGGGTTATCTGCTTGCAGTAGCCCTCAGTCGGCCTGATTAACAAAGTCTTGGATCCAGCGTCAGTTGCTGTCCCTTCTTCCATGACGTCAGGTCGTCAGGGGTATAAAGCATGCAGCCAATGCCATTACATCAGTTTTTCTTGCCCCAGATGTCAGGTGCCCCCCTAATGGGAAGCAATTAAATCTATAAATACAAGGATATGGCTCCAACAAAAAAAACAAATACACCAAAACGCTTTTAGAGCATAGTAAGTGAGAGTAGAGGTATAGCCAAAAGAAGAAAGGGGGCTGGAGGGAGGGTAACCAGGACTGCAACAGTGAAATACACTCCAACATCTACATTTATGGTAAGTGTACACAGCTGCACTATATTCTTCATGTTTTACTGTTGCAGTCACTACATTTGGGTAGATTCCCAAAGCTAAGGTTGGGAGGAGGAATTTAAATAGAATTAGGACCAGTTATAAGGCCCTGCAAGACTGCAGTGGCAAAACCAGCTCTGGAATTAGAGAAAATTGGCAAAGGATAATGCTTGGTGAAAGTATGTACAGAACTCCAGGTAGCAGCTTCTAGGATGTCCTTAGTAGGGACGCCCCTGAGAAAGGCTGTAGAGGTAGATGCAGCCTTGGTAGAATGGGGTCTGATGCCCTGTAGGATAGGTTTTTCCATGGTGCTTATAGCAGAAATGAATGCAGTGGCCTATCCATTTTGAAATCGTTTGTTTTGAAATAGCTTTCCCCTCTGTCCCTGCAGCAAATGCCACAAGCAGTTGTTTAGATTTCTTTTGAAGTTTAGTCCTGCCCAAGTAGAATTTAAGCTATCTGTGCACATTTAAAGAGTGCAGTATCCGTTCCCCCTTTGTTCTGTGGGTTAGGAAAGAAGGTAGGCAAATTAATGGACTGATTAAGAGCCACAGTGGATACCACCTTGGACATGAAGGATGGGTTGGTTCGGAGGGACACCCAGTCCGCATGAAAGATGATGAAAGGTTCCACTGCCATAAGGGCCTTTAATTCAGATACCCTTCTTGCTAAAAGGAAAGCTGTTTTCCAAGAAAGAAATTTTAAATCTGCAGTAGCAGCTGGTTCGAAAGGAGGAAGAGTGAGTTTCTCCAAGACAGTTAAGATCCCAGGCTGGGGTTGGGGCTCTCCTGGGTGGCCTTAAATTTTTGGCCCCTCTGAGGAACTGCTTGAGCAGTGGGTGAGAGAAGAGGGGAGGCTCTGCGCTATAATGAGCTGAAATGGCTGAGGCATGAATTTTGATGGAGGAAAAGGACAAGCCCTTATGAAGCATCTCAGTCAAGTATTGTAGAATCTGAGGTAAACTGGGCACTGCTGCATTCATTCCTTGAGATTGGTTCCAGGCACAAAATCTTTTCCATTTTGCAGCATAAGATTTTCTAGTGCTAGGCCTCCTTGCCTCTAAAATATAGAGGTAAGTGATAGTGTTTGGTGAAGGTGTGCACTGAACTCCAAGTTGCAGCTTCCAGAATATCCTTGGTTGGCACTCCCCTGAGAAAGGCTGCTGATGTAGCTGTAGCCCTGGTGGAGTGGGACCTAATGTTAGCAGGTACCGGTTTCACATGGTGCGTGTAGCAGAAACGTATGCAATGCCCTATCCATTTAGAAATGGCCTGTTTTGAGATAGCTTTTCCTTGTGATCCTGTAGCATAGGCTACAAAGAGCTGGTCAGATTTTCTGAAAACCTTAGTTTTATCCAAGTAGTAACGTAATTGCCTGTGAATGTCCAAAGAGTGCAGGAGTCTTTCTCCTTTGTTCTGGGGATTTGGGAAAAAGGTGGGCAAATGAATGGTTTGGTTTAGGGCCACACTGGATACCACCTTTGGCATAAAGGAAGGGTTAGTTCGTAGAGAGACTCTGTCTTGATGAAAAAAGCTCCACTGCCTTTAGTGCCTGTAGCTCTGAGACTCTTCTAGCTGAGGTTATTGCTAGTAGCAGGGCAGTTTTCCATGAAAGAAATTTTAAATCAGCTGAAAAAGCTGGTTCAAAGGGCGGCAGTGTAAGCTTTTCCAGAACAAAGTTGAGATCCCAAGTAGGTGTTGGTGGTCTCCTTGGCGGTCTTATGTTCTTAGCCCCTCTGAGGTACTGTCTTAGGAGTGGATGTGAGAACAGAGGAGGATCCGTGTTGTAATGAGCTGAAATTGCTGAGGCGTGGATCTTAATAGATGACAAGGAAAGTCCTTTGTGCAACATCTCAGTTTAAATATTGTAGAATCTGAGGAATGTTTGGATCAAGGGGATTTTGGCCTTTAGCCTGGCTCCAGGCGCAAAATCTTTTCCATTTGTCTGAATAGGTTTTCCTGGTGCTGGGCCTCCTGGCCTCCAGAATGACATCCATAACAGCTTTGGATAGAGGTATTGGCTGGCTGTTTAGGTAATTTGCCATGAAGCCAGGTTGAAAGTCTTGAGCTGGCTGTGTAGAATCTGATTGTCTCGCTGGGTGAGCAGGTGAGGAATTTGTGGTAAAATCCATGGTGGGCCGTGGGCCATGTTCCTTAGAATTGGATACCAATGCTGGCGTGGCCAGTCTGGTGCAATGAGTATCATTTGTGGCCTCTCTAATCTGACTTTCAGCAGTACCTTTGCTAGAAGAGGCAGTGGAGGAAAGGCATACACTGTTAATGTTTTCCAACTCAATGAGAGGGCGTCCACTTTCCAAGCTTGTGGATGGAATGTCCTTGTGCAAAGTTTTTGAAGTTGGTAGTTTTGGGGGCTTGCAAACAGATCTAAGTCTGGGCATCCCCATTTTTGAGCTATAATTGCAAATACTTGTGGATCTAGTTTCCACTCGTGTGGATCCATGATGTTTCTGCTTAGGTCGTCTGCCAATGTGTTTTTCTTTCCTGGCAGGAATTGTGCTTGTAATTGAATCTGGTAAGACAGTGCAGTGTTCCACAAGGTCATGGCTTGCCTGCATAGAGGGTAGGAATGTGTGCCCCCTTGCTTATGTACCACATTACTGTGGTATTGTCCATCGTTATTATTAGTTGTCCTGGGTGTAAGAGGCCCTTGAAAGCTGTTAGGGCATTCTGTGCTGCTAGCATTTCTTTTTGATTGATATGCAGATGCCTCTGATCTGTAGTCCATTTGCCCTGAATGCACTGTCCTGCCATGTGTGCTCCCCAGGCATAGTCCGATGCATCTGTTATCATAGTTTGCCTGGCTGTGGGTAAGGTGAAAGGCTGACCCTTGTTGAGGTGACATGCCTGTGCCCACCATAGAAACTCCTGTTGAAGGCAGGGAATGAGTGGTATCAATGTTTCTAAGCTGTGGCTGTGCTGAGTCCATACGCTTTTCAGGTACCGTTGTAATTTCCTCATATGCAGTTTTGCAAATGGTATTAGTAGTGTGCAAGATGCCATGAATCCCAAGGCCTGCAGAATTTTTCTTGCAGGGAGTTGGGTCTTTGTTGCCATTGTTTTGAAGTATTGAGTCAGCTGTTGTTGCTTGTCTGGCGTGAGATAAGCCATCTGGGCCGTTGTATTCAAGCTGGCACCCAGAAATATTATGTGTTGTGAGGGCACTAGTTTTGATTTCTTTTCGTTTACTGTGTACCCTAGACAACTTAGAAGGTGTTTGACAAATGCCAGATGCTTTAAAAGAATGTCCTTGCTTTCTGCTTGAATAAGGTAGTCATCCAGGTATGGGTATATTTGAATTCCTCTTTGTCTGCAGTATGCAATTACTGGTGCCAGGCATTTTGTGAAGACCCTAGGTGCAATAGATAAGCCAAAGGGCAGTGCAGAGAATTGATAATGCGTTGAACCTGCAATGAAGCGGGGGTATCTTCTGCAATTTTGTCTGATAGGGACATGCAGGTATGCCTCCTTGAGGTCCAACATTACTAGCCAAGCATTCTTGCCCAGCATGGGAAGAAGCTGCTGTAGTGTTAGCATCTTGAATTTTACTACTTGCAGATAGGTGTTCAGAATTGAAAGATCCAGAATGGGTCTCCATGCTTTGCCTTTTCTTGGGACTAGAAAGAGTCTTGAGTAAAATCCTTGTCCTTGCTCCTGTGTAGGTACCTGTTGAATGGCTCTCATGTCCATGAGAGCTGTAATTTGTTTTTGTGCCTCTGCCCATTGATTTGGTAGCAGGTTTGGCATTCCTTTTATCCTTGGTAAGGTATGAAAGTGGAATCTGTACCCTTGAGAGACAATGTTTAGGACCCATTTGTCTTTTGTGATGATGTGCCAGTTGTCTGCAAAAAATGCTAATTTTCCTCCCAAGGGAGCTGCCAGGAGAGATTTGCTAGGTAGTCTAAGGACTGAGTCATTGTGTTTGTCTTCTGCTAGCTTGGGGCCTGTCTTCTCCTCCTTTCTGGGTAGCAGTACCCCATTGGCGAGGTTTGTAAGGGCCTTGTGACTGACCTCTGCCCCTTGGGCATCTGTATTTGCCCCTCTGTGATCTGTCAGAAGCTGGAAAGGACCAGTTTTTTGTTGGCCAATTTCTGCTGAAACAAGGGGGTTGTACCTGCAAAAAATCCTTGACCGTCTGCATAGACTTTGCCTTATCCTCCATTTTCTTTAAAACCTCTTCTGCTTTGACACCAAATAATACATCCTGCTGTAAAGGTGCATCCAATAATTTTACTTTAACATGATCAGGGAGGGTTTGTTCTTTTAACCAAGCATGTCTACGTATGACAGAGCCAGTAACAGCTGCTCCTTTTCTTAGAATCAGAGTAGTCCTGGCCTTCCCAGTGGAAATGTTCCCTCATGGTATGTAAAGTTTCCCCAAAAGAATAGTCTTCAGGGGGAGATGCTGAAGGAATAGAGTCTTCAGCATCAGAGTCTTCATAAGGGGGAAAAGGGTAATCCTGTTCCTCAGAAGAATCTGAGGAAATTGAAACCTGGTCAGAAGAAGCATAATCCTCCTCTTGTCTTGGTCTTATCTGGAGGGGGATGGGAACCCCTGATTAGGGTAATCAAATCTTCAGCCATCTTAAGCATCTGTTTCTTAGGCATGGGGCCTTGAACTGTAGACTGATGTACAGTCTTCTTTGGTTTTAAAAGAGTTTTAAGCTTAGCATAAGATTTAATGCTGAGTGTAGTCGGTCTGAAGACACCTTCTGCAACCGAAGGTGTTTCCACTGCACCGGGGTCTACTTCTGCTCCGGAGTCGGAAGGGCCTAATGAAGATGGCTGCGTCAGCCTAGTAGACTCCGCATGAGAATCCGCAGCTGTCTGGGGTTCCAGTTCTGCGGTCGTCAGGGGCTGCATAGGCTCCTCACTGAAAACCGGAGAACCGGCAACAGGCCCAGCAGAGGCCTCGGAGTCTGGCTTGTTCCTAGGCTGCCTGTCCTTATCCTTGCGTTTTTTATGCATGCCGGTCATCGGTTGCTCCTACGGCATGATATAATTAAATTTCCTACCAAAGTAATGTTGTGCGAAGTCAAAACGGCGTTTGATAGTTCGTTTATTAAACCTAGCACAAAACCGACAACCTGTGACGTCGTGGTCTGGGCCTAGGCAAGGAATACAATACGAATGGAAGTCCTTATGACGTATTTGCTTCCCACAAGAAATGCAATTGTTAACTTTTTCTGACATCGGACTGAGGCAAGAAAAGGTTCCCCAATGGGGTACTTAGCTTTATTGAAGACTTCGGACTGAAATTCGAATCGAAAATCTCAGGTGTCGGCCAACCGGCACTTGCGAACTGCTTCTGCTTCGGGCACCTCGCGTCAAGAAAGACTGAACAAAATGGCATTGGATGCCTCTTATATACCCCTGGCGCACTGACGTCAGGGAAGAAGCGACAGCAACCGATGCCGGACCAAGACTTTGGAACTCAGGCCGACTGCGGGACCACCTGACGGCATGATAACCCAAGTGTGATGACTGCAGCAGGGTAACACAATGAACATCCTGGGGTTTCTGCTGTGTCTGGGTTTGGCTTGAGAAGACCTGGAACAGGCTGGAAAGGACCAATTTTTAGATGGCCAGTGCCTACTAAATCTAGGAGGCTGAACTTGTAAGAAATCTTTAACAGTTTGCATAGATTTAGCTTTATCTTCCATCTTTTTAAGAACTTCCTCAGCCTTGTTGCCAAACAGACGGTCCTGATTTAAGGGAGCATCCAACAATTTAGTTTTAACATGATCAGGCAAAGACTGCTCCTTAAGCCAAGCATGCTTTCTGAGCACAGACCCAGTAACAGCAGACCTGCAAGAGGCCTCTAATGAATCAAATCCACATTGCAAAGTATGTTTTCCAACCTGTTCAGCAGAATGCATTAAATCCTGTAATTCTTTATTTTCAGCGCAGTCAGGAATCAACAACATTTTCTGTTTAAGCAATCCAATAACATGTTGTTGATACTTTAACATATGAAACTGGCAGTTTAAAGCCCTAATGGCCAAGACTGCAGAAGTGTAAACCTTCTTACCCCATCTATCCAGCGCCCTGGAGTCTCTATCTGAGGGGGTAGGATTTTTAGCAGTAGAAGCCTTAATGCCCTTGGGTTCCTGTGAAATAGTCTGTGGATCCGCAATAGGATTTTTAAAAAGGAACTTGTCTGTCAGGTCTTCTGGGAGCAGGAGGCAAAGAATCAGGGGCCAAACTAGATTCTGAAAAGGCATCATCAACAATGTCTAGTACAGGAGGTATAGCTAAAGGCCTACGCTGAGGCAGGAGTAAGAAATCACTAAGCCTCTTTTCTGAATCAGAAAAATCCTGGCTTTCCCAGTGGAAATGCTCCCTTAAAGTATGTAAGGTCTCACCAAAAGAAAAATCGTCTGGAGGGGAAGCAGAGGGAATAAAGTCCTCTGCATCAGAATCCTCATAAGTAGATAAGGGCAAATCCAGATCATCAGAAGAATCAGAAAAATCAGAATCCTGGTTGGCTTCCCCTTATTAGAGTTATAAGATCTTCAGACATTGTTATCATTTGTTTTTAGGCATAAAGGCCTGAGCATGCGGCCTAGGTGCTGGTTTTTTAGGCATGGTTCGAGATTTTGGCCTAAATGAAGAAGGAGGCGAAGGTTTAATATGCAAGTCTGTAGGCCTGAATACACCCTCAGAAGCCGGTGCCTGCACAGCGGCTCCGGACTCATCCAAGGTAAAGATATCCGCAAGTTCCACAGTTGAAGCATCTCGTGGCATACCGGACTCCGAATGGGTCTCAGTAGAGGCCTGCAAGTCAGAAGTAGCGGGTATCAGGGGCTGTGAAAGCGCCTCACTGAGTACCGTCAAACTGGCGACTGGCTTAGGAGAAGCGCCGTCGGCAGCTTTGGACCTCGGCAGCCTGTCTCTGTCTTTATCTTTGCATTTTTTCGGAATCCCGGTAGTCGGATGGTTAACCAACATTTCTGGATAATTAAACTGAGAACCGAAATATTTAGAGGGGAAAATATACCAATGACGGATAGTGCGCTGATTAAATAAAGCACAAAACCGAAGGTATGTCGTGGTCAGGGCCTAGGCAAGGAATACACTATGAATGAAAGTTTTTGTGAGGTATTTGCTTTCCATAAGTAATATAATTATTAACTTTTAATGACATCGGAAGGAGCAAGAAAAAGTTTCCCCAACAGGGTACTTAGCTTTAGTTGAAGACTTCGGTTCTGAAACTCGAAAATGAAAATTTCAGGAGTCAGCCGACAGGCACTTGCAAACTGCTTCTACTTCCGACACTGCACGGCAAGAAATACTGATGTAATGGCGTCGTCTGCATGCTTTATACCCCTGACGACCTAACGTCATGGAAAAAGGGACAGCAACCGATGCAGGACCCAAGACTTTGTTAATCAGGCTGACTGAGGGCTACTGCAAGCAGATAACCCAAATGGAATGACTGCAACAGTGAAACACAAAGAACATCAAATATGTTAACACAAATCTACTCATGCTTTCAAGTTTCAAAGTAAATTATTACCAGTACTTATAATATATCCCTGAACTGGAACAGTTATTCTTACTAACAAAGCAGAAATCCACAAAACTTTCAGTTTGTTATGACATAACCCGGCAGATATCTCTTATTTGTTTACTTTCCAGGGGCAGCCTAGGGATATCCTTGACTCCTCTTCACAGTTTTACT
Organism: Protopterus annectens; assembly: GCF_019279795.1. Classification (NCBI taxonomy): domain Eukaryota; kingdom Metazoa; phylum Chordata; order Ceratodontiformes; family Protopteridae; genus Protopterus; species Protopterus annectens. Next base: position 703,462,326 of record NC_056734.1, read on the forward strand.
ATTATTCAAAAACAAGATTTTGTGATAAAACATTATAAGTATATTATTAAACGCAGGATGTATATGCTTTACTCCTCAGAAAATCCAATTAATATCATCAATGTTCTAAGTAAATAAAAACAATATTTTAATAACAAAGTTTCCCTAATTCTGAAATGAAGAGATTGATGGGTTTTGCAATGAATGTCAAAAGTATAGCATGTGTGCATTTCTTTTTAAATAAGCACTGTATTCTGAATTGCTCCCTGAGAAAGGTGCAACTCTTTTCTGATCAGGACTCAAGTCCAATCAAACACAGGGTGCTATGGTCAAAATGGAAGCATATTCAACCTACCTAAAAGTTGTTTAAAAAATGTGTTTTCTCAAAGGGAGACAAGCCACCTTACATCCCCCTAATCTCAGACATGGTAGACTGTGTACTCCCATACTCTTGATATTAATACTAAAACTTCTCTACTTCAGGGAAAGGGAAAATTCAAGTCATATTGCAGTCTTGAGCTTTAAAATAAAAATCCCAAACTTGGAACATTGGCAAATGCAAATTACAGTGTTCATAACAAGGGTGCTGTATATAAGTTTATCAATCATTCATTTTAGTTTTTTTGCTTCCAAAATATTGTTTTAAAGTTTTGAAGCAGTCAGCTGTGAGAAATGTACTCCGAGAGATGTATATGCAGACTAATTCAGGAACATTTTGTGTTCAATATCTGAAACATTCTAAACTAAACATGATCACTTTACAACTTCTGTTCAAAAGAAGTGACTACCAAAAAGTAAGGTGATGTATAAGAAAGTACTGACAAAATCACATGATTTGCCTTTAACAATTTTCAAACCAATGGAGAATGTTAATATTTTAACCCTCTGCAACTTAAAGACGGTTATGAATATGACATCATAACTATTCAAGATAAAACCTTTTTTTTTATTTTTGCTGTGGCAAGAAATGTTAGATTACCATTACAATAGAAAATATGCAGTACTGAGGGAAACTTTTTTTTTAAGTTTCTTCTTGTACTTGTCAAAACAGATTATAAAACAATATCCTAATTATCTGAGAATAACATAGCATCATTTTGACACCTTAGAGCTCTGGTTTAAAGTAACCTATAAAGCTTTGCTCTCAATGCCAGTAAAAATCTGAGACCTTCAGTAGCACAGCACACCAATTCCCAGAGTCTGGTCTAAGATAAAACTCTGATGTACAAACATTAAGCTGCGTCAGCACTTTAAATATAATGTGAACTATCACTAAGATGTTTTCTGATAATCAGGGGCACTCTGAGGCCTAGGGGTGCTGAAAGTTAATCGTTAAAAAAGCTGTACCACTTAACCAGGATGTGTTCATCACTTCACAGGTTTCTGATCTCACTGACTGATGGTTCAACATTTCAGATTTAACATCTGGTGTTTACCACCACTTCTGCTAATCACTTCCTAGGTTTTTAATAAACGTTAATGTTACAAAAAAAGATAGTAAAGATGGAAGACTTCACATCATTCCTGTCTTCACTCTTTGTTTATCCCACTTGCCCTATAAACACTCATCATACAAAGGAAGAAGTTACACACTGCAGCACAAATGAAGAATGAAAGAAAGACAACAAACAAAATAAACCAAACAGGGCAAACGTTTTAGGTTATATCAACTGTGCATCACAATTACCATGGTTTCCATAAAGTGATTTTTAATTAATGTTATGCCTTTAAACAGAACGAGCCATGTCTGAAGAACTTAAATCTGAATTTTCCACTTTGAAAAAAAAAATGTTAATGAAGACCTAAGAAAAAATGTTTGATTTATAAGCAATATTCAGCTTACGGATACTTTTAATAATATTCTTAACCATATTACCAGGTGCAAAGTATACATAAATAGCTTAAATATTCAACTACATGTGGGTGATATATATATATGTGTGTTTGTGTATGCATGCATACATATATAAGGGCCCCTCCCAGATGATCGCTGTGTTTTTGTGTTAGTAGTTGACAGCTGTTCTGTCGACTCCATTTAGTCAATAGATCAGCCTAATTGACAGGGCCAGTGCAAAATGACTTGGGGATGGGATAAATGCCCTTCCCCCATTGTGCAATCTCTAACTTAGTATGCATAAGTATTAGAGGGTGTGGGGGAGCAGACCTTCACAACGGGGGTGCAAGGGAGCTTTTACCCTTTAAAAAAGCAATGTTTTGTTGTTGCTTTATGTTCCTTTTCCATTACCTAATGCATGCATGTTTTATTGACAGCAATGTGTGTTTGCATTTGTGTGTGTCAATTAATTTTTGTCAATCTTCAGTGCTGAGATATTTTGAAGACCGATCTTACACGCACAAACACACACACACACATCTTAAAAGCCTATAAAACTAGAAAGTAATTAAATAGTAATGACGCAAGATAATGCTATTATTTTCAGTGAATAATCAAAATGTTACAAATCCAAATTTTCCAGGTTACATCTATTCTTGTTCAGGGGTGTATAAACTGCAATCCCACAGTAAACAACAATCAGCAACTACGTTCCTGTAGATCAAGTGCTGATGCCACTAACATTCAAATTTCAGCACGGTTCTTCAAATAAAGAAAGAACAAGAACATCATTTCACTTGTAAAAGCAGTAGTCAATCAAATTTTACAATCTGGCCAAAAAAATAAAAGTTCTTCCTATACAGAAACATGTAGGTATATTCTGTATAACTTTACATCAATAACAGCTGAGGACCAGACAAACACAGCCCTCATCACTAGTTTTCCTTAATTACTTGCACATTTTAATAACAGAAAGGTCACTCAAGAAAATACATGATGTAAAATGTAAACTGTGAGAGATTAAACTATGAAAAAGAAAACAAATACTACTTTTCACATATCTGTCACTACTTTCTTCACTTGCCTTGTAATAGAAGGCACACACTGGGTTTTCATCATCCTTTCTCATATGCTGAAGGAATTTAAGAAAACTTCTTATAGTTATATGGGAAAAAACAGAGAAGATAAAATGGCAACATAAATGTGCTGAGCATCAAGTGGAATTCTATTAAGACTTTTAGGCTTTATTATGCATTTCATGCAGCAAACACAAATTCAATTTTCTAGTTATACACTCCTCATAAAATATCAGTATATAACCAAACCAGGTCAAAGAAGACAGACTAGATTTTAATTTAACTGAATGAAAGTAGAAGCTGAACAAATGGGAATCAACATTAAATAATGCTACAGATAAGTTAACTCTAATGCTCAGAAATAAATCTAAATATAATTTAAGTTTTAAGCATGGCTAACTACTCCTTTAAATTTAGATCTGAGCAGAAAAAGATGTATGAGTGATAAATATCAGTAAGGACTATTCAGACTAACTTTATAAGAAAGCAGATGATAAAAGATACATACATTTAAAAATATACAGAACTCAATAAGGTAAGCAAAATCAATTCTGGCTATCTCAGGACTGCCTGACACTAGCTGTAAAGTTAGGCCACTTTTAGACAGTACACAGGAGAAGTGAATCAGCTATGTGACAGAAGTTTAATGCAAGTCAAATAAGATGGCACACCCAGTAAACACCTATGTGGTACACACTTCCTTCTCAACTTTATCAAGGTTTTAGGTGGCAAATTTCATGTAGTAGTATCTGGGGCTACTGACTTCAAATAAGTCACTACATCTCAGTATTCCAAATTTAAAACGCTGTAAAACAAACATATTAATGCAACTCAAATGAGATGGCACTCAAGGAGAGTGAGTACCCATCTGGATCAGACTCCTTTTAAACACTTAAGTAGCAAGCTCAACAGATTATTTTATATGGGAACTGGACACTTTTTCTGGATAATGAAAATTAAACTCAAAATATGGTAGCTGCTGGGTTTTGGGAATACAATTTTTCCTTGTCTTAGAAGTACTATAAAAATAAATAGTTACAATTTCCATACACTAAATAACACAAACAAAAAGGAAAGCTTTCCATATGGCTTCATTTCAAGGATTCATTCTGACACCACAAGAAAGTTTACACACTTATACTAGTATTGGCTCATAGCAGCTAAACTTACACCAAAGACAACCCTTCTTCAGTCGGTGCTACTATTAGATGATCACAAATCCAAATTGGAGGTAAATAAAGGAGTTCAATCAGTGAGAAGAATGTTATCGACAAGCCTGGTGTTAATTCCCTTCACTGCCAGGGCTCAGTCCTGGGCCCCCTCTTGTTCGGCATTTATTTTTCTGAAGTGCAGGCAAACATAGGGGGATTGTGGCTGACAAAATTTGCAGATGACTGCAAACTGGGCACCATAATTGACACTCCATCAGACACAGACATCCTCCAGAAAGGTCTCATAGAAATGGATAACTGGTACCAGAGCCATGGCCTTAAGCTAAATGCCAAAAAATGTATAGTCATACCCTTTGGGAAAAACAAGGTAACCCCTAATTACCACATAGGTGGTAATCCATTAAACACGGAAGAAGTTATCAGGGACCTGGGGACCCAAGTTGACAGTAACCTCTCTTTTGACACTCACATTGCCAAAGTGGTTAGGAAGACCTTCTACATTGCCCACCTGATCATGAAGGGATTCACATCCAGATCAGGAGAGGTCATTGTACCCCTGTACTCTTCACTTATCAGACCAATGATTGAGTACAACGCCCCATTCGAATGTACCTTACCCGACACCTGCAGCAGTTGGAAAGACCCCAAAAGTTCCTCACCAAAAGGATAAAGGGGCTCAAACATATGTCATACGATGCCCGACTGAAGAAACTCCAGCTCTATTCAGTCGCATACCGTCTGCTCAGAGGTGATCTGTGCCTGACATACAAGGCCATGTCCAACCCGGAATTAATGGACATGCTCCACCTCAAAAATCCAAATCCACCAGAGCCACGAGAGCAAGAGACTTAAACCTCAACACGGATATAAATAGGACGTGCTGGAGGGACAGATTCATCACCCAGAGACTCCCTACACTATGGAACAGAATCCCAGTCTATGTGAGGCAGAGCCCCTCACTGACTCTGTTCAAGAGAAATCTTGACGAGTGGATGGGAGATTGTAGGTTTACCCCGGGAATCATCTCTGTATCACTGCTGGACAGAGGCACAGCAAACTAATGGGTATAGTATTCTCATCCTAAGGGATGGTGAAAGCCACACACACTCTGGCTAGGCTTATAAATGCCCTAGGGCAGATAGCCTAGTATGAACCTATGAACCTATGGATACCTTACTGTAAAGATGTCCTTTTATGTCACATAATCATCCTTGAGGGAATGGAAGCTACTAAAAACCTTAATTTCTCTCACAGTTGCATTCACTGAAGAAACCATGACTGGTGGCACTGAAGTACAGTAGTTAGTGTTGTTACTACACAAATCCACATACTGGGGCTCAGTCATGACTTCCAATTGCTGTCTGCATAGTATATAAATTATCTTCATGTCCACCCATAGGATTCCTCTTAATAATCTGGTTTTCTCTTACCTTCCAAAGAAGGGCTTATATAATCAAAAAACTTGATATAGCTCTACACTATTTGGGGGGGGGGGGCAACAAAAGGTACCATACTGCCTCTGTGTTTTACAGATCTTGACATAGACCAGCATAGCCTTGTTCACTTAGAAAACAGGAAAAAAAAAAAAAAAAAAACTTCACAAGAAAGTGAAATGTCATGCCTGAATTTGGTTAATGTACATTAGGGGAAGGAATGAAGAACTTTTTGCTTTAATCTTAATACATTTTATGTTCTGTGATAAAAGTAAGGCAGGACATCTGCAGTCCCAGTATGGAGGTGCATGGTTAAATGTGTGGTCTGACACAATCATGCAACTCGGACAATGGAATTCAGAAAAAAAAAAATCAAGACTCTACAGAGATAGAAGCTAGGTCTAGAATGATTCATCTGGGGAACATAGATCAAGATATGTGCTTAAAAAAAGACGTGCTCAGAACTCATCATACCTATCATGTATCATAATCTACCTAAAGGACCACAACTCTACATTAAACTCATAAAAAGAACAGGCAAGTTCTAAAGTAATACAAATGAAAGCTGACATCCCCACAGAGGATTTAAACTGATTTACTCAACTGCGTTTCCTTTTGCTCTGCCTTTTTGAGTATGATGTTTTCGTTTATTTCAGTGAAAGTAGGAGTGGGACAAAAACTCCAAGAGCAAATGCAGATAATATCAAAAAGATTGATTTGAAGGCAACTGGGTTTTCTATGTTAAACCTCTTATGTTAAAAAAGTCCTTAGATGTTTCGAGGTAGGAAAATGGATCATTAGTAACATTTCTTCATTACATTGCTTAATGCCCATGTTCTGTACTCTTCGTACCAGTATAATTTAATTTTTACACACAGAACACTAAAATGAGAGTATAATGCCACATTCACTCTTAAATTTCACCTACTGAATTCAGAACAAGCTGAACAAAGCCAGCAAACTAAATGCAACTTTGTTTTAGTTTTTTTTGACTATCCCACTATCTTGCAAGTGGCCGACAGTTAATAGAACAAAAAGCCTGCCAGGGTAGAAGAACAAGTGTCCAGCATTCAATATAAAGCTGAGTTACATGATGGCTTACAAGTTAGTAAGTGGACATACAGAAGTGCAAAGGTAATTAATTACAGCTAATAATGGAAGTCAATGGGAAAGCCTGCAATGTTCTTGTGGTATCAATACTAATGACGGCGATATGAAATATCTAAAGCTGGCATCGACTGATGACAGCCCTAGACAGCCATGCTCCCAAATTTTCAATTAAAATAATTAGTAGTATGTGAAGAGCATCACTATGAAATGTCAAACTTATACAACTAAACTGCATACCATTTTTAATCATTATTTCATATATATAATGGTGGGGAAGTTCGTGCTGGATTGGAAGAGCATTCTGTATTAAAGCTGGGTAGTGGAGAGGTGCAGAATTTAGTACAGTACTTGGTTCATTAGTTCTGTTCTAATCTGGAATGTTTTCTTTACAGAGTCTTTGTCCTGTTTATGCCAACAAAGGTTTTTGCTGTGGTTTCTTCTCACATCCTGAATACATGTGGGTAGGTGAAGTGGCACTTCTTCAAAATGTCATAATGTAAGGTATGCACACGAGTATGTGTATGCATCCTACAACAGACTGACATCCCATACAGAACTGGTTCTTACCTTACACCTATTACTTGCAGGGACAGAATCCTGTTCTCCATGACTCTGAAGTGGATCCAGTGAGCACTGAAAATGGAAGGCCAGATTCAAATGTAAGTCATGAAGGATAATTAGTGATATGAGCTTCTTATTGAAAGAAACCATGTTTTTCATGATGACTAAGTTACATGGCTACACTATTTAGAAAGAAAAATCAAAGAAAACTGTCAAAATAACAGTAATGGCACAGTTAACAACTATAAAAACATAAAATATGATAGTATTTATTATTATAACTCAAGAAAGTCAACATATCCCGTATGAAATTAGTGGGTGTTTTCTTTGTAATAAAAAGCTATGATTTTTGAACTGCAAATATTTATGAAAGGGTTTTCCAAAGGCATTTTCTCCTACTCAGCCGAATGTTCTGAAACTTCATATTCCAAATAGACTTAAAAGTTTTCAATGGCAAAGCAAACCACTTTATCCAAGTAAGTACATGAAGGGCATTCTTTGACATACCATTTGTTTCTGCTTTGTATACTTTTGCAGACTGCATCTGATTTAACAAAACGTTGCACACTTCCTACTGCATACAAAGTGAACTTGTACAGCTTAGTGAATTGTCACTTCTCCTGTCCTCTAATGCAGGAAAAGTAAAACAGCAAACGATGGTCCTCTTAAAAAGAATAAACCTACAAACAAGCTCTGTTTAAAAATTCAGAGGATAAGGAAAAATCGGTGCGCCTATTCTGAGGGAGGCAGGAGACTGACGTTGTTCGATGTCACAATCCCTTGGAGGAAAGGACAGCAATACAAATGATTGCCCAGGGGGCAAGCATATCACCACCAAGCCACAAATGCAGTAACCATAATCACAAGTATATGCGAGTATGTACTCACATGGGAAGGATGTAGTGGCTCCTCTGGTGATGTGGATCACCTGTCCTGCACCCAGGGGGGGGGTGTTACAGCCATACTAAATATGTTGTCACTACAGGGATGTGGAAAAGGGCACTAACCATTGCTGAGGCTGCCTGTGTAATAGCATCCCTCAGCCAGTGCTCACCCTCACTAAAGACTACCCAAGATGGACAAAGATGGACAAAGAATGGATCTAGCTGATTGGGCAAGGTTTGATAATCATCAAGGACAGTGACAAAATACAATGGAAAATAAATAAAAGACTGACCTCTATAGAAACACTTCAGGAACTGTTACCTAATTAGACAAGTCCAAGAATAATGAAGACACTGTCAAACAGTTACCCGTATGATAAAGTAAAGTTGTGTAAGAACTTTACATAAACAGAGATGTCCAAGTAGATTACTGTTATAGTACAGACACCCTTCCTCTTCCCCCCTTCTGTTTTACATACCTATTTTTTTCCTTTTTTTTTTTCTGGCAGAGGTGGACCTCTTACACATTTCCCCATTTACTACGGTCATAAATAAATGATCTCTCTCTCTCTGTTTTTTGTCTCTCCTCTTTCTGATGTGGGGCAAGAAAACAATGAGAATTTTTCCACCTGTATGTCCATTATGTATTGCACTGCACTGAAGGGCAAATATTGATGTGCTTTTAGATTTAAAGATGTTTTCTAGGAAATTAAATTCAGCTCTCCGGCTTGGGAATGGGAATGATTTTAATTCTAGCTGTATGAACCTGCAAAGACCCAGCACTTTTAACCCACCCTTAAACCATAATATTGCTTTGTTTGAAAAAAGTTGTGAAAAAGATTTCAGAGATGTAATGCAACAAAAACATAAGAATTTATATAGTAACCTAATACTGAATGAAAAGAGGTGGCTTTATGAACTATTCTATGATTTTGACATTCGGGTAATGAAGCCCGATAAAGGGGGTGGGGGTGCTATCATGAATCGTACAGATTACCTTAATCAAATGAATTTATTATTATTAGAAAATACCAATGAGGAAGTATCTTGTAATGAAATTAATAGAACCTTTTGTAGAATTGATTGCTTGGTATATGATAAGTTGCTAGAAGGATCCATATCTATGAGCGAATATGATTTTATTTACAATGAGAAGACTGTCATTGCAAGTATTTCTGGCATCCCCAAGATCCACAAGGATCTAGATAACCCACCATTTCATCCTATTGTGTATGCTATACATTCTAAAACATTTTTATATCAAAATTTATTGGTGAATGTTTAAAGAGAGGGCTGGGGGTTATTAGTCAAACATGTACAGATTCTTGGCATTTTTTACAGTTATTGAGGGATGCTGAGTTTGATCTCCAATTTGTGCTCGTTATTCTGGATGTCCATAACTTGCTTTCTGTACTACCCCACACATTTGGACTTGAAGTTCAGAGAACAAATACGCAAACATAGCAATGTGGATAACACTAAAGTGAATATTTTGGTGACTAACAGATATTGTGCTCGATAATAATTTTTTGTTCTTTGAAGGCCAATGTTCCGACAAAGTAAGGGAGAGGCCATGGGTGTTGTCTGTGGCCCCATTTTTGCAAATTATGGGGTGGCTGAGTGGGAGGATTGTTTTGTGTTTCCAGGTCAGTTTTATCAGTATTGTAAACTATATATTTGCTTTTTGAATGACATATTTATTGTGTGGGCTGGGTCCACAGATAAATTGGAACAATTTTTTACATATCTGAATAGTACAGTGGAATTTCTGAAATTTTCTTCAACTTCTGATATTAATTCTGTTTCTTTTTTGGATGTTCATATTTCAAAAGATTATGGAAAATGATGTTTTGTGTCCAATATACATCGGAAAAGTACTTTTTCCAATTCATATCTTCACTTTACAAGCTGGTACCCAGTCCACCAAAGGAAAGTGGTTAAGGGTCAATTTGTATGGTTGTCGAGGATGATTTCTGAAGCAGATTCTTTTTTTATGGAATGTGATGTTTTAATGGAAATGTTTTTATCAAGAGGTTACCCATCAGAATTTGTATGGATATTAGACATGAGGTTTGCGTAAAAAGTGAAAGACAAATTATTTTTCCCCTATTTTATCAGGTGGATTAATAGAAAATAATGTTTCATCTACAGGCTCTGCAGCTACGATGCAGGACAGATTATTTATTACCACTTATACTTTAGATAGTGTAGCTCTCATGCACTGTATAAATAGGAATTGGGATTGTCTTTCCCTTCACCTGGATTTTAAAGAAATGTTTAGTGGAAATACTAGGATAGTTTAACAGAAGGGATAAAACCCTTAAAAATCATCTTGAGTCTAGTTCCAAGTCTAGAACTAGTTTAATTAATCAATCCAAGTAAAAAGAAAAGAACATTTAAATGTGGCACTTGTTCCCAATGTTGTCACATTAAGGCTGGGGATTGTTTTACCTTTAGGGGTATTAAGCAGTTAAAGGTTGTTATTCTTGTATGTCTAAAAATGTGGTTAATTTGACTCAATGTGTCTGCTGTTCAGCTTTTTGTGTGGGGAAAAACTTGTAGGAAGTTTAAGAATTGTGTATGTGAACATCTTTTGGACATTAAAAATAAAAAAATGGACCAATGCAATGTATAAACATATTGCTGAATTTAGTTCACATAGTTTTTGTTTCAATGTTATTGAGCAAGTTCATAGGGATTTTCAAGGAAAAATTTTGGATGAACATTTGGATATCTATAAACTTGATGGCAGCTTAGATTGGATGCCATGAGCAGTCCTGGGCTTAATGATGCCTGGTTAAATTAGTTCTGTCTTAAAGTTGAAGCATTATAATGGGTCTTAATTAGATAAATGGAGGTTGTAAATGATTATTAGGATGTAGTTAAGTGTTTTTTTTTCATTAGTAGTTCTGATGAAGTTCTTGGATAAGAATGAAAGCACTTAACTCAAAGTCTTCTTTTTTTTCTTCATTTGGATTTGGATTTTTGGTGTGTTCAGTGCATACTTTTCGTTCTCAATGTATTGCACTGCAATCTCATGCTTCATACATATGTCAGACACATGTGAGACGAAGGTGCTGGCCAAACATACAGTATCCTTGGAAGGACATTTCGGATATGTAATTAATACTGTAATATATCCTTCAGTAACTACTGTTTCAGTATAAATTGCACATAGAAAGATTCACAGTTTTTTAAGTGTCTCAGGGAGGAAGACAGATTTGGTAAAACCATTCCTGCACCTGGAGAACGTATCAGTTTTATAGTACTTATAAAAAGTGTGCATGGAAGTTCAAATGTCTACTTCAAAAGTGGATCTTGTGTCCAGATACTTAAAAAGGGCACATAAAGATGTTACTGCTCTGGTGGAATGGACTTAAACCTGGCCTGGTAGGAATTTCCCATGGAAGGAATAACAAAAGGAAAGAAAATTGGAGATGGGTTGCTTTAAAGGGTCTATTTCAATGTACTGAACAGCTGAATTGTCGAAACCCATATGGTCAAGACCATATGGATTGACAATTCAGTCCGTCAAACCATTCTGACTGAGACTGTGGTACAGTGGGGATCAGGGAATTTGCCCTTTTCCCCACTGTAGTGTGATCTCAGCATTGATATATATATATATAATATATATATATACACTTAGCAGGGGGTGTGGCAGGTGCAGATGGTCTTGCTCCCCTACAAAAGCATTGTTTCTGTTTGTGGATGCTGTTTGGGTTTTTGTTTTTTGACAATGGACTGAATTGTACAAGATGATGTACAGAAGTGTTTTTTTTTTTTAGAATGAATAGGAAATAAATAGGACATGCTGGAGGGACAGATTCATAACCCAGAGGCTCCCTTCACTCTGGAATAAAATCTCAGTCCAGGTTAGGCAGAGTCCCTCATTGACTCTCTTCAAGAGGAATCTTGATGAGTGGATGGGAGATCGTAGGTTTACCCCGGGTATCACTTCTGTGTCACTGTTAGACAGAGGCACAGTATACTAACCTCGAAAAAGGGCATAGCAAAATTAATTTAAAATTGGTGGCGAAAGCCAAACACACTCTGGCTAGGCTTATAAATGCCCTAGAGCAGATAGCCTAGTATGAACCTATGAATGATGAAGTGAGTGATCAGTGAGGCAATGAAACAGACAGGAGTGATTTGTATTTTGTTGCAAAATATTCCCCTTTTCCTGACATTTTGAGAAAGTTGGTGTTGGAGCTTCAGCATCTTGTACGTCGAGATGAGCAACATGGAGGCTTATTTCCTGGGTATGTAAAATTTTCTTATGGATGATACTTGAATCTTAAAGAGTTATTAAATATGAGACAGGTAGATGTAATGTGTGATGAAGTGGTCACATTTCTTTGTAAGCATTGTATGGTATGCAAAAAGGTGAAAAATGTGTCGGGTGAACATATCAATGGAAGGAAATTTGTTTCTAGGGGTCAGTACAGCTGCAATTTTTGTGTGGTGGTACACATTTTGAGGTGTGGTTGTAGTAAGGGTAAGTGGTATGTGAGACAAACTAAAAGAATGGTTAAGGTTAGAATCTTGGAACATTTGGGTGACATCAGGAAAAAGAATATTAGTAGTCCTGTTGCTGAGCACTTTCACTTGGATCAAGGTGGGTTGGATGAAACTTTGTTTTATTTTGTGTGTTGGGTCAACCCTATAATGTTCGAAGAGGTGATTTTTATCCCTAAATTGCTTAGGTTAGAAAGTAGGACGATTATTAATTTTGGCACACCTTTTCCTAGGGGTCTTAACCTTGAGGTTAATTTGAATGTATAACCAGCTAACTTGTACTGCACAAAGGAACAAAATTGCAATATCTGATTGCGTCAGCTAGACAGTATAAAAGCTTTTATATGAGGTTTAACATGTGAATGCTATAAAGTAGGCATGTTGACTTTGTAATATTTATATGCTAGCAAAGAAGCATGTCTTTGAAATGATTTTGTAACCAATCAGTAGGGGGCACTGCTGTATAAAAGGAGCTGTATCTTGATAGTGATTTATCCTCGAAAGCAAAATGCCGAGCTACCAGATGCTTATAAAGTGAATTCAGCTTCTTTATTTGCGTGGCTTGTTTTTTTTTTTGTGCATTGTTACTTTGTTATTTTGTTTAGACTAAAGGGTCAGCCAAGTCTCACAGTTTGGGCTGCTGGTAAGAAAGTCCTGAGGATTTTTGCACCCATACCTCTACTATGTACCATTTTGTAGTCTTGAGTTTGGGACGTATATCAGACATACGAGATAGGATGGTGCACAGCCTTTGGGTAAGCTGGCTGGGCATAGTATCCTTGGCAGATTATCTCCCACATATAATTAATATTGCAACAGTTATCAATAAAGGATGTCTTAAGAAATTCTACAATCAAATCAAATCTTTACTAGTTAATGATTTCCTGATAAAATTATTGAAAGACTCTACCTCCATAACAACAACATAGCTGGTGACTTCTTTAATTATCTTTCCTCCAACCTAATCACCCATACTGTATAGTATTATTCCAGTATAAACTCCCACCCATTACAAAATGTATTCTTCATCTACTCTCCATTTCACACCATGCATTTCTAAACTCTAATATTTTGTTCTCCAACCATGGTGGTGAAATGGTCTTGCATTTCTCTCCTGTGAGATTTTATTCTCACTGTATACCTTCTACTATACAAAAGCAATGAGGCGTTTGCGTCTATTTATTCACCAACTGCTCACTTACAACCAGGAAGGGCAATGTAACATCCATAACCAGGAAATCTTTTGATGGGGCCACAAAGAGTCATTCCTATAAAGGAAAACACAAAGGTACTTATCCTCCAAACCCTCTACCAGTAAATAAACATCTTGAAAGTAGAAGTGTGCATGGTAAAAAAAAAAAAGACCAAACATTATACTGTACACTAAAACAGCAAGCCATTCAAAATAAATTGAAAGAACTTCTTAGGTGAACCTTATATAGTGATATACCAAGAGGAACCTATCAGGTACAGCATCATCATCTATTCCTCTATGAACCTTGCAGAAGCTAACCCCTAACAAAGCTATCATCCAAAATTGTATGTGCATGGTGGTCCTAATGAAGTCACTGAAGTTCATAATGGAAGTGTCATGCACCCTTTCAGAAAAGGAAAAGGCAGAAACATAACTCTTTCCTTTCTGCAAAGGTCCTTTAGTCTCCCAGGGAATTCAGTTTAAACCTGTTACAAAAGCTCTCAAAAATAAATGTACTTGCTCTCAAATGATGCTTCATCATAGATGAGCTCTAAGAAGTGGCCATACACACCTATATTTAGAACCCAAGAATCCTTGGTGATGAACTTACAAGCCAGGGCTAACTAGAAGAAATGGCCCCACCCATGGACGATTCCACCTCACTGTCAAAACTAGGACTGCTGAGATGGCAGAACTGCTCTTCAAAGAGATATGGTAAGCAAAGGCAGAGAAGACAAAATTGTCTAATAACCGGAGTCCTCCTCATTCTATAAGAGGGTTTACTGCTGGGGAAATGGGGAAGCCTAGACGATGAAAGACAAAGAAGGCATCATAAAGGCACTTATTGGGTCTTCAAAAAGTACCCAACCAGGTTGGGACGACTAGACAAAAGAGGAAAAAAAGACACCCAAAACTGCCTGCCTGATCTGCTCCTTAAACACACACAGCCTAAATCATTCCATCCTGTACAGGCACATTCCTGGGCCTGCTATTTTATCACAGCAAAATCAAAATTAAAGATTAAGCAGGACACATAAAAGCCCAGTGTACAAGCTGCAATAAGTATTTTTTCCAAATTCTCATTAACCACAGATGCAGGGAAGACTGTAAGCGTATCCAATTGTCAATTTGTTTAATGGATTTGTGGATTAGCACACAACCCCATGACCCTTTCCAGCCTTGACCCAGTCCAGTGTGAACATGCACCAAAGGTTCATCATATTGAGTGACATAAGTTAAAAAAAAAAAAAAAAGATACCTATCATCCAAACAAAAAAGTGTTACAGGACATGATGGCGCTTAGTATTTTGCTAATCATTACTCTTTCAATTCAGGAATGATCACACTATTAAACAAAAGTGCGTATGGTAGCATGGTATATTTGTAGAAATATGTGACAAAAATGGGGAGAGATGAAGGCTAGCTGTATAATCAAAAACAGAAACAGGTACAAGACAATTACCAATATAAGACATAACTAACTGTTGCAGTTAATGTACAATATAAAAGCATGTTTTAGAACAAAAAAGAGCAGGAAATGCAAATTTTGATACAAAAATAAAGCTGTGGAAATAAACTCAAAATAAAAGTAGAAGTATGGGTAGCAGGTTCATTGCTGCAGTAGTATTTCTTATCCACATAAAAATGCTGAAGGTAGATGGCTATCCTTTTAGTCTAACTTACAGAGCATTTGATGACATGTCCGCAGGAAAGGTGGACTCCTACTCCTAGCCTAGGATGTCAGTCTGACATAAGGCTATACAGAGGAGCTGCTTGTATAATTTTTCAGCTTTTTCAGAAGTTGCAGGACACAGTGCCCACTTATTGTCCTTGATTCTCAGTCTGTAACAGCCTTGAGAACCTGCACCTAGAAGACTCCCTTGTGACAAATCTCCATTGCTGCCCCCTGAACAGCCACAGTGACCTTTAGAGAAGGGGGTTCTGTACCAAAAAAAAAAAAACAAAAAACTTAAGTGCTGGTCAGTACTTCCATAAATCAGTCAATCCACCCCTACTTACTATTGCTTTGTTTGCAAGAGCTAATCTTCATTTCAAACAGGGCTATAGGACAGCAAGGCAGGGATAACCACAGACAGTTTCAGAGCAGAAAACTACTGCATCTGTCGTTATGGTAAGCTTGCTCACATACATGTACTATCATTATTAAAAGAATCACTGCTGTAGATATATTCTCATTCATAGGAAGAATACTAACAAAATTAAGTATTACCATGGGGTGAGAAGGTATCCTAACATGCCCTGCAGGACTGCAGTGGCAAACTCTGCCTTACATCAGGAATACATGTCCAGTTTATATTGACTGGAAGAAAAAAGTACAGTTGTGTACACTTACCATAAATGTAGATGTTCGAGTGTATTCACTGTTGCAGTCATCACATTTGGGTTATCTGCTTGCAGTAGCCCTCAGTCGACCGGATTATCAGTCTTGGGTCCTGCGTCGGTTGCTGTCTCATCTTCCATGACATCAGGTAGTCAGGGGTATAAAGCATGCAGCCGATGCATTACATCAGTTTTTCTTGCCCTAGATGTCAGGTGCCCCATAATGGGAAGCAATTGTATACAAGGTTACACCTCCAACAAAAAAGCAAATACACCAAAAAGCTTTAAGCTTTAACAAGAAAAGAGGTATAGTCAATAGACGTCAGGGGGCTGGAGGGAGGCTAACCAGGACTGCAACAATGAATACACTCGAACATCTACATTTATGGTAAGTGTACACAACTGTACCATGTTTTTCGTGTTTCACTGTTGCAGTCATCACATTTGGATAGATTCCCAAAGCTAAGGATGGGAGGAGGTAATTAGATAGCATTAGGACCAGCTATAAGACCCTGCAAGACTGCAATGGCAAAGCCAGCTCTGGATTTAGAAAAAAATGGCAAATGGTAATGCTTGGTGAAGGTATGTACAGAACTCCAGGTAGCAGCTTCTAGGATGTCCCTGGTAGGGCCACCTCTGAGAAAGGCTGTAGAGGTAGATGCAGCCCTGGTTGAATGTGCTCTTATCCCCTGTGGGGTAGGTTTTCCATGGTGCTTATAGCAGAAATTAATGCAATGGCCTATCCAATTAGAAATGGTTTGCTTTGAAATGGCCTTCCCCTTTGTCCCTGCAGCAAATGCAACCAGCAGCTGTTCAGATTTCATAAGAGGTTTAGTCCTGTCCACGTAAAATCTAAGTTGTCTGTGCACGTCCAAGGAGTGCAGTATTCGTTCCCCTTTGTTCTGTGGATTAGAAAAGAAGGTTGGCAAACGGATGGGACTGATTAAGGGCCACACTGGATATCACCTTGGGCATGAAGGAAGAATTGGTCCTGAGAGACACCCTGTCTGCATGAAAGATGACGAAAGGCTCCACTGCCATGAGGGCCTGTAATTCAGACACCCTTCTTGCTGAAGTGACGCCTAAAAGGAAGGCTGTTTTCCAAGAAAGGAATTTCAACTCTGCATTTGCAGCTGGCTCAAAGGGAGGTAGAGTGAGCCTTTCTGATACAAAGTTAAGGTCTCAAGCTGGAGTAGGGGCTCTCTTGGGTGGTCTTAAATTTTTGGCCCCTCTGAGGAATTGCTTCAGCAATGGATGAGAGAAAAGGGGTGGTTCTGTATTGTAATGAGCTGAAATGGCTGAGGCATGAATTTTGATGGAGGAAAAGGAAAGGCCCTTGTGAAGCATCTCAGTTAAGTATTGAAGAATCTGAGGTAAATTGGGTGCTGCTGTGCCCATCCCCTGAGTTTGGCTTCAGAAACAGAATCTTTTCCATTTTTCAGCATAGGATTTTCTAGTACTAGGCCTCCTTGCCTTCAGAATGACATCCCATCACTTGCTTACTGAGGGATGGTAACGGGGAGATCAGGTAATTAGCCAGGCTGCCATGTTCAGGGTTTGAAGCTGGGGGTGCAGAATCTGGCCCTCCTGCTGGAACAACAGGGCAGGGGTCTGAGGTAGGTGCCATGGTGCCAGCAGTGACAGCGCAAGAGGGGGTACCAGTGTTGGCGTGGCCAGTCTGGTGCAATCAGTATTGTCCTTGGTTTGTCCTGTTTGATCTTTAGTAGTACTTTGGAGAGGAGAGGCAGAGGGGGAAAGGCATAAATTGATAGGTTTTTCCAGGTGAAGGCCAGGGCCATCCACTTTCCAAGCTTGTTTGTGGGGAGTCCTTGTGCAGAATTTGCCCAATTGGTAGTTCTGGGGGGAGGCAAACAGGTCTATCTCTGGGCTCCCCCCCATTTGTTTCTCAACATGTTGAATATCGTTGGTTCCAGTTTCCACTCGTGTGGGTCCATGAGATTTCTGATTAGGTCGTCTGTCAGTGTATTTAGCTTTCCTGGCAGGAAATGAGCCTGTAGGTGTACTTGGTAGCTCAAGGCTGTGTTCCACAGAGCCATGGCTAGTCTGCAGGGAAGATATGAGTCGGTTCCCCCCTGCTTATTTATGTACCACATAACAGTGGTGTTGTCAGTCTTTACCAATAACTGTCCTGGAAGAATGTGGTCCTTGAAGGCTGTCAGAGCATTCTGTACAGCTAACATTTCTTTTTGATTGATATGCAGGTGCATCTGACTTGGGTTCCATTTGCCCTGAATGCACTGCCCTGCCAAGAGAGCCCCCCCCATGCATAGTCTGATGTGTCTGTTGTTAGGGTTTGGGCGGCATGTGGTGGAGTGAATGGCAGTCCCTTGTTTTGGTGGCAGGCCTCTGCTCACCAAAATAACTCTATCTGTAGGCAAGGTATGATAAGAATCACTGATTCTAGATCCTGGGAATGTTGACACCATAGGCTTTTTAGATACCACCGTAGTTTCCTCATATGCAGTCTTGCATATGGAATTAGTAGAATACAAGAGGCCATGAACCCCAGGGCTTGCAGTATTTTCCTTGCAGATAGCTGGGTTTTTGTGGCCAGTAGTTTGAAGTAGGCTGTCAAATGAACTTGTTTCTCTGGCGTGAGGTAGTCCATCTGGGAAGTTGTATTCAAGCTTGATCCCAGGAATATAATTTGTTGGCAGGGTACACGATGTGATTTCTTTTCATTTATGGTGTACCCCAGAGAAG
This sequence comes from Protopterus annectens, assembly GCF_019279795.1. NCBI lineage: Eukaryota > Metazoa > Chordata > Ceratodontiformes > Protopteridae > Protopterus > Protopterus annectens. The sequence continues at coordinate 703,481,152 of NC_056734.1, forward strand.
TTAAAGTACAGTTTTGTACCTACCATAAATGTAGATGTTCGAAGATCCACATTGCTGCAGTCCTTACACTTGGGTAGTCCGCTGTCCTCAGTCGGCCCGAATATCAAAGTATTAGGCTGACGTCGGTCAAGGCGCTTAAGACTGACATCAGAACGTCAGGGTACAAATGCGCATGACCGACGTCATATCCTCAGTCTTTTCTTGCCCCAGATGTCAGAAGACCCTAAAAAGAAAGGTCAAAACCAAAAGACAGCAAAAAACAACCAACCACCCTTGCACTAATCATATGTACAATATATACAATATCCACAACCCAAACCACACAACCGCCTCTAACTACAGAGGGGAAGGAGGGAGGGTAAATTGGACTGCAGCAATGTGGATCTTCGAACATCTACATTTATGGTAGGTACAAAACTGTACTATGTTCTTCATCTCACATTGCTGCAGTCCTTACACTTGGGTAGAATCCCAAAGCAGAGGTAAGGGAGGATGGCAAAACTATAAAGCAGTAGGAGCTGCCAAAATGCCCTGTAAAATTGCAGTGGCAAAACCAGCTCTAGATTTAGAGAAAAGTGGAAGGTGGTAATGCTTAGAGAAAGTATGCACTGAACTCCAAGTAGCTGCCTCCAAAATATCTTTAGTTGCCACCCCCCTAAAAAAGCTGTAGAAGTGGCAGTAGCCCTAGTGGAATGAGGCCTAATCCCAGCTGGAATCTCCTTACCATGATGGGAATAACAGAAAGCAATACAAAACCCAATCCACTTAGAAATAGTTTGTTTTGACACAGGCTTGCCCTGAGAACCCAAAGCAAATGAAACAAATAACTGCTGAGACTGCCTGAACCCTTTAGTTCTGCTCAAATAATATCGCAACTGCCTGTGTATATCCAAAGTGTGCAAAATCTTTTCCCCTTTATTTTGGGGTTTGCATAAAAGTAGGCAAATGAATAGTTTGGTTTAAAGCCACACTAGAAACCACTTTAGGCATAAAGGAAGGATTAGTGCAAAGATACCCTATCCTTATGGAAAATTAAGAAAGGCTCAACCGCCATAAGGGCCTGTAATTCAGAAACCCTTCTCAGAGGTAATGGCCAACAAAAAGCAGTCTTCCATGATAAATATTTCAACTCGGCAGTAGCTGCAGGCTCAAAAGGTTGTAGAGTGAGTTTCTCCAACACAAAATTGAGATCCCAAGCAGGAGTAGGAGCTCTACGTGGGGGTCTTATATTCTTTGCCCCTCTAAGGAATTGCTTAAACAAAGGATGAGAAAACAATGGTGGGTCACAGTCATAGTGAGCAGAAATTGCTGCAGCATGAACCTTAATAGAAGAGAAGGACAAACCTTTGTCCAGTAACTCAGTAAGATATTGAAGAGCCACACTTAAATTAGGCTTAGAAACATCAAATTCCTTTGCTGTACTCCAAAATAAAAATCTCTTCCATTTATCTGCGTACACTTTCCTTGTACTAGGCCTTCTGGCCTCCAAAATAACATTCAAAACTTGCTGTGGAAGCTGAGACCCTCCAGGGTTTAAAACAGAATATGCCAGGCTGTTAGATGAAGAGAGTGAAGTTTGACATTGAGTAAATGACTGTTCTCCTGAGACAGCAGGTGTGGAATCCAAGGCAAAGGCCATGGAGGCTCCCGTACCAGACTTCTCAGTAATGGGTACCAGTGCTGTGGAGGCCAATCTGGAGCTATTAAAATCATCTTTGGCTTGTCCTGTCTGACCTTCAGGAGTACCTTTGGGAGGAGAGGCAGAGGTGGAAAGGCATACACATGAAGATTGCTCCAATTGAATGAAAGAGCATCCACTTTCCAAGCTGTGGGATGAAACCTTTTTGTGCAAAACTTTGGCAGCTGGTAGTTTAGTGGAGAAGCGAACAGATCTATGTCTGGAGTTCCCCATAACACTGTCAATTTCTGAAATACATGAGGATCCAATTTCCACTCGTGGGGATCCATAATTTGTCTGCTCAACACATCTGCTAAGGAGTTCTGTGCTCCCGGCAGAAACCTTGCCTGAAGATTCAGCTGAAAACTGAGAGCAGTCTCCCACAAAATCATTGCTTGTCTGCATAGAGGATAAGAATGCGTTCCCCCTTGCTTGTTGATGTACCACATGACAGTAGTGTTGTCTGTTAGAACCAACACCTGCCCTGGAAGAAGTAAATCCTTGAAAGCTATTAATGCAAATTGGACTGCTAACATCTCCTTCAAGTTGATATGTAGATGTTGAAGTCTGGCAGGCCACGTGTCTTGTACCCACTTTCCATTTAGATGAGCTCCCCAAGCTTTGTCCGAGGCATCTGTCGTTAGAATCTGACTCGCCTCTGGTCGGGTCACAGAGAGTCCCTTGTTTAGGTGACATTCCTGAGCCCACCACAAAACTCCTTTTGAATGCAAGGTATTATCTGAATGACAGTGTCCATATCTTGGCAGTGCTGTGTCCATACATTTTTGAGATACCATTGTAGCTTCCTCATATGTAGTTTGGCATTGGGAAGCACCAGAATACAAGATGCCATGAACCCCAAGGCTTGAAGGACTGTCCTTGCAGTCAGCCTGGACTGATGAGACAATTGATGGAAGTAAAGAGAAAGATTCTTTTGTTTGTCCGGGGTCAAAAAGGCCATCTGGGACACTGTATTCAGTCTCACACCCAGAAAGCACATGTCCTGAGAGGGTACTAGACTGGACTTTATTTCGTTCACAGAATACCCCAGGCATCTTAGCACTGCTATCACATACTGTAAATGATGAAGAAGTTCGACCTTTTCTTGGGCCAGAATCAGGCAATCGTCCAAATAAGGATAGATCTGTATTCCTCTTAGCCTGAAGAAAGCTATCACTGGAGCCAGAACTTTCGTGAACACTCTGGGCGCAGTAGATAAGCCAAAGGGCAATGCAGAGAACTGATAATGAGAAGTCCCAGCCGAAAATGCAGATACTTCCTGCAACTGAGCCTGATAGGAACATGAAGGTAAGCCTCCTTGAGATCCAGAGTCACCATCCAGTGATCTTTGCCCAGCAGAGGCAAAAGCTGTTGTAACATCAACATTTTGAACTTGGGAATGTCCAGATATGTGTTGAGGATAGATAAATCCAAAATTGGTCTCCACGTGTTCCCCTTCTTTGGTACTAGGAACAGGCGAGAATAAAATCCTAGGCCCACTTCTGGTAGAGGGACCGGTTGTATGGCCCCTATTTGAAGTAGCAGAGAAATTTGTTTGTGAGCCTCTAGTCTTTGCTGAGGAGGAACGTCTGGCATGCCTTTGAAAGGAGGCAAGGTATGGAAATAAAACTTGTAACCTTGGTGTATGATATCCAATACCCATCTGTCTTGAGTAATCAAACTCCAATTTTCCTTGAAGAGTGCCAACCTTCCTCCCAAAGGTGCTGCCAGGCAAGAAGGATCTGGCAGCTGAAAAGGTAGGTCATTGGGCCTGTTTACGAAAGGACTGGCCCCTGCCCTCAACCGAAGACTGTGCAGGTGAACTCCCCGTTCTAGGTCTGAAGGAACTCTGAGCTCTGCCCCTACCACGTCTAGATCTACCCCTAGACTGAGAATCATAAGAAGGATACGTCCACCCATTAGCAGGCCAATTCCTACTAAACTTCGGAGGCTGAACTTGCAAAAAATCTTTAACAGCCTGCATAGACTTAGCCTTGTCTTCCATTTTCTTCAAGACTGACTCCACAGGTGAACCAAACAACACATTAGACTGTAAAGGAGCATCCAAAATCCTTGTCTTAACATGGTCAGATAAATTCTGATCCCTCAGCCAGGCGTGCCTGCGAAGAACTGAACCAGTGGCAGCCACCCTAGACGAGGCCTGTACAGCATCAAAACCACATTGCAAAGAATGCTTACCCACCTGTTCGAGACATGCACCAAATCTTGTAATTCTTTACACTCAATGCCTTCCGCCAGAGCATCTACCTTAGACTTCAATTGAGAAAGAAGATAGTTTTGATATTTCAACATGTGAAACTGGCAATTCAAAGCCCTCATAGCTAAGGTGGAAGAAGTATAGACTTTCTTCCCCATCTATCCAAAGCTCTGGCCTCTTTATCTGGCGGAACCGGACTTTTACAACAGAGGCCTTGACACCCTTAGGTCCCTGACTAACAGTTTTGGGTCCGCCTAGGACTCTTATAAAGATATTTATGAGCCTCAGGCACCCTGTAATACCTATCCGGTTTAACAGGAGCAGGAGGCAAAGAATCAGGATTAAGTGAAGCCTCTGCAAACACATCTTCCACAACATCCAGAACAGGTGGTATAGCCAAAGGCCTATGCTGGGGTAAAAGCAAAAATTCCCTAAGCCTTTTCCTGGAATCAGAGAAGTCCTGACCTTCCCACTTAAAATGTTCCCTCATGGAATGAAGGGTCTCTGAAAAAGAAAAATCCTCTGGAGGAGCAGAAGGAGTCGAATCATCTGCATCAGAATCAGAATAAGGAGAGTACTCCTGCAAGTCTTCAGCCGAAGACTCTGAAACATCCGAAGCCTGCTCAAAACTCCCCAACTCTGGTTCCACCCTAGGCCTCTTATCAGGAGGGGGCAAAGAACCTCTAATCAAAGTAATTAAATCTTCTGCCATTTTAAGCATGTGCTTCTTGGGCACAGATCCTGTTGAACTAGGAGTGACACCAACAGAAGCTAGACCTGGCCTGCCTCTAGGAGAAGCCTTGGAAACAGAAGGAGAGGGCCTAACCACCCTAGGAAGGGAGGGGAGTACAGTAACCTGAGAAGCCCCTTCAGCCTGACCTGCCTCCTGAGAGGCCACATCCTGCAATATCAAAGTCTCCCCCTGGGACTCCAGAGAAGCTACCGGTTCCACTGACGCCTCTAAAGAACCGGCGTCCGGTACGGACGACTCTTCTTGCCTGGGTTTAGCTGCTTTGTCTTTGCGCTTCTTCGAAGAAGCGGGCGTCGGAGCATCCAACGGCATATTATAATTGCACCGCTTCCCGAAGACCAACCTGGCACAATCTAACCTTCGCTTAATAGTGCGCTTATTGAACCTAGCACAAAAGCGACACCCAACAACGTCGTGCTCAGGCCCCAAACAAGGAATACACAAAGTATGATAATCCCTATGCGGTATCTGCTTCCCACAAGAAATACAGTTATTCACTTTTTCTGACATCCGGTAAATCACTGAGGCAAGAAAAAACTAAAATATTCCCCAACGGGGTACTTAGCCAACTTTGACTCGGTCTGAAACTCCGAATTCGAAAAATTTCAGAACGCCGAACGGCACTTGCAACGCTGCTTCTGCATCGGACCATGCGGCAAAAAAGACTGAGGATATGACGTCGGTCATGCGCATTTGTACCCTGGCGTTCTGATGTCAGTCTTAAGCGCCTTGACCGACGTCAGCCTAATACTTTGATATTCGGGCCGACCGAGGACAGCGGACTACCCAAGTGTAAGGACTGCAGCAATGTGAGATGAAGAACATCAATTACTTTACAAATGCCAGATGATTTAATAGTATGTCCTGGCTTTCTGCATGAATTAGACAATCGTCCAGGTATGGGTATATCTGAATATTTCTTTGCCTGCAAAATGCAATGACTAGAGCTAAGCACTTTGTGAATACCCTGGGCGCAATAGATACGCCAAAGGGCAGTGCAGAGAACTGATAGTGCATGTAGCCTGTTCTGAAGCGTAGGTATCTTCTGCAAGATTCCCTTATTGGGATGTGCACGTAGGCTTCCTTTAAATCTAGTGTTGCCAACCTGGCATCTTTGCCTAGCATAGGATGCAGCTAATGAAGAGTTAGCATCTTGAATTTTGGGATTACCAAAAATGTGTTTAGGATAGACAGGTCCAGGATAGGACGCCAGGAATGGTCTTTTCTGGGTACCAGAAAAAGTCTGGAGTTGAAACCATGCCCCCATTCTTTTTCTGGGACAGGCTGAATACCCTGATGCTTAAGAGAGAGAGGATTTGCTTTTGAGCCTCTGGCCAACCATTTGGGGTAGGTAAGGAGTGGAAGTGGAATCTGTATCCTTGGGAAACCATATTTAAAACCCATTTGTCCTGGGTAATGAGTTCCCAGTTTTTTGCATGCAGGGCAATCTTTTCCCCCTAAAGGAACAGTCAGTTTAGCAGGGCTTGGAAGGTTTAAAGTTAAGTCATTGAGACAGTTCACCTACTTCCTGCTTTGGGAGTGGGAGCCCCCCACTGCTTAGGCCTGTGAGTACCTTGGGGCTAAAGTCTGGGTGTTCTACTGGGTCTGGGTTTGGACTGAGAAGGCCTGGAAGAGGCAGGAAAGGACCAATTCTTAGAGGGCCAATGCCTACTAAATCTGGGAGGCTGTACTTGTAGGAAATCTTTAACAGTTTGCATAGATTTAGCTTTTTCCTCCATCTTTTTAAGTACTACTTCTGCTTTGTTGCCAAACAGGCGCTCTTGGTTTAAGGGAGCACCCAGTAATTTAGCTTTAACATGATCTGGCATAGATTGCTCCTTAAGCCAAGCATGCTTTCTAAGTACAGACCCAGTGACAGCAGCCCTGCAAGATGCCTCTAATGAATCAAAACCACATTGCAAAGTATGTTTTCCAACTTGTTCTGCAGAATGCATTAAATCCTGTAATTCTTTATTTTCAGCACAGTAAGGAAGCAACATCATTTTCTGTTTAAGCAATCCAATAATATGCTGCTGATACTTTAACATATGAAACTGGCAGTTTAAGGCCGTAATGGCCAAAGTTGCATAAGTATATACCTTCTAACCACATCTATCCAGCGCCCTGGAATCTCTATCAGAGGGGGTAGGATTTTTGTCAGTAGTATCCTTAATGCCCTTGGGTCCCTGTGAAATAGTCTCAAGATCCGCAGTAGGATTTTTAAAGAGGAACTTGTAAGAGTCAGGTGCCCTGTAATACCTATCAGGTGTTCAGGGAACAGGAAGTAAAGTGTCAGGGGCCAGGCTAGATTCCAAGAAGGCATCATCTACAATGTCCAGTACAGGAGGGATAGCTAAAGGCCTGTGTTGAGGCAGGAGTAAGAATTCCCTAAGCCTCTTTTTGGAGTCAGAGTAATTCTGGCTTTCCCAGCAGAAATACTCCCTAAGCGTATGCAAGGTTTCACCAAAAGAGAAATCCTCTGGAGGGGAAGCAGAGGGAATAGAGTCCTCTGCATCAGAATCCTCATAGGTAGATAAGGGCAAATCCTGGTCATCAGAGAAAACAGACATTTCAAAATCCTGATCAGAAGAATCAGAAGGAAAATCAGTCCTAGGTCTCAGAGGAGGAAGGGTGGCTTCCCCTGATTAGAATAATAAGGTCTTCAGCCATTCTTATCATTTGTTTTTTAGGCATAGGGGCCTGACCATGCAGTCTGAGCATCGGTTTTCTAGGCATGGATTGAGTTTTAGGTCTTGAAGAAGAAGATGGCGTCGGTTTAATATGCAAGTCAGTAGGCCTGAATACACCCTCAGAAGCCGGTGCCTGCACAGCAGCTCCGGACCCATCCAAGGTACAGACATCTGCAGGTTCCACCGTCGAAGAAGAATCTTGCGGCATACCGGACTCCGAATGGGTCTCAGTAGAGGCCTGCAAATCTGACGTAGTAGGCATCAGGGGCTGCGAAAGCGCCTCATTGAGAACGGGCGACTAGCTTAGGAGAAGTGTTGTCAGCAGCTTTGAACCTATGCGGTCTGTCTCTGTCTTTATCTTTGCATTTTTTCGGAATGTAGGTAGTCAAGTGGCTTTCCGAATCCATTTCTGGATAATTGAACAGAGTACCAAAATATTTTGATGCGTAAATGAACCGACGACGAATAGTACGCGGTTTGAATAAGGCACAAAACCGACAGCGAGGTCCGTCGTGGTCTAAGCAAGGAATGCAATATGAATGAAAATCTTTATGAGGTATTTGCTTTCCACAAGAAATAGAATTGTTAACTTTTACTGACATCGGTTTAGAGCAAGAAAAAGGATCTTCAACGGGGTACTTAGCTTAATTGAAGACTTCAAATCTGAAACTCGAAAATGAAAATTTCAGGAGTCGGCCGACTGGCACTTGCGAAATGCTTCTGCTTCAGGCACCGCACGGCAAGAAAGACTGATGTAATGGCATCGGCTGCATGCTTTATACCCCTGACTACCTGACATCCTGGAAGATGAGACAGCAACCGACGCAGAACCCAAGACTTTGATAATCAGGCCGACTAAGGGCTACTGCAAGCAGATAACCCAAATGTGATGACTGCAACAGTGAAACACAAAGAACATCAAAGCAGCCACCTCTGAACTGGAATTTTTTTTTTTTTAAGATGGCAGGTGTGGTGGCTGCTGCCCTTGTACAGTATACTCTCAAAGATCCATCCAGTGTGTTCTTATTGCTTTTGGAAAAGACATAGATGCTGTGGGACAGCCATTGAGCCAGAATCTGCTTAGATACTTGCTTGCCCTTTTCACCTGGCATGAAGCTTACAAAAAAGCTCATATTCATCTTCCTGAAATCCTGTGTTCTGTATAAACAATGTCGGAGTAATCTGTGCATATTCAACAGGTACAACCTCCTCCCCTACAGTTTGTGGATTAGGATAGAAATCCAGGAGCTGAATGATTTGGTTACATGCCAGTTCAAAGACTACTTTAAGAATGATGAGAGATCTGGTTCTCAGCCATACTTTATCTTTATGGAAGACTGTGCACATCACTTTGCATGAGAGTCTACAGTTGCATAACCACAAAAACAAAAATGCTTTGCTGGACAAAAACATGAATACCACTGAGAATCTACATTCAAAAATGATCAAGATCAGCTTCCCAATCATAGAGTTATGAACCCATGGAAAAGGCACTGGAAACCTTCAGATTTTAATGTACAGGACAGCTAAAGAGCAGTTTGCTTTCATTGTATGTGTAGAAGGGAGGGTATAAAGGTAAGCATTTCCACAAAGGCAGAAATGTGTACATTGAAATAGGCTTAGGGCACACCACTCTTAAGCACTTCTGCTAAGTATAGTAAAACTAAATATACTGTAAACCCTTAGAACAGACTTCCCTACAATCAAGCACCAAAAGGAAAATCTTTTTCACTTAAACATTTAAAATTTCAAGAGATCTCCTGCCAGATGTGTAGTTCATCCCTTGAAAAGTCGCCCCTGAAAGATATTAGACTATTGAGACTGATAACCTGAAGGTGACAAGCCTCAGATATACTTCAGACCCCCTTCCTGGGCTACAGGGAGATGCAAGACTACAGAAGATCTATACAACTCCTTCTGTTGATGCTGCAACAACTGGACAAACCACGGATGTTTTGACCCCAATCCAGCTACCAGGATGAAGTTGGTTGTTTTTTTCCCTTATATTTTAGAGGGCAATGACAACTGGGGAAAGGAAAGAAAGGAAAAAAGGATGGCATTTTGTAAATGGGATGGGGAAAGCATCCAATCCCCATGGAATTTTACATAATATATGGAGCTCAGCTAATTTATCTAATGGTTAAGCACTAGCTGTGTTCTAAACTGAACAGGCGTCTCTTTGGGCACCCACCTCTGTGTAAGAAAATGACAGCTATATACTTCTGTAACAAAAGCTCTAGGTAGACAGTTATATCTCCATCACCTTCAGGACTAACAGTGGCAGAACTGAGACCACATATAAAACTTCCCATGTTACAAGCACCCCCATCATCTACCCATAATGCTGTGCACCAAGGACGTTTCAGACCTGTTTAAGCCTAAAGCGCAGCAACAGAGAGAAAGAGAAGCAAATTGTTTGTTTGTGTCTTTCGGCTTTTCCCGGTTAGGGGTCGCCACAGAGGAACTCTGGTCCGCTTATGATTGGCAGTAGAGTTTTACGTGCTGGCTTGCCAGGTCTAATGCACAACCTTCAGCAAAGGAACGCCTGTTCACGCATGTCGCCACACAGAAGACGCTCTAACTGAGAATCGAACGGAAAACGTCTAACTGTGAGGCGACGACGCTACCGCAGCACCACCACCGCAAAGAGAAGCAAATAAAGGACATAATCCATATGTAAATGAATTAGGTTTGTCCACAGACAAGGTAAAAGGATGGCAAGAGCATATTGTGATGAAGATGGAACTACCAATCCAGATCTACTGTTACTCTAAGTATATAATATTCATATCCTGGACTGTAGTTTTGCCTTCTTTACCTTCATGACTACTAAGCTTACTGTCTAGGGTGATTTTTTTTTTTTTTTTTTTTTTTTAGAGGAGCTATGTCTTTATCAAGCGCAGATTTAAAGAAACATCCAATGCAGGTCAGATCCATAACAACATGTAAAAAGGGTAGGGAGCACTACCCAAATAAGAAGCAGGTAAACACTACCTCACAATGAACTTCTAGGAATTGAAAAACAAGCAGAGCTCTGAAAAAATGTGGAAGAGAAGAACAAGATAAATCATTTCAAAGGCAACCTCCTAAAGAATACTGGGACTATAGAAAATGTCGGCACAAAGGTGTTGACGTACATCCAAATATCCCTGTCTCAGTAGGAAGTGAAAACTTTGAACAATAAAGTTAAGGTTCTGGAGCTTATCAAGGGCTTGAAATAGTGAATAATGCGCTTCAGACAATAATGACAAATTCACCAGAGTGGCAGGAAACTGAGCTAGCCTGGAGGCTAGGAGCTCAATCTCTGTTAGGGAGGAATAAAAGATAATAAAATGAATTCAGTGGAAGAGATTAGATTTATATAGCCACAGTGCCTAGAAATAATCTTACAGAGCCATCTAAAAATCATTTATGAATAATAACCAGGAATAGACAGAGTAGCTGGGACAAGGGTCAAACATGAACATGGAGGAGACATGAAAGAATGGAAGGAAAATGGATGTACAGCTGAATCAGTCACATTTACTAAGAGGAATAATTTTGACTAATGAATTGGTGCCAAACAAAAAAACAGCCAGGGCCTACCACAACGTGGCTATCACACTGACAAGAAAAGACATGCCTAAGAAAATTAAGTATAAACCATCCATCCTGTAACTCAGAAAATACTAATCCGAGGACTGAAATCCATGCAAGCAAAGGGCACAAAATCTCTGGTAAAAATAATAAAGTTTAAAAGGCACCCAAGGAGTAATATGTTCAAGGGCAAAGGTAATATCTGTCCAAACATGGTAGGGAAAAAGATCCATAGATAGGAAACCTATCTGGAATACAGTGAATTTAAAAAGAAAATGGCAAACAATCTCTGCAGGTCCACATCTGGCCAAACGACTAAGAGTAATAGGATAGAGGAATTCAGTAAATCTAAATCTCCCTAGACTTTGTATGTATGATAGTTGTTTGAATGGTGAAGTTCCTAAGTCACTCTAATTTCGAAATCAAGGAAAAATACTGTAGCCTGTAACCCCATTTGAGGGTGAGGGGTTGGAATGAGTTAGAGGTACTTTAAGCAGTTAATTCTTCAAAAATGGCTATAGCAGAAAAAACATTCAACACAAATTGGATTAAGTAGATACAGTTATAAGGCAGCTATGTCACGTAACTGAAAGGAGATGTCAGAGTACAAAGATGATATTCTCAGAGATTATAAGAGCACCAAGGCCAAATGTATCTTATAGGGAACCTTGTCATTACATTTCTCATATCATCCAATACAGACAGAGAAAAGGACAACTGGAAACAACTAGAATAAAACCCATTGCAAGAAACAGAAAAATGACAATGGGGAAACTGCTTAAAAGACCAAGAACTGTACCCTGTGCTCCTGTGGTCAAGAGGATTTTAAATCCTAAAGGATGTGTGACTGTTAGCTTCTGTTAAAAAAAGGCCATTCTAAGGTAGTATAACGGTACAGCTGATGTTTGCTCTTCTTAAAAAAATGTACAAAATAGGCTGCAAGCAACCACGACAGAACTTCACTCTAAACTAAAGCAGTCTGTTGTGGAAACAGAATGCATAATATTTTACTTACAGATGAAACTGATTTAGATAAATGGCAGTATGGGGGGTTGCATACCTAAAGAAAATGACTGCAAAATATACCCAGAGAGTACACCTCAAGCAAAAATTCCATGAAGGTCACCTTTAATATCTGAAAAGTTAGAAAATGACCTGGAGAGGAAAGTTCTCCAGAATACTAAACAAGCCATACAGATACAAACTCCTGAGCCTAAAGTACCACACAGAATGGTTCAAGTCCTATTATCAAAAGATGTGAAACCCATACAGAACAGGCACGCGCGCGTGTGTGTGTGAGGGAGAAAGAAAGAGAGAGTGCGTGTGTGAGGGAGAAAGAAAGAGAGAGTGTTTTCAAGTTACATAAGCAAACAAAACCTAGAGAGGGTAGAAGTAGGATTAACAGGGTATTCTAGGAGAAAGGTCAGAAACTACAGCAGTTACCACGAGAGGCATATAAAACCTGGTTCCTCTGAAGCAGTAAGCTGTAGAACCAAGCAGGGAGTGACACTTCTCAGCCTCTGGATTTCAGTTGAAGCACTGTACAGTGAAAATTAAACACTATACATTTGCAGTTGTGGGGCCTGGCAATCTAAATTGTCCATGCAGGAAAAAGTACAGTTTTGTACCTACCATAAATGTAGATGTCCGATAGGAATGCATCTGCAGTCCTTACAAATGGGTTGTCCTGTCGTCAGGCAGCCCTTCGGTCGGCCGGATTCCAAAGTCTGGGTCTGGCTTCGGCTGGTGTTGCACTTCACCCGACGTCATAGCTGCAGTTCTTCGGGTATAAAGGCATCAGCCGACGCCATTTTCCTCAGTGTTTCTTGCCCCAGATGCCAGGTGCCCTCTTGGATGGCTAAATTTGGATAAATGCCAATGTTTCCAAATAGTAGAGAGCAAACATAAAATAAGCATGTATGTACATATATACAAACAAATACACCATAATAGATCCTGCCCAAGCTAGCTAAAAGATGGCAAATACCCTAGGAGTACCACATAGGGGAAGGCGGGTGGGTAATCCTGACTGCAGATGCATTCCTATCGGACATCTACATTTATGGTAGGTACAAAACTGTACTATGTCCTTCAAGGATGCATCTGCAGTCCTTACAAATGGGTAGAATACCATAGCCAAACTAGGGGAGGAGGAAAAAAGAGAGATTATGGTGTAGTTAGGATCCCTTGCAAAACAGCAGTGGCAAAACCTGCTCGGGATCTAGAGTATAAAGGTAAATTATAATGCTTGGCAAATGTATGCACTGAGGTCCAAGTAGCAGCCTCTATAATGTCCTTGGTAGCCACTCCTCGTAAGAAAGCTGTGGTAGTGGCTGTAGCCCTTGTGGAGTGAGGCCTGATGTTCTCTGGAGTTTTCTTTCCATGGTAGGAGTAACAAAATCTAATGCAATTTCCTATCCACTTGGAGATTGTCTGTTTTGAAATTGGTTTTCCTTCCTTTCCTGTTGCATATGCTACCAGAAGCTGGTCAGTTTTTCTATTGCACTTGGTCCTGTCCAGGTAGTAGCGTAATTGTCTATGTACATCCAAGGTATGCAACAGTCTTTCTCCCTGTTCTGTGGGTTGGGGAAGAATGTAGGTAGGTGGATAGCCTGATTTAAAGACACTCTGGATACCACCTTAGGCATAAATGTAGGATTTGTTCTCATGGACACTCTATCTTGATGGAAGATCAGGAAGGGTTGCACTGCCATTAATGCCTGTAGTTCAGAAACCCTTCTTGCTGAGGCGATTGCCAGCAGGAAAGCAGTCTTCCAGGATAAGTATTGTAATTCTGCTGTTGCTGCTGGTTCGAAAGGGGGAAGTGTCAATTTTTCTAGCACAAAGTTCAAGTCCCATGCTGGCAATGGTGGTTTCCTAGGAGGTTTTACATTTTTAATTCCTCTCAGAAACTGCCTGAGCAGAGGATGTGAGAAGACAGGAGGATCCAAGCTGTATTCTGCTGAAATAGCTGATGCATGTATCTTGATGGAAGAATAGGACAGGCCTGTATGGAAGAGCTCTGCCAAGTACTCCATGATGTTGGCTATGTTTACCAGTGACACATCTTCTCCCTTTGCAGTACTCCAAATGAGATATCTTTTCCATTTTGCTGCATAATTCTTTCTTGTTGAAGGTCTGCGAGCCTCAAGGATAATGTCTTTAACCCTTTGGGATAAATTTGGGTTAATTGATCTTATGTAATGTTCCAGGCAGTCAGCTGCAGAGTTTTCAGGTTTGGATGCAGGATGTTGTAGTTGTTCTGTGTTAACAGTAATGGGATCAGGGGTAGTGTCCATATTTGTTCCCGAGACATGCTCCTCAGTAATGTGTACCAATGTTGTCTTGGCCAGTCTGGAGCTATCAGAATGATCCTTGGACGTTCCTCTTTGATCTTCAATAGCACCTTGTGCATCAAAGGAAGTGGTGGGAATGCATATGCTGTCAGGTTTTCCCAACTGAAAGATAGGGAGTCCACCTTCCAAGCAAGTGGGTGGTACGTCCTTGTGCAGAATTTCTTTAGCTGGTGATTGAGTGGGGATGCAAATAAGTCTATTTGTGGTAGTCCCCATTTTCTTGTGATGGCTTTGAAGATGTCCGGATGCAGCATCCATTCGTGGGCATCCGTGGTAGTCCTGCTTAATATGTCTGCTAGAATGTTTTCTTTTCCCGGTACAAAAATTGCTTGTAACTGAATGTTGTAGCTCAGAGCCACATTCCATAGGTCCAGTGCCAGCCGGCATAGAGGGTATGAATGTGTGCCTCCCTGTTTGTTGATGTACCACATAACTGTGGTGTTGTCTGTCCTTATCATCAACTGACCTTCTCGGAGAAATGGTATGAATGACTGGATTGCCAATTTTACTGCCAGCATTTCCTTTAGATTTATGTGCAGGTGCAGCTGGTCTTGAGTCCATAAGCCTTGTATGCACTTGTCCAGCATGTGGGCCCCCCATCCGAGGTCTGAGGCGTCTGTCGTGATGGTTTGGCTTGGTTGACTGTTGCAGAAGGGCAATCCTGTGTTTGATTGACAGGCCTGAGCCCACCATAGGAACTCTTGCTTCAGGCATGGGATTATTGGAATTTTGGTTTCTAGGCTGTGCTTGTGTTGAGACCACAAATTCTTTAGGTACCACTGTAGCTTTCTCATATGCAGTCTGGCATGAGGGACCAGAATTATGCAGGATGCCATGAAGCCCAGGGATTGCAGTACTTTTCTTGCTGTTAGATGGTTCTGCTTTGTTAATGCCAAGAAGTAGAGAGGTAGTTGCTCTTGCTTTTCTACAGTTAGGAATGCCATTTGTTTTGATGTGTCCAGCTCTGCACCCAGAAAGGTTATTCTTTGGGATGGAATCAGCCTTGACTTTTTATATATTGACTGTATATCCCAGGGCTTGCAGCAGGTAAATGACTCTTTGTAAGTCTTCTGTTAGCTTGTTTTTGTTGTCCGCTTGTATCAGGCAGTCGTCCAGGTAGGGGTAAATTTGGATTCCCTGAAGCCTGCAATGAGCAATTACTGATGCCAGGCATTTCGTGAACACTCTGGGCGCAGTAGATAAGCCAAAGGGCAATGCTGAGAATTGATAATGCTCTGATCCTGCAAGAAATCTGAGGTATCTTCTGCAATTTGGTCGTATGGGGACGTGCAGGTATGCCTCCTTGAGATCTAGAGTTACCAGCCAAGACTCCTTGCCCAACATGGGAAGAAGCTGCTGTAGGGTCAGCATTTTGAATTTTGGAACAATGAGGAATGTGTTTAAAGCGGACAGGTCGAGAATAGGCCTCCATTTGCTCTCTTTTCTTGGTACCAGGAATAGTCTGGAGTAAAATCCTTTCCTTGTTCCATAGATGGTACCTTTTCCACAGCTCTCATTCTTAATAATTGAGATATTTGCTTTAGAGCTTCTGCCCTTTGAGTAGGTGGTAGGTTTGGCATTCCTCTCTTTCCTGGTAGAGTATGGAAATGGAACCTGTAACCTTGGTCTATAGTTTGCAAAATCCATTTTCCCTTGTGATGCAATGCCAGTTCTTTGAAAATAAGGCTAGCTTTCCGCCTAAGGGTGCTTCCAGTTGTTCCCTGGTAGGCGGTGCCAGAGCCAGGTCACTGTGATTGTGTTGTTGTAGTGGTGGTGGCTGCGTCTGTGCCTCGCTGGTTGTTATCCTGCCACTGGCGTCCCCTGTAGGCACCCCTGGATTGGTTTCTGCCTCTTGAACGCCTATTCCTGCCTCTCTGTGCTTTAGAGGAGTCCGGAAAGGACCAATTCTTGGAGGGCCAGTTCCTGCTAAACCTTGGAGGTTGAACCTGTAAGAAATCTTTCACTGTTTGTACAGATTTCGCCTTCTCTTCCATCTTTTTCAGAACCTGCTGTGCAGGAGAACCAAATAAATTGACCTTGTCCATGGGTGCATCTAAAAGTTTTGATTTGACATGGTCCGGTAAGGCCTGCTCTTTCAACCATGCATGCCTTCTGATAACTGTGCCAGTCATGGCTGATCTAAAGGTAGCCTCCAGTGCATCATAGCCACACTTTAAAGAATGGTTACTAACTTGCTGTATGTTATGTACCATTTCCTGAACATACTTCTTATCTAAAGATTCATCAGAGGACAGTTTTTTAGTTAACTGGTCTAGCATAAATTCTTGATATTGAATCATATGAAATTGGCAGTTCAAAGCCCTAGCTGACAGAGTAGCAGAAGTGTAAACTTTTTTACCCCATCTCTCTAAGGACCTGGATTCCCTTTCAGAGGGAGGGTTTTTAGCAGATGTAGTTGCTACAGCCTTAGGCCCCTGGGAGATAGTCTCGGATCTGCAAAAGGAGCCTTGTATAAATGGTGATGAGTGTCCGGGACCCTGTAGAACCTATCGGGCTTAGCAGGGGCCGGAGGTAATGAATCAGGAGCAGTGCAAGCATCATTAAATGCATCATCTACAACAGAAAGAACTGGAGGTATAGCTAAAGGCCTATGCTGTGGCAAATGTAAAAAGGTTCTAAGCCTTTTCCTGGAGTCTGAGAAATCTTGGCCCTGCCACTGAAATTGTTCCCTCATAGCATGCAAGGTTTCCCCAAAGGGAAATTCCTCAGGTGGAGAGGCAGAAGGGATGGACTCTTCAGCATCAGAGTCTTCGTAAGGGGAGCAAGGAGCCTCTGGAGGGTCTGTATTTTCTGAGTCATCAGAGGAATCATCTGTGGATACTGGCTCTGGGGGCTCTGCTCTAGGCCTCTTCTCTGGAGGTGGTTGAGAGGCCCTGTCTGGATGAGGCTGGGATCCACGAATTAAAGAAATGAGATCCTCTGCCAGAGAAAGCATATGGGAACTGGAGCTGGGCCTGTGAGAGGGGGACTTAACAGGCACAGTTTTTGAAGCTTTAGCTGCTTTAGCCCTGGCAAAGGCCTTAATGGACATGGCTGCAGGAGGCCTAGCAGCTCCACGTGCAGGGGTTGAAATATCCAAGGGAATAGTGTCAGATAATTCCTGAGAAACCGCAACTGCAGGTTGGATTTCAGAAGCCGATTCCACCAGGTTAGAAGAGGCCTCGGTAGAAGGCATGTTTTCGGCTGGCGGAAGAACCACTTGCTCGGTTTCAGCCGAAACCGAGACACTCGTGGTTGGCTTAACCGCGGTTTCGGCCGAAACCGCGAGTGTCGGTCCTTTTCCCTGCGTTTTTTGGTTATTTGTGAAGTCGGAGGATCCGACGGCATAATATAAGGAAAATCAGCGCCGAAAAACTGCTCAGCAAATTCCGACCAACGTCTAAGCGTCCGTCGGTTAAAAGAAGCACAGGCTAGACAAGCTGCTACGTCGTGGTCTGGGCCTAAACAAGGTAAGCAGTAAGAGTGGAAATCTTTATGAGGTATTTGTTTCCCACAAGTTAAACAGTTATTCACTTTTTTTGACATCGGCTGAGGCAAGAAAGAGTCCCCAACGGGGTACTTAGCTTTTTAGAAGTCTTCGAAGTAGTATTCGGTAGTAGTAATCTCTGGTTCTGACCGACCGGCACTTGCGAACAGCTTCTGCTTCGGGCGCCACGCGGCAAGAAAGACTGAGGAAAATGGCGTCGGCTGATGCCTTTATACCCGAAGAACTGCAGCTATGACGTCGGGTGAAGTGCGACACCAGCCGAAGCCAGACCCAGACTTTGGAATCCGGCCGACCGAAGGGCTGCCTGACGACAGGACAACCCATTTGTAAGGACTGCAGATGCATCCTTGAAGGACATCAGTACTAGTGTTAAGGTACAGGAATACATTCATTAACCCAAAAGAAGCAGTGTTCCTCTGTGAGTTTACTGAGAAATGTCCTTCAATAAGCTGAGTTATCTGAGCAAGAACAAAACTTATTGAATGACTAAAAAAATATCTATGATGTCATTTAGCAAGTTTTAGAACCAACTACTTATTCCTAGACAAAAAGTACATAACAGAAGGCAAACAATGAGCTGACAAGGGACAATAGCTACACCCAAAAATCCATATATGCTGATCAGACAGCCAATATTTTGGAAAGGCAATCTTTTAGTACTGCAGCTTCAACACTGCTGACACATCAGAATATTCAGTGAATGCAAAAAGTTCTAAGACAGGTACATCAATGATAACGGATTCTCCTCCTAAATGTTGTGAAAACGTAACCAAGGAAGGAAATTCATACCTGTTTATGGAATGTGGGGTAAAAAGAAGCTGGGATCCAAAAAAGAACTCTTAACCACTAATTTAACAAAGACAAAAATGGCACCCATGAACAACCAGATACTCCAATGAAAATGACTTACATTATGTAGCAGCCCAAGGTGTGAGAAGAAAAGGTGCAGGTCATAGAACTGAATTAGAAAACAATAGCCTGAATCTGACTATAAAAGTAAAAGGCCATGAAAAAAAAAAATCTGTAATTATCTCTCTCAGGAGGTGCGTGTGTGTGTGTATGTGTGTGTGTGTGTGTGTGTGTGTGTGTGTGTGTGTGTGTGTGTGTGTGTGTGTGTGTGTGTGTGTGTGTGTCTGTATGTATGTATATATATATATATATATATATATATATATATATATATATATATATTAGTATATTATTAATAGTCAGCATGCCTTTGGTACCTGTTGGGCCTGTCCCTGCGGGGCTTAGCTTGCCTCTGTCTGCTGGGAGCAGGAAAGGACCAGTGTTTAGAGGGAAAGTTCCTGTTGAATCTAGGAGGTTGAACCTGAAAGAAGTCTTTAAATGTCTGCATACATTTTGCTTTGTCTTCCATTTTTTTGAGCACCTCTTCTGCTTTTTTCCCCAAATAGGCAGTCTTTGTCCAAAGCTACATCAATTAACTTTTACTTGACATGATCAGGTACAGGTTGTTCCTTCAACCATGCATGTCTCCGAATAACAGATCTTGTCACTGCTGCCCTGCTAGAGGCTTCTAGTGTATCATATCCACAGTGTAAAGAGTGCCTGACCACTTGACAAGTGGAGTGCAGTAAATCTGCTAACTTCTTAAAATTGGCACAGTCAGGAAAAGTAGGAATCTTTTGCTTTAACAGTTCCAAAGTGTGCTGTTGATATTTTAACATATGGAACTGACAGTTGAGAGCTCTGATGGCTAAGGTTGCAAAGGTGCATACTTTTTTACCCCATCTGTCCAGAGCTCTGGCATCTTTATCAGAAGGAATAGGGTTCTTAGCAAAACTAGCCCTGGCTCCTTTGGGGCCCTGTATAATGACCGGATTTCTGTACAAGTATTTCTGAGTGTCTGGTACTCTAATATCTCTCAGGCTTACTGGGAGCAGGAAGAAGGGCAACCGGGGCTAAACTGGATTCAAGGAAAACATCATCCACCACTTCTAAACCAGGGGGGGGTGGCAAGGGGCCTGTGCTGAGGAAGGTCTAGAAATTCTCTTAGCCTTTTCTTGGACTGAGGGGAAATCCTGAGATTCCCATTGGAAATGCTCCCTGAGGGTATGGAGGCTTTCCCCAAAGGAGAAGTCATCTGGTGGGGAGGCAGATGGGATGGATTCCTCTGCATCAGAATCTTCATAAGCATTAAGAGATTGTTGATCCTCTTCCAAGTCTGAATAATCTGACTCCTCAGCATCTTGCTCTGTCAATAATTCAGAAGGGTGTCTTTTCCTTTTAGGCTTGATTGTCCCTGATAAGGGAAATAAGATCTTCCTCCATCTTAAGCATCAGGGCCTGGGGTGGAGGGGCGGGAGGAAGATGGTGGCTAGCTAGGGGTGGCCTGGATTCTAGGCCTAAGAGAAGTCAGTGGTCTGAGATTCGCGGTAGTCGGGAGAGAAGACATCGGTTTCTGACTGGAGTCAGTAGTGCGAAAGACATCCTTGGAAGCTGGTGCCTGCTTAGCAGCTCCAGACTCAACCGAGGCAGAGACAGCCAAAGGCTCTGAAGATGAAGAACATTTCTTCCAGCATGCGGGACTCCGAAAGAGTCTCGGTAGAGGCCTGCATATCAATTGCATCAGGGGCTGCAAAAGCACCTCACTGAATTCTGGAGTACTGACAACCTGCTTAGCGAAGGAGTCGTCAGAAGGCTTGGCCTTGTGAGATCTGTCTCTATCCTTATTCCTTACGATTTTTTTGGAGGTTCTGCAGATTGTTGGCTGACCAATGCCATATGAGAAGACGGAAGACAAAAATAGCTATCTACAAAAAGAGTTCTCCAATGAATGGTTCTCGCGTTAAACAGGGAACAGAACCGACAATAAGTTACGTCGTGGTCTGAGCCTAAACAAGTGACACAGTATGAATGGAAGTCTTGGTGTGAGATTTGCTTTCTACAGCCGAGACAATTGTTAACTTTTTTGAACATTGGTTGGTGCAAGAAAAAGATATCCCCAATGGGGTACTTAGCTTTCGACATTTTTCAGCTGTGATCCAAACTCTCGTAGTGACTGACCAGCACACATGCGAACTGCTTCTGCTACGGGCTCCACGGCAAGAAAGACTGATGTAATAGTGTCAGCTGCCTTGCTTTGCAGCACTGAAGCAGAAAAAACATTGACTCTGGTATTCGGGGCGGCCGAGGGCTACCACAGCAGGGATAACTCACAGTTGATGACTGTAACAGTGAAACATGAAGAACATCTGAATTCTTAAACAATAGCCTGAATCTGACTATAAAAGTAAAAGGCCATGAAAAAAACAAAAATCTGTAATTATCTCTCTCAGGACGTGTGTGTGTGTGTGTGTGTGTGTGTGTGTATATATATCTATATATATATATATATATATATATATATATATATATATATATATATATATATATATATATATATATATATATATATATATATATATATATATATATATATATTAGTATATTATTAACAGTCACAGCATGTCTTTTCATCGCAGCTTGCTTGCTGACAACACGTTATCAAAAGAAAATAAAACTACACAGATTAAAAGAAAGAGTGTATCCTCCTTTTTAAATTGATTAAAAAAAAAGGATGGGAAACTCCCTCAATTAAGCATTAATCTCCATTATAGGACTTGATCGTTCCTGCATTAGGTGGCAGACCTAACAGCTGAAGACTTTCTTACTGAATACATCCAATGTCTGACTGCGATTAAAAGAAAGTAATTATTTTTCTCATCACATACTCCCCCACCACCACTCCCAATCCACTATAGCTTCTCTTCGTCTCTTCCTCAGTCTTATTCCAACTTTATGTCCACATCAATCTAACTTACACAGCCCATACTCACTTCAACTGTTGCACCAAATCTCAATCTTGCATACAGACTATCTTCAGAAGTCCAAGACATCAGTCTGGATTAACATATTTTACTTCACATATTTATCACTACTTGTGTATTTTCTGACATACCAATGTAAGTTGCTGTTGTCAATATAAATATTACTTCCACATTTCTTTTGATTTGTTAAATTCATTGTACGATGATGTCTTGTGATTGCCAACTAGTTTCATATTTAAAATTATGCAGTATATTATATCAGACCTCATTAACCTGGACATTGAAAATCTCTTAACACTGGTCCTTCATCTATTCAGCTTTGTCAAAGGAAGGTCTAGCCTCTTTAACCTCATTAATTTCTTTGAAAAAGTAACCAAAACAGTGGATACCGGTTATGCAGCTGAGACAGCATCTCTAGACCAGGCCAAGGCATTTGACACTTTTCCCCATTCAGGCACTATTGAAAGACTTGTGTGTGTGTGTGTGTGTGTGTGTGTGTGTGTATATATATATATATATATATATATATATATATATATATATATATATATACATATATATATATATATATATATATATATATATAAAAATACAAATCCTTATCTTGTGCAGTGGACACCTGATTGCCTAGCAATCATAAAATCATAAACAGGAGGGGAGACCATTCATACCTTTGTTAGGATCTACAACCACCATAAATAGGTCTTCTTGATGGGAAAACAGGTACAGCTCTCACTCTTCAAACTGCACTGCACATGACATGTAGCAGAAGGTGACTTTGGATCTCCTTAGAAGTCTCTGAGTTCCCATACTACAACAAGACTTTTCAAAGTCCACAAAAAATATAAACAGCACTGGCAAACTCCCATGACCTTATAAATATCTGTGCAAGGACGAAAATAAATTGAAGCTACACCTGACAATGAAAAAACTTTGCAACAATTAAATAAGAAAAGGTGAAGTACTAGAAACTCTCATTTATTTATAATCAACAGGTACACAAACTTGGTGGGAAGAATCCAAGGATTCTGCAACCCTGCATTAAGATATACATAAGTTACGGAAAAATAAAAACTTTGTTACCATTCTGAACCGGAGTGAAAATCATAGGAAATGTTGATTACCGAGCTTAAAAACAGTCAACTATCCCAGCTATAAGATTATTTATACCAATTGGTTTGAAAAGAATAAATAAAAGCAATAACCTTCTCATCATAAATAATGACTACATTTGGCCCATAACTAGATTAGTACCAGGCTTGCATTAACATGCTATTATATCTGTATAGCTTTCTGGAGTAACATCTTAGGGGGAGTAGGCTGGGGGGAGCAGAGAAGAAAAAGAATTTAAGAGCTGTCAACATACCCAGGCTAACTCATGGAACTAGGTATAAGAGGGCTGTAAAGAAGGCCAACAGACTACTGGGGTAGTGATATGGTAGGGCCAACAGACTACTGGGGTAGTGATATGGTAGCTTCATTGGAGACCACTGTTCTCCATCATATTTTGCCAGAAAATGATAAGGTGATATAAGAAATGCTATGATCATTTCTGGAGACTGCACCAAAAAGGATGTTTGGTAAGCATACACAATGTTATTAAAATACAAAGGGGGATTTAAAACAGAGTACATAAACGAAAGCTCCAAGTACTGAGCACATATACACAGTAGGAGAGTGAGAATAACAAGGGGCATATAATAAACACTGAATCACTAAGGAAATGTAGGTAAAGAGCTCATACTTCAGCTGGAAGAAGGGACATTTAATATGGCTTACAGAAAAAAAGAAACATCCCACAGAGTGGTTGGTAAGGCCTTGGAATGCACTTTTAGAGAAAACAGTGGAACATAAGTTAATGGAGAAGTTCAAGATTACACTAAGAAAACCACAAGTCACTGCGTAAGTTCTTGATGCAATATGTGAAATTCTATAATGAACTATAGATCTTCTATCATCATCATATTCAAATGACCATGTGCAAATAAATAAAAAATACTATGTTACAATGTTTTTGAAGTCAAGGAAAGTACCACCCATTTGTAAATAAGGTCTATGTGAATATTCCTTCATGAGTCAATACACTGAAAAGAAACTGCAATCTAATCCACCACCTGCACATTTTGCAGAGTATGACAGCAATGTACTGTTAGCCAGTAGAGACCCTATCAAGTTATACTTAAACTACAAGTTCTACACTACCTGAAGGTGTACCACCTTTATTAATTTTTGACAAGATATAGGCATACATAAACAGAAAAGAAAAAATTAACTTTTTCCATTTACATGCATTATACATCACATATCTTTTCTTTGCAACTATCAATCCAATGTTACATAAATAGCTGAATTCCTGCTTTCCCTTAAACATCACTCCTCCTCATCACTGTGTGTGCATTGCTCCCAAAATTTCCATTTATTTTTATGCAATTTGCACCTTCCCTTTTCTAATGAGCCCTCTTCCAGTTCTTCTATCTCTTTCACTATGCTCAGTACTTCAAATATAGTCAAGTTAGACTTTGATTTCCATTTTGAAGTAATGTCTTTTTTGGCAGCCAACAGAATTAACTTAATAAGGCCTTACTATATATCTAGACAATTTAGACTGTGTGCCCCAGCTCAAAAGAATAATTTCCTTAGTTACAGCCATTTGTTCACCCAATATTTCTGACACAATACTTTGTAGGGCAGTTTTAAAATCTGCCAACTCATCACACTCCCAAAAAATGTGTTCCCAGTTACCTCTTTCATCCCCATTACACCTCCAACATTTTCTATCTACCTGAGGAAAAAAGTCTACTTGGGATAAAAAAATACATATCCAAAAGCTTCCAAACAAAGATCCTAAACAATCTAGACTCTGTTGCATACATGAGGGCCATACATGTCATCTCACTATTTTATGGTAAATTATTTTTCCAGTCTCTCTTCCCAAGCTTTTCTAACCTCCTCAGACTGATTTGTAGAGTTATTAGCAATATTTTACATGCCCTACTAATTATTGCTTTTTAACAGTGCTTCTGTTCTAGATTCAACTAAAAACTCTACCAGACCAGGTTTATCCCTTAAGATTCTCTATTCTTTTCTCTTTACCTATGCACTGATATTAATCCTTAATATGGAAGGCAATCCCTAATCTTCAGTCCAGTTGTCTTCTTGGCCTCATCCCTCTCTATTACCTTTCTTGCTCTAGTTATTTGCTCCCTTTGTTAATTTTCTCCAGCAAATTCCAGCCCCTCTTGCCTATTTTTGTACCCCTACTTGAGTCACCCCTATTGGCAAAAGCTCCTTTCTACTTTCTTGTGTTGGCTTAGTTCTTAGAATACTTTCTGTATGGTTAATATTCTCTTTAAAGATCTGTATCCAAAATTCCATTCTCTATTTCTACACACACACACACACACACACACACACACACACACACACACACACACACACACACACACACTTCATCATCACCCCTTTCCATTTTGAAATATATAACCTTCTTCTCATGTTATGTATATGAACCTCAAATGTGTAGCTCTAAAACATCCCATTCAAATCAGGTAATTCTAAACCAACTTGTTCTACTGGAAGGATAAGCTTATCCCATTTGACTCTTGCCCTCTTCACCTCCCAAATAAATTCCTTCATCTCTTAATCATTGTTCACGACTTCTCTCTGGATGATAAAATATGCCTGACCATATATAAAACTAGAGAGACTAAAAACATTTTCACTGCTTGTATCTTACTATCCTTATCCATAAATAACAGTTTCCAGTTTTTGTATTACCTTTTGTTTAGTTTCTTCCCACATATCCTTAGCAGCTATAACAGAAGGCTATCTAAAGAAATACTCCTAAATACTTCATCTTATCATGTCTCCATAAATATGACTATGGCTGAACCATTTCTTGTGCGGGTACATAATCTACAACTATAACTTTTGGTTTACCTTCATTAATTTGATAAGACTTGAAACTGTCTCAAAATGTTCTCAAACACTGAGATGTCCTTTTCTGGATTTATCAGATATAAAACAATACTATCTGCAAATAAAAACAACTTTTCTTAATTACCATACCAATTATATCCTTGCATTATTATTATCATGCCAGTTATATCCTTGTATTTCTGAGTCCCTTATTTTTTTTTTTGCCTATGGTTCTAAATATAAAGTAACAAAGGAAAAGATAATAACCAGGCCTCATTCCTCTGTTCAAACATAATTTATGACAGAGAAATCCTTCCACTTTAATTCTTGCCTCCGATCATTAATACATCATCCTACTTAACGTTATTACTGTATCAGTGAATGCCAGTGCTTCCGTTGCCTACTCAAAATCCCAGCTATCTCTGTCAAATGCTTTTTCTGCATCAAGACTGACCAACAACAGCAATATTTTCTTACATTCTACTTCCCTCTGGATCATGACTGTTTTATTAATGTTGTCAAATGTTTGCCTCTCCTCCACAAAACCACAGTGATCCATATCTATCAGTTTTGGCGACATCTTTGTCATTCTTTTAGCTATAGACATAAACCACTTTATAACCATGGTTTAAAACTGACATGGGTTTATATGAATCTGGGTCTTTACCATCTTTAGGTAATATAGCTACCACAGCTTTCTTCTAAGCTGTTGGTGCTTGCCCTAATTTTAAAAGACTGTTAAAATATTCCAGGTCTTTATCACTTTCTTCCTTATGAAGAAGCTGGATTTGTCCCACTCACTCGTTCGCTAACAGTATGAGACCAGGCTCAAGTAATGTAAAGCAGAATGAACCTTTAATAAATCCAACAGGCAACATGTAGATAATCCATAAAATACATAAAAGATAAGCGCTCAGATTTGGAGACTTTACAACAGGCTGTCCTGAATTTAAGTTCAGTTGTGCAGTGTTTATCGCACAAAGTGAATGCTTTGCATAGCACACCCCCTTCTGACGTCAGACCGCATTTCAACTCTTGTGGCAGAAATGGCGTCTACTAACCTAAGGAACATTTTAAATGATTCTAACTTGGAAAACAATATACAGTGATCTTCTGGCAGTAATTTTTCCATTTCTACACATGGAATAGACTTATAATTTATCTATTCCTTGCGGCCAACGAGTTTCACAACCAGCAGAGGCTTCTTTAGCAGCAGCTTCAGTTCCAACCTTGCAGGACTAGCTTTCTGAAACGATTACATTCGGGGAAACCTAGGACAAAATGCTTATAATGATTTACCATTATTAGTTGAACAGATTACAAATTATCCAAAATTAAGTGTTTACAACTTGACAACGCTTATTATATAGAGTGTATAAAAGAAAATATTGTACCAAAAGGTTTAAGAATGTGGCGTTACACTAGTGGTTTGCAGTTTGAATCTGTTTTGTTTAAAGAGCTTACTGGTTTGTTTGGTCAACATGGAGTTGAATATATGCGTTTAATTATAAAGCTTTTGTTACTGAATTAGATAAGATTATTTGTGGACACTTGCACTATAGTAATTTAAAAAAGAGCCCTTGTGTATTTTCAAGAGTATGGACTAGCTTGCTAATTCAATTAAAGCTAGAAAGCTTTAAAAGCTTATTAGGGATAAAAATGAGTACGGAAAAGGACTTGCATATCCCAGGCCCCCACCCTCTCAGGAATGGGGTAATAAATTCACAAACCACAATGTGAATTCTTCAAATACTAGTAATCTAAACACCCTAAGTAACCCCATACCAAGTAACTCTGTGCAGCCTTTTTTGACCCAGAAGAGTTTCCACCCCCTGAGATGCTCGGAGTGCCTGAGGAACAAAGCCCCCCAGTGAACAACAACTGGGAGACCAACTCTGTGAACTCATGCATTGGAACAGGGGAGGGATGGCGAACAGGGGAGGGAAGAGATTCTACAACCAGACATGGAACAACAGGAATTAACTGTTTCCATGTCTGAAATCTTGTACACACCACCAGATATTTCTTCTGATGTGACAGCAGACCATACCCTACCATCCTGTCATGTTGTCACTAACACCTTGGATGATTTTAACGTTTATAACTTTTCTAGCATTAAAATCAATACAGAACATTATGATTTATTTGCAAACGGGTATACCTTTGTACCTCCACAATCTATGGATATTTGTAATACATTAATGGACTTGAGATTGTATACACGTAAATTAAACTTAAAAACTCTTTTTTAAAAATTCCTTTTCTGAATCTTTTTTCAACCCTTTGGCTATCCCTAGTACTTATAACCCTCCACTTCATCCCATTATCCAATTATTTGAAAGTATTTGTGAACTGGATATACATAATTCTAATTTTAGAGGTAGAAATTTTAATGAAAGTGTTTTTAGTGAGAATAAAATTATTGATGAAATTAAGAATTTTTTATACAAGATTAGAATGATGAAGCCTGATAAGGGGGTGGGGTGGTTCTAATTAACTGTGAAGATTATAACAAGAAAAAAAAGAAGTTATGTACTCAACATAACGTTCCATCTGAGTAGTTGGACTTCATTTACCAGCAACCTGTGGGTGCCAGATCCGATAAGGATGTGAGCTGACAGCTTACCAAGCTAACAATTCTCTTGCGCCATAGCCAAATTATGGAACTCCCTCCCACCCACAATTACCTCCATACCATCATGCACCCACTTCAAAACTTTACTAAAAGCACACCCAAAAACATGCTGGCTATGCCCTTGCAACTCCCACTTTAATATCACCCATCCCAACCAACCACTACCTTTCTTTCCACCCCACTAACTACCTTGATTATAGCAAGCTCGGATGCTCATAAGCCTACTACTTATTAACTTCTTATTGTAACAATTAATGTCTGTTATGTACTTCGCAGATCAAGATTCTAGTTGTCTACTGATGTACTATGTTCTTCACCTGTAACTATGTTTGTAATTAATTGCTATGTTAATCAAAATGCTAATCGCTATGAAAATCCAATGTAACTGCCTGTATATTTTAACTGTGGAGCTTTTCTTCTCAGGCCTCCACTGAAAATGGACCTACGTCCAGTCGGACACTCCCGGTCAACAAATGTAAATAAATAAATAAAAAATAAAGATCCGAGCTCCAACCTCCTCCCCCTTACCCATACTACACTGTAACCTCCTACCAATCCTCAGATTGAGTTTGCCACTCAAAAACGTGACACACAACAACCTAAGCCAAAAAGACCTGACCCAAACACATACACCAGGCTCATCAAATTCAGGACATCGAGCCCAAATAGAAAAATAACCATCAAGGTCAGGGGGAAGGAAGGAGGGAAGGTTGCTAACAAATGAAGTCTAACTACTCAGATGGAACATTATGGTGAGTACATAACTTCTTTATCTGAAGTAGTTAACTTCATTTGATCATCAACCTGTGAGACAGAGTCCCCAGCTACCTGAAATCTTGGGAGGCCCTTAAGGAAGAATATCGCGGAGCACTGCAGAGCCAAAGGAAGCCCTTCCTCTAGACACCAAATCTAGCTTATAATGAGTAATAAAGGTGTGACAAGAGGCCCAGGTAGCTGCTGAGCAGATATCGTCCAGGGAAATTCTAGACCAGAATGCAGCAGAAGTAGCCATAAAACGGGTGGAGTGAGCATGAACCCCTTCTGCTGCTGGTAATCCAAGTTCTTTATAGGTTCATTGGTTCATACTAGGTTATCTGCCCTAGGGCATTTATAAGCCTAGCCAGAATGTGTTTGGCTTTCGCCACCCATTTTAAATTTATTTTGCTATGCCCTTTTTCAAGGTTAGTATACTGTGCCTCTGTCTAACAGTGACACAGAAGTGATACCCGGGGTAAACCTACGATCTCCCATCCACTCATCAAGATTCCTCTTGAAGAGAGTCAATGAGGGACTCTGCCTAACCTGGACTGGGATTTTATTCCAGAGTGAAGGGAGCCTCTGGGTTATGAATCTGTCCCTCCAGCATGTCCTATTTATTTCAGTGCTGAGGTTCAAGTCTCTCGAGCGCATAGCTTGATGGGATTTGAATTTTCTGAGGTGCAGCATGTCCATTAATTCCGGGTTGGACATGGCTTTATACGTCAGGCACAGATCGCCTCTTAACAGGCGGTATTGCCACTGAGTAGAGCTGGAGTTTCTTTAACCAGGCAGCATATGGCATCTGTTTGAGCCCTTTGATCCTCTTGGTGAGGTACTTTTGGGGTCTTTCCAGTTGCTGCAGGTGTCTGGTAAGGTACATCCCAAAAAGGGCATTGTACTCAATTATGGGCCTGATGAGGGATGAGTAAAGAGGCACGATGACCTCCCCTGATCTAGATGTGAATCCCTTCATGATTAGGTGGGCTATATAAAATGTTTTTCTAACCACTTTGGCCATGTGGTTGTCAAATGAGAGATTGCTATCAACTTGGGTCCCCAGGTCCCTAATTACTTCTTCTGTACTTAATGGATTACCACCTATGTGGTAATTTGTGGGCACTTTGTTTTTGCCAAAGGGGATGACTATACACTTTTTGGCATTTAGCTTGAGGCCATGGCTCTGGCACCAGTTGTCTGTTTCTATGAGGCCCTTTAGGAGGATGCTTGTGTCAGCTGGAGAGTCAATTATGGCGCCCAGTTTGCAGTCATCTGCGAACTTGGTCAGCCACAGTCCTTCCGTGTTGGTCTGTACCTCCGAGAAATATATACCGAACAAGAGAGGTCCCAGGACTGAGCCTTGTGGGACACCACTTGTAACTGGTTTGGAGTCTGACATGGCTCCAGCATGTGAGTTCTGTCCTTGAGCCAGTTTGCAATCCATCTAGTGACATAGGGGTTTATATTTAAGCTGGTGAGCTTATCTATAATGCCCGAGTGGGGTATTGTATCGAAGGCTTTTGCGAGGTCCAGGTAGGCTGTGTGGACCACCTTCCCCTTGTCAATGGCCTTGGTGACTGTTTCAAAGAAATCAACCAGGTTTAAGAGGCAGGATCTGCCCTTAACAAAGCCGAACTGGGTAGGATCCAGTGTCTGTAGGTCCCCAATATCTTTATTTATGAGGTCCTGTGAACTATGATGATTCTTTCCATAGCTTTGCAGACCAAGCTAGTCAGGCTTATGGGGCGATAGTTTCCAGGATCCGTTGAGGCACCACCTTTATGGAGAGGGACCACTGTTGCTGTACGCCACTCTTTGGGCACATATCCTGTAGTAAGGCTGAGATTGAACAGTAGTTTTATGTTTGGGTTTAGCTCTTCTTGGAGTTCATGTAGGACGCAGCCCGGGACACCGTCTGGTCCCATTGATGCTGTGTTTTTTGCTTTGGAGAGGGCGGCTCTTACCTGAGCATCTGAGATGTCAGGGGGGCAGCACTCTGCTGGGATAGATATTTGCCCTTTTGGTGAGGAGGGGGGGAGAAGTTTGCGCTGAACCGGTCAGCTAGGATGTTGGCAATGCCTGTGGGTTCGGTGTATTTTTTGTCATTTTGGACTAATTCTGAGCATATCTGGGAATTGTCACCCAGGTTCCTAACATAACTAAACAAAGCCTTGTGATTATCCTTAGTGCCCTGTGCAATTTTTCTCTCGAAGCTGGCCTTAGACAATTTTATGAGTGCCCGTAGTTTTTTGCTAATACCAATCAGTGATGCCTTCCCTTTTTGGGATTTTGCTCTGTCATTTAGTAGCTTCCTCCTTCTATTGTATAGTTTGTTTATGGCTGGGGTCCACCAGACAGGACGTCTGCCTTTGGAGGATTGGGTCTTGGTTTTATATGGGATCGCATGATCTATGCATTCCTGAAGGAGTTCATAGAATGCGTTTATAAAGGATTCTGCGGTCTGGGCCATATTTTCCACAGGCCCAGGGGCTTTGAAGGATTCCACCTCGGTTTTGAGTTGTGTGAAATTTGCTTTAGAGAAGTTTTTCACTGTGGTTTTCTGGGCAGGGGGTGGGGTCGGGATGTGAATATCCAGTGAGATTAGTTTATGGTCTGATCTTACCAGTGAGGGATACACTTCTGGTCTGGAGCATAGAGTCCCCATGTTGGTGATGATCAGGTCCAGTAGGTTTTCCCCTCTTGTGGGAGTGGTAACAAGTTGTTCCATAGCATTTGAGTTTATAAATTCTAGGAACCTTTGGGCTAGAGTGTTGGAGCTAGAGTAATGCTCCCAGTTTATGTTTGGGTAGTTGAAGTCGCCCAATATAATGGTGTTTGGAGAGACCTTCATATTTTCCAGTGTTCTCAGGAAGGCCGAGTGGGGTTCCTGGGTTTGGGAGGGTGGTCTGTTGCAGGCTATAAACTGGAAGGCAGTTTTACCCACTGTTAGTTGCACATGCATAGTTTCTGATGCTTCGTGCTTTGCCACCAACCTGGAGGTGTGGGTATCTTTGATGAATATCGATACTCCCCCTCCTTTTGTGGTTCGATCCAAGTTTTGGGGCCGAAAAGCATGGTACGAGGTATAACCTGGTAGTGCTGGGGTGCTCTCTGGAGCCCTGAACCAGGTTTCTGTTACTGCACAGATATCGATGTTCTCCATGCTAAGGAGAGTTTCGAAAAGTGCATCTTGAGGTTTAGATTTCTGGCGTTGAGTAGCATTACTCTTAGTTTCTTATCCCTTGTGATACCTATGGAGGTGGGTTTGTCTTTTGAGCCTTGCCTAAAAAAGGCACTATGGGGGTAGCAAGAGCCTTTGCCAATATCCGAAAGCCCAGGGGTGACAGGTGCAAGCCGTCCCTAGCGAAGCATCGTGGTTTGTCGAGCATATCATCCCAAGCTGACAGGCACTGGATCCCCTTTGAATGACACCAGTACTTAAGCCAATTGTTGAAATTGATCATCTTGTCTTCATATTGTGGCATCATTCCTGGTGAGGGTAAGATGCTACTCAAGGTCAGGGTCATACTGGCCTGGGCTACATGCTCAGAGAGCTCCTCTATGTCTCTTTTCATATAGTCCAGGGAGGTACTTCTCAGGTCATTCACACCAGCATGGACAATGACCGAGTCATATTTGTACTTGCCTTGGCGTGACCTGAGTGCTTGTGTTATATGGCGGATCCTAGCGCCCGACAGGCTGCTCACCGTGGCCCTCTCCTTGTTCACCCTGGTGAGCGGGACGTCAGTGTGCCTGACGATAAAGTCACCTATTACAAGTGTATCAGGTGTGTTGTTTAGTCTTAAGGGCTGTGACTGCTTGGCACACTGGCTTTGTGAGATATGTGTTGCACGTGTTTTGTTTTGGGGTAGCGGTTGCTTGGGTATCTGCTTTGGAGGTCTCTGCTGCTTAGGCAGATCTTTATTTAGAGCCTCCGAGTATGTTTTTGTGTGATTATGTGTTTGGTTTGCTGTCGTGGTAGGTCTATGTGAGACTGGAATTGTAGTGAGTGTGGTTTCCTTCTCCTCCTGACTGGTTATGCCAGCACTGAGTTGAGAGAGCTTAGCCTCCAGTTTGGCTATATGGTTGCATCTCTCACATGTGTTGGAATTTGTTGGGAGGAGGAGAGGGTTGTCTGTGTACATGAGGCAGTTGTAACATTGCCTCAAGATTCCCAGATTCACCAGCTGGACCAGAGAGGAGATTGACAACTGACCTTTGGACATGCTAGAATAATATTGGGAATTCCTTTATAATTGAAAACAAGGGCCAGTGGGGAGTGAGGGTGTAGTGCGTTTAATTTTTAGTGCTGACTTGTATAATTGCTTTAGTGAGCAAGTGCCAGGTAACTTAAGTGCAATGTGCTACAGGTAACTTAAATGCAAAAACGAAAAACAGTAACTTTCTTTCAAGTGAAATCCATTTAGCGAGAGTCACTTTTGAAACTGGTTTTCCCAAAAAGGGTTTAGCAAAGGAAATGAAAAGCTGATCAGATTTAAGGAAAGGTTTGGACCTATGCAAGTAAAAATGTAACTGCCTGTGAACATCCAGCAAATTAAGTTTGTATTCCCCTTTATTTTGTAAATTAGGGAAAAAATACAGGCAAATAGACTGATTAATATTTGACTATGAAGCAACTTTAGGAAGAAAAAATGGGTTAGTCCTGAGAGATACCCTATCCTTGTGAAAACCTAGGTATGGGGGTTTCATACATAGCACCTGAAGCTCCGACACTCTCCTGGCTGAAGTAATAGCCACCAGGAAGGCCGTCTTCCATGACAAGAATCTCAAGTCAACTGATACTGCGGGCTCAAAAGGGGGCACAACTAAGTCCTGAAGAACCAAAGTCAAATACCACGGTAGGGAAGGATTTTTGATAGGGGGGTCTCAGAAGAAAAGTACCTTTCATAAAGGTCTTGCAAATTCTGGCAGCAGCTAGAGAACCTGAATTTTCCCCTACGTGAAAATGGGAAATAGCCACCAGTTGGACTTTTACTGTGGAAGAGCTGGCCCCTTGCTGGAAAATATGAGAGAAAAAATCTAGCACCGCTGGAACTGGAGCGGTAAAAGGATCTAGATTTCTCTGCGAAGCCCAAATGGAAAAACGTTTCTATTTACTACTGTAAACTTTTCTGGTAGAGGACTTATGTGCCGCTACCAGGATAGATTTTAATTGAGGAAGAGATACCGGGAGTCCTGGCAACTAATGGAACTTTAGCAACCACGCTGTGAGCTTGAGGCTGTCCAAATTCGGAGGAAGAATTCCAGAGAGATGACGAATAAGATCCAGAATGGGATCCAAGATCCAGAGCAGAGCTAGAAGATGAGACCGCAGGCAAGGGAACCAAACTTGACGAGGCCAGAATGAGGCTATGAGAATAACTCTGCTCCCCAACCGACGAGCTTTCTGTAAGAATTTTGTCGTGAGTGGAAGCGGGGGATATGCATAAAGAAGACCAGGTGGCCAAGCATGGACAAGAGCACCTCGGGGGCTTCCCGCATTGGGGGAATCAGAGCGAAAATCTCACTGCACTTTGCATTGGACTGCGATGCGAAGCAATCACAGCAAGGCTGACCCCACCTGAGGAAGATCTGTTCCGCTACATAAGGGTTCAGAGACCACTCGTAAGGCGAAAGGATAGTCCTGCTTAATTTGTCTGCCAAAATGTTGGACCAACCCAGGATATGCATTGCTATCAGAAAGCGGTTGGTGGAGATCGCCCATTCCCACACTCTCATGGCTTCTCGACAAATTGGATAAGACCTGGTTCCTCCCTGTTTGTTGATGTACCAGACCACTGACATACTGTCTGACTGGATCGCAATAGTTCCCAGAAGAGGAGAGGTATGAAGGGCCTGCAACGCTAAAAGGACTGCTCTCATCTCTAGAACGTTTATATACAGAACTGTCTCGCTCTAACGCTAAAAGGACTGCTCTCATCTCTAGAACATTTATATACAGAACGGTCTCGCTCTGAGTCCACGTGCCTTGGACAGTCCTGCCAACACAGTGCCCCCCCACCCTAAGCGGGAGGCATCCGTGGTCACCATGGCTTGGGGCAGAGGCGCAACAAAGGGAAGTCGTCCTCGCAGTTCCTGGGGTTGAAGACACTAAATGACAGAATTTTTGCACACTCTGCTCAGAGAAATCGGAAAGTCTAGAGGTTGATGTAGTAGAGACCAATGAACTTATAATGTCCACTGTAACACTCATATGCAGACGTGTACAAGGAATCAGACTTATAGCTGCTTCCATGGACCCTAGGGCTCTCAGGACTAACTCCGCTGGGGGTGCAGGAGACTAAAGGAGCGCTAATACATGAAGGGACAGATATGAAATCTGTCTGGGGTCAAGAATATCCTGGCCTGAAGAGAATCTATTTTTGCCCCTATGAAGTCTGGAATTTGAACAGGTTAGAGGGAAGACTTTTTAAGATTTATCGTGATCCCCAGCCGGGTAGACAACTGAAGAAAGAAATTTCTGGCTAGTACAAGTTGATGCCTGGTGGAGGCAGTGAGGAGCCAGTTGTCCAGGTACAGAAAGACCTGAATGCCCTAAAGCCTTAGGTGGGACGCTACAACTGCCATGACCTTGGTAAACACCCTTGGGGGCTGTGGTGAGACCGAAGGGTAGGATCCTGAACTGGTAATGACTGGCTCCTAGCCGAAAGCGGAGGTACCTCCTGGATCACCTGTCCATTAGGATATGTTAGTACGCATCCTTGAGGTCTATCAAGCACATCCAGTCTTCCTCCTGCAAGAAGGGCAGGATGGATTACAGAGTGACCATCCGGAACTTTTCCTTGGCAACGAACAGGTTCATTGTGGATAGGCTGAGAATTGGCTTTAAGTCCCCCATCTTTTTTGGCACCAAAAAGTACCTGGAATAGATGCCTGATCCAGACTGGGTGCACTTCTCGGATTGCTCTTTTTTCTAACAGCTTTCCTACTTCCAAAGCTGCCGCCTCTCTTTGAGCGGGTGGGACATCCGGGAGGTGCCTCGAGTATAGGGGACTGATTATGAAGGGAATAGAACAGCCTCTGGATATTATTCGAAGCACCCAGCGATCTGACGTGACGGACTCCCACTGTGCTAAGTGCCTCAAAAAACGCTCTCCAACTGCCTCCAGAGAGGAGCAGTCGGGCAACCCCTCAGGGCTGCTGCGCGGGTCAGTCGGAAAAGGGTTCTCATGACCCATAGTTCTTTGGTCCCCCTCTGCCTCTGGGCCGGCATCCACCTTGTCCCCCTCTGCCTCTGGGGAAGAAGGAATCCGGAGCGTTTTGGGACTGCTGAGATTTCTGGAACCACAGCTTCTTTTGCCCTCGTTGATTCCTGGAGAAGGACCTTTGAGGGTTAGAGAAGCGGATCCCAAAGGCTGACAGCGTTTTCCCATCCTTCTCATTCTGGACAAGTGCATCTCGGATGGTCTTCCCGAACAGGGTCAAACCATCAAAAGCGGCATTAGTGAAGGACGCCTTGAAAGGTTCAGAAAAATTGCAAAGCCGGAGCCAGGCATGAAGCCTCATGGCGATACCAGACTCTGCTGCCCTAGTGGCTCCCTCACTGGTATGAGAGAGTAAATGCATTGACGTATTTGAAACAGACTTGAGAGTGGCCATGTGAGCAGAGAATGTCCGTTTGTCCTCAGCCGAAATGGACTCCGGGGGAGACTCAGCATACTCTTTCACATGGTCACACTGCAGTCTAATTACATGGGCCATGTAATTCAGCACCCTTATAGCAAAGGTAGCTGAAGCAAAGGTCCACTTTCCAAGATGATCCATCGCCCTGGACTCCTTGTCTGGGGGATGGACCGATGAACATTCCTGGGCAAGTTCCTTTTTGGTGGCCGCCGCCACCACAATGGCATCAACTGGGGAACCCTTAGTCCAAGTGGGCATGTCCGCAGGAGGGCTCAATATTTTGTTGGGCCATTTGGGTATTGACTCTATAGTGTCCGGTTCCTTCCAGGCTCTGGTGGTAATAAGGTCCACCAGAGGGTCGGCCGAGGGGACACACACAAGAGGTAGATGGGCCTGTGTTTAACGTCTCCAGAAATACAGACTCGTCAGAGGAAGGTTTTTGGGCAGACTAACCCCCCCCCCGGCAAAGAATTTCCATTATGTCTCCTAAGGAGACGCCTTCGGGGGGTGATCTGGGGGAACCTTCTCCTTCCTCCAAGTCGGTATATTAAGTGATGGACTTGAGGGAGTCCATGTGCCTCCTTTTGCACTGGCATTTACGAGGGACCTCCTTGGGGGACTCTCCAGGGAGGGCTCACAAACCATCCTGTATTCCTCAATGGGAACTCTCTAGGACGTATCAGACACAGGCTGTCCCTGGGGGGACTGGATGATGGACGACAAACTCAGTTGCGATGGAGCAGGGCCGGACTCCATGGAAAGAGTGAGGGGTCTTGATCCTCCAGAAAGAACCCTCTCCACAGCATCAAAAGCCAAAGGGAAACTGGCTTCCCTGAAGCTGGTGGTGTGGGTAGCTGTACCCCTCAGATCCGACAAGGGTATCGGAGCCGTGGCTGGAACAGCCGGACCCAAAGAGATGGTATGCCCCGACCACAACGGGGCTGACACACTCATCACCTTGGATCCGACGCCCAGATCTCGGCCCCGAGAGCTTGGATCCAACAAGGGATCTGACAGGCACGAGGGCATGGCTGGCATCAAGGTAGGAGGTACGATCAGCGCTGACCCCCTGACTCTGGGGCTCCTCGGATCCACAGACTCTAAAACCCGAGGGTGGATCGGAGAAGGAGCTATCGGGACAAACGGAGCCGAACTCCCCACTCCGGCTGGGGGGGCAGCAACATTCTCATCTGCAATTGAGTCTGCAGGAACCTTATCATCTGGTCCATATCGGCTTCAGAGCGGCTCCTGGTAGATCTCGAGGACGCCACCAACACCGGCCAGGAGGGCAGATGCGAGGATGACCTCGAAGCGAGCCGAGCATCCTCCTCTGGCTCTGGGGAGAACAGAGCCGAGGGGAAGACGGCCTTGCAACCTTTTCCAGTGTTGAGATCACCTTAGCGGGAGGGGCTGACGGATCAGAGTCCGCTTGCCTCTTGCGACCCCTCTCCCTATCTCTATCTCTCTCTTTTTCTCTCTCTTTCTCTATGTTTTTCTTTCCTGGCCTCTCTCTCACCCTGTTTAGAGGTGGGAGTGTGAGTCCCGGACAGGAGAAGAGGGCCAGAAGGCTGAACAGTCACGCCCGTGACTGAAGATGATGCTGCAGAAGTAGTAGCTGACTCTGCAGGTAAAATACCCACTAGAATTAGCTTGGTCCTGCAATCCCAGGGTTTAAAAGCTGCGCAAATCTTGTAACTGGATGTCATGATGAGGCACCCCCAAACAAACTACGCATAGAGTGTGACCATTGGCCACCGACAACTTATGGCAACACTCTGTGCACTTAGAAAAAGTTGGTTTCTGACCTTCCAACATGACTAACTTGGACAAGCTAAGTAAAGAAGCACACGCACACACTAAGGGCAGGAAGGGGAGGCCTACACAGACAGAAAGTTTAGGAACTTTCTTACACCACTACACTATTAATATTTTCAAACGGAAAACCCGGGGAGAATAGGGATAGGGTTATAAAGTGTTTAGCACTCAAAAAAGATACACACAGACTGAAGTTAGTAAAAACCTAAGAACCTGCCTGGAGCTCAAGAATCCCATGCTGGCGAAGCTGTGGCAAACGATTGGGATTGGAAGGAGGTTGCAGTGTAGTATGGGTAAGGGGGAGGAGCTTGGAGCTCAGATCTTTAGCTTGGTAAGCTGCCGGCTCAGATCCGTATTGGATCCGGAACCCACAGGTTGATGGATAAAATTAAGTTAACTACTTCAGGTTGTTATTTATATTAGAGGGTTAGTCCTATACAAAATCTTCTTTAAATTAATTAACTGGATCATATAGTAAAATAGGAAATTAACTGCAAGAACTATTTATTGAATGATCTATATCTATAGATACCCTCAATTATTTACCTGTTTCTTACCCTAGGTTACCTGTTATGTTTGCACTACCTAAGTTGCATAACAACCTAAGACAACCACCCATGTGCCCAACAGTAGACTCAAAGGGTTCCATCACCCACCCTTTGTCTAAATACTAATAATAAGGAATTTGTGTACAATGAAACATATGTATGCAAAGATTCATGCATTTTTTAGAAGCAATTAATAAGATATAATTTAAAGCTACATACATTTTTATAACTATTGACATTAAGGACTTATATTCTGTGATACCCCATGATATAGGGTTAGAATGGTTTACAGAGTTCCTTTATGAAAAAGGTATTGCATACTTTGATGATTTAGTTTACACACAACTTATGGAGATGGTCCTTTAAAAAATTTTATATTATTTAACCAAGAAATATACCTACAACAAGAGAGGGTAGATATAGGTTCTGCATGTGGTGGCCTCTACGCCAACGTTGTGGTCATGCAATGGGAGAAGAAATTTTTATTTCCTTCTTGTTGCTTTAAATATATGAGGATCTATAATAGGTTCTTGGATGACATGTTTATTTTATGGGATGGACCCAATGAAGTTATTAATGGCTTTGTAACTTACATTGAATCTACTACAAATTTTCTAAAGTTTACACACACTAGTGATCTCAACATGATTTCTTTTTTGGACATTTTGTTGTCAAGGGATTACCACAATGAGAAGTTTGTATCAAAAATCTTTAGAAGGAATACATATTCTAATTCTTTATTGCATTTTTCTAGCACTAATCCTGTAAAACAAAAGAAGGCCATTGTAAAAGGTCAATCTGTGCATGCAGCACATATGGTTTCTGTTACGGATGAATTTTTAAATGAATGTGATAAATTAAAACACATGTTCTTGAAGAGAGGTTATCCTTTTAAATTTATCACCGAAATCATGACTGAAGTAGTTAATAAGAGGGAGAGAGGTTTTTACCGTCCCCTTTTGTCAAGTGATTTTATTGATAATGTTTTTACTATTAACGCTGATACCAACATTACTGCAGAGAGTAAGGGTTTTAAAACTTCTTTTATTACTGTTTTTACGCAAGACAGATTTATATTGAAGGATATTTTAGTTAAAAATTGGTCCATCCTTAGGCATGAGAAGAACATTAGATCTTTGATCGGCTTACAACCTACCGTAGTTTACAGAAAAGGAAAAAACTTGAAAAACATCTTTGAAACTAAAAATGTCTACCTCAACCGTAAATTAGGTTACCTGAATAAATGTGGGAGATTTAACTACTGCTAGCATGTAAAAGAGGGTAACTCATTTTTTGTTAATAATATGGAAATTAGGATTTATTGTAAATACAATTGTTGTTCCGAGAAAGTCACGTATTGCGCTATGTGCACTATCTGTTCTTGTTACTATATTGGTAAAACAGACCGTAAGTTAAGGAACCGCATATATGACCACCTATACGACAAGAAATAAAAAAAACAACGCCTTAAGCAAACACATTATGGAGGATGCTAATCATAAATTCCAATTTTTTATTATAGACAGCATTAACACAGACATAAGAGGAGAGGCTTGGTCATTACTGTTAGAAAAAAAGAGAGTTATACTGGCAGTTGCGGCTAAATCCAGGCAACTGGCCAGGTTTGAATGAAAACATCTCCATCAGCTCCTTACTGAAATTAAAAGCGATTGAGGGTAATAAAAAGTCCTCCCTCCCAGTTACCAGTTTCTACAGAACAAAATAAAGTACACTTTTAATATATTTATATTTATATATTATTTTTTAGGACATGATTTACTGCATTACATTTCACATATATTGCATTTATATATTTTCCTTATGTGTCAAAACAGAGGTTCTTGTGCTACATATTTTATATATTTATATATATATATATATATATATATATATATATATATATATATATATATTTATATATATTTTTATGTATTGATGCATATTCAGTTAATTGCATCCAATTAATGTCTTGTCACTTCCTGTTAATTTTATATAAAAGGAAGTATGTTTTTTGCTTTGTTTTATCTGATGAAGTCTTGACCTTCTAGACAAAAACGCTTATCTTTTGTGTATTTTATGGATTATCTATGCGTTTCTTGTTGGATTTATTAAAGGTTCATTCTGTTTTACACTACTTGAGCCTGGTCTCATATTGTTAGCGAACAAGTGAGTGGGACAAATCCAGCTTCTTCATCTGGACTTTTTGTTTTTTGGTCTGGTTTGTTCACTTCGTTTATCACTTTCTTCCTACCTAACTTCCAGACTACCACAGAAATAGTAGTTGTTCCTGGAGACTTTCCTGAAGATTGATTATATATCACTGTTTTTATTTCATCTCCTTCTATCTTAATTATTAGCTGCTGATCTACCTCTAACCTTGGCATAATTAAGTCTTCCATAAATAATTCCATTTGTGCTCTTTCCACATTTCTCTTCTTTATACAAATTTTGAAAAAACTTCTGAAATATCTGTAATACCGATATAGGATCTCTGGTTACTATTCTTATTATAGGCTCCCTAACTGCAGCAACAACCCTTTCTACTTTCTGTTGCCCAAGTCATGCTAAGTTTTTGCAATAAGGACATTTCATCAAAATATAGTTGCTTAACAGCAATCTTTCTAATCTCATGCATATTTATCTAGATACTCCTTACTTTGTCTTTAGCACTATGCATTTGCACTCTCTTCTGGTTATATGAGATTATTCTGCAATACTATAAGCTTTGTTAACACTGTTAAGTAATTCATATCGCTTCTTAGCCATATTTTGTCTCTCTTATTTCTACTCTATTTCTAAACTCCATTTAATTTCATTCGCTAACCATAACTTATGAAGCTATTTCTAGCTTCCCTAATAACCCAGGAACAATTTCCACTACCCATTCCTTAAATTCCTCTCTTTTTAATGGCTCCCTATTAGAAGACAGAAGACTCATTCTTTCAAATGCGTCCTGGACGAACTCAAAAGCCTGAAACAGCAAAATATCTAAGCGGCTTCTAAGCAAATTCTTTCCAAGGGAAAGAATTTGCTTGGCCGCTTCGTTACTTTGCCATTTTCGACACTGTAGTGTGGTCTCGGAGTTGGTATATTTAAGTAGGGGAGATGTGTGGGGCACTGTCCCCCACATCTGGGGTGTGGCGGTGAAGCCCCCCACTTAATGTAATGTTTAAAGTATTTTTTTTGTTTTTGGTTGTTGTTGGAACAGTGATTTTTTTTCCCTAGGAAAAAAATCGCTGTTCTGACAGTTCGAAATTGTAAGCTTTCGCTTACATAGGGTCGACTAATCTCAGTTCGCTTTTTGAAGCGCTCAGCGATTTAATATAGACCCTTTTTAACAGGTAGGTGGGGAAACAGCAGTGTCTCATTTTTACTTCATTACCCTGCATTTTTATCTTTGTTTTTAATCTGAAATAGTTACTGATATGTGTTGAAGCTTTCAAATAAATACACATTTCTGTGAAATATATTAAAATCACATGTTCTTGTGAAACAATTTCCATCTAGCCCAGTTATTTTTCCTTGGGGAATAACATGTAAATTCTATCAGAGTTCCTACTACTGAATTCACAAACCATCTTATGCTATATTTTCCTTGTAGGTCCCCTTGATACATCCTCACTATTGCAAATAATATTCCAGCCCCCACTAACAAGTAATATTCCATGCAGAAAGCTGATCATTTCTCCCAAAAATTTTTTAAGCTCCAGAACAGTTTTGTTGGAACATAAATACACACCAGCATAATCCTCCTTCCTTGCCAATAGCCCCTTACTACCACAAATCTACCATTTGTCTTTTTTGTCTCTTCTATCACTGATGGAGCCCCTAACACAATTGGTATAAATTACTCACCCTTTCCTTTCTCACTATTATACTAAAAATCCATCCTGAAACCTCTTGTTTTTTTAAATGTACATGCTCATTTCTTTCCAAATATATCTCCTGCAGCATTGCTATTTGTACTCTGCATTTCTTAATATAATTTAATATGCTATCCTTTTTGTATATACCTGTCAGGCCACTTACGTTCCAGGATAATATGGATAGCATAAATATTTACGATAAAAAGCTATTGTTCCCAACAGTTTACTATTTTAGGTTGAAGTGGGTTTGGTCGAAACCACTTCAGTCGAAGTCTGGAGGCCAAACCCGATATTGTCGAAATACGAATCTCTCCCCTATCTCGACCCATGTTAAAGCCCGTTCCAAGGTCGAAATCGAGTTGTATTTCGACAATGTTGGAATTTGACATTATCATTTTCGCAGACATGGGTCGATGATCCCATTATTCGATGGGGTCCGATTTGACCTTACCACAGTAAACCATTCACAACTATATGACACAGGCTTTTTTTTAATGTGCATTTCCAACTTTTTTGTTACATGCAAAAGCTGATTGGCAGGCAGATCTTTTATACAGTTGTTTCTTCTCAACTCCATTTGAATCTATGTCACATTCTTTATGACTTTTTAATTTAATGACAACCATCAAACAAAAATCTACATAGACTTCCTCAAAACTTCCCATCCCCTATTAACTTAGAGCACACATACAAAACTATGTACATCTTCAAAAACTGAAGTTTAACCCTCCAGATAGGACATTTACACAAAGCAGAGTTCATTTCTGACCCTACTCAAAAGAAACCTTGATCATTGGGCAGGAAATTGCAAATTCACCTCTGGTCTGGCCATCATGTCTCTGATGGACAGAGGTC
Source organism: Protopterus annectens (assembly GCF_019279795.1). Taxonomy (NCBI): domain Eukaryota; kingdom Metazoa; phylum Chordata; order Ceratodontiformes; family Protopteridae; genus Protopterus; species Protopterus annectens. The sequence continues at coordinate 703,524,796 of NC_056734.1, forward strand.
AACAGGAAGTAAATTAATACATAAACTTAAACTCCTGGACAGGAACTGTATCGGCAGTTTACGAGCTTTCACCACATTTAAATACGAGCAAAATTGAAGTCCATATAACTCAAAGTAAATTAATCACCAACTAACATACCTCCACCCCCCCCCCCCACATAACCCTTATCTACTAGTTTACTAACATTCTCTACCCTACAGATGTCCAAGGAACTCTGGGAAAAAACTGGGGAGGGTTGCATGGCTAGGCTTGTAAAGACCCTGGTTATCATTAGCCTAGTGTAAACCTATGAACTGCCACAAATCAACAGCTGCACTCACAGGCATTATATGATCTACAATTAAAGTTACCCGTGCTAAAGCTGAAGGTGCATCACATTTAAGGCAAATCCACTAGTCTACAGGATTCACCATGAAGTATTCTCAGCAACAGATTCAGCGTATTAAAAATCTTCTAATCGGCTTGCAAACAGTTACTTCCTTCATATTATAATACAGCAAACTTCTCATAAGCCCCAAGTTCAAGCCTAATATTTTCTAGAAAACAGACAAGTTAAATAAAAGATCCCAGACTTCTGGAATTATCTGTCAGTCTGCCTAGGTACATTCATTTAAAATCTGTTTGTTATTTAACCAAGTATTGATGAGCCCCTTACTTTAATTAGCATGTAGTCTGTAAGAAAATTATCCCATTTCAATTTTTTTTTCTTTTTTGAGAAAACAATCTCTTTGTAAAGTAGGCAGTACTTACTGAAGTGATCCTGTACCAATCAACAAAATTTAGTGATTTACACCATGAGCCTACAACAAATGGTATTCACTGCAAATAAGTGCTACTGTTACAAAATGCCTTGTGACTATATGTTGCTAGAGCAATGCAATACTGGTGAAATTAAGTTTGCATGAACTTAAATTTGTTGCATACACTTTTACTGCTACACAAATAAACTTATATAAATGTCCTTAATTTTATTTTCAGCAGCCACAAAACAGAACATGCCAAACAATACAAATGCTTTCTGTTTACTAATTAGATCACTTCATCTTAAAGAAAATACATCTGTGATTCTGCATTTGTAAAACTCAACATGCCCCAACACACGCACATTTTTCACAGTTAAATCTGCTCCAAGGGTTGCCTTCATGTTGAAACCAATGTTTTCCAATGGTTCAGATGAGTTACAGGCCACTGAGCTACAGCCAATATTAGCTAATTTGAATAATCAATATGACAACCTTATTTTTTAATGCAAACAGGATTGATACAGTAAAGTGCCTGAGTGCCACATCACAGTCATGGCCTCCTTTAACCTCTAATTAGATTTACGTGATTATCCCTGCTCTTCCTTACAAGTGGATAGACTGGATAAGGGATGACAAAAGCTATCTGCCACTTACTCAGCCTTCTTCCAGTGCAGGTTATCCAGGGAGATAGGGGGTTAGATCTTGGAACAATAGTTATTCATATAATCCACAGTTTTAAGATAGTGACAGTTTTCATCAGTGCATGCTGAAAATGGCCCAAAGCGCTAGACAAATGAGGACTGTTTAATAACATCAGGGTTACACAGATGGAAATCCAAGGTGATGTGTGGGGAACACTATCTGAATTAAAGCTGTTACAAGATGCAGACACAGAATGCTAAGTTTGCATCAGTTTAATCCTTTCTCAACTAAAGCTATATCCAATTATCTAAGGATGTGATTTGTTTTGCTGTCTCAAAACACACAAAGAAACAACAAGCCTACAAATTATATCAAAATCCAACTTTGCAAAACCAACTGTTTACCTAACTTACTACATGCAGTTAACATTTCTGAAATGCATCTGTGTCACTCAGCTTATTTTCTAAAGGCTGACAGCTTTGCTGAGATGAACAAAGTCTCTCACTCTGACTAGAGCCACTTTACAGATAGGTTTAACAGCTTTGGAATACTGCTCACTTACTTCTCCAGTCTTAAAAAATGTGAAGAGTATGCAAAGTGGTAAATTATACAAGATAAGCTAAGGCAAGTACAGAGCAGTAGACTAAACTGTGCCCCCCAAAAAAAAAACAAAACAATAATGAAACTGTTACAAACCTGAAAAAGTAGTCACTTTTCCAAGTTTTAATGTCTTAAATGTTTGATTAGATGTTAATTAACATGCTGTCTGCATTCAACTTGCCAAGATACTTAACTGACACAATTTAAACTGAGATTCTCAAGACGTTTCATTTTAATTCATTATCAAATTATAGAATGAGTGAAGACATGCTCCCTTTCTTTCTCAAATACACAATAAAACAAAAAATATTTAACCACTACTTAAGTGGAAAGAGTCACGTTTTTAAATGAGAACAGCAAGAGACAAAATCAGTTTAATAAGCCATAGTAGAACTCGGCTTCCTTCATAGACATTTCCTGCTTTAACTGCAAGCTAAAAGGAAGGTAACAATGGCTGACATTTTAGCCTTAGGGTAAAGTACAATCTCTTCCAACTGCCTTTTGCCTCAGTCAGTCTGTGTTTTAGTTGATTTTGCTGCTTCCTAGTTTCTTTGTTCCTTCACTCAGGATTTCTATGTGCTTGAAGCAGAGGTATCAGTTCTCTGTCACAAGTGCAAGCTGTAACCAGTGCAGTTATCAAGAGATGTTCATCTTTAATATTCACAGAAATATTGTAATGTGCATCTTTATACCTTAAAAGGCCAACATGTGTAACGAAAACATGCAGGAAAGGCCATTTCCCATCAAACATTAAAGACTTGCTACTCCTCAATACGACAACAACAGATTCCATTTGGGAGTGTTTTGCATCTCAAAACAAAGCTTGATCAATATTTAGTGTGCTTCTGGTACATCTCCCCAGTAAAACATTTATACAATAGATATATTTATATAATTTCCATTTGTAGTTTGCTTTCCCATGGTAGTTCTGTCTAGGTAAAAAAATCAATCTTAAAGCATAAGTTCATTAACTGTTACCGTCTTTCCACACAATTTTACAGCTCTTTCAGCTCTTTTGTGTTTAGATATTACACCACTTAAAGTGGCTAGCGGAACTTACATGTGTCACTTGTGAGAAACAGTATTCCTAACCCCCAGTAGAGTGAACAATGTACAATAGCCCAAAACCTATCCACCTTACTCAACAAAGTCCCCATAGGTAAAATCCAAAATTCATTCCAAATTCTGTTAGCCAAACCAGTAATTTTCATGGTTAGTCCTACACCTCAGAAAATCTACTAAATGCCTCCTTCACAGTAAATCTCAATTTGTTCCTGAATTCTAAACTAGATAATAACAAAGTTAAATATTTTCAGTTCTTTAAAATGTTACAAGCAATGCTGACCTTACAAGACCAGAATTTTAATAGAACATGAAGAACCCAAAGCAACCAAAAATAACAAAAAATTAAAATGCATATTCACAAAATTTTAAATTTTGATTTCAGTACAAGACTGAGGAAAGTGAGCCTGAAACAAGCTTACAGTACCTTACTGTCAGAAATACTGAAGGCCAAGTGTAGTCAGTTAAATTTAGACCGTCCATCAGGTCCTACTTGTAACTTAAAATGCACATCAATATTTCTGAAATGTCAGTACTGCAAATACATCTTAACTACTCTCTACATCAATGACAGAGAAAAATGGGGGAAAAAAACTATGCTGCAAAACAACATGTTCACCTATGCTTTACAAGAAGAGTTAACAGACTTGCAATTTTTAAGTATATCTGAACCATTTAGCTTTTTCTATGACCCTTCAAATAAAGAATGTTGTTTTACAGAAAACATGGTTACAATATCTATACATAACAAAGAGAAAGAATAAACTACACAAAAGGTAGTGTAGTTTAACAGCAAAAAAAAAAAAATTTCATATTTGAATCTTGGGTCAGAAAAACAGCATTATTAAGCAAAAAAAAAAAATACTACATAACGGGTCTATATTAGAATATCGAAGTTTCAAAACTTTGAATGTTCTAATATCGGCCCCTATTCAGCGAAAGCTGAAAATATCAAAGCAACAGAAAAACAAATTTTTTCCTAGGGTAAGAATTCGGTTGCCCGTTTCTGTTGCTTCGGTATTTTCAGTGCTGTGGTGGAAAGTTACGGGTCGGGTTCAGCTAAGTGTGTGATTGAGTGCGGGTTAGTTTAGGTTAGTTAGGATGCGGGTTAGGTATGTGTGCGATTGTGTGGACGTGAGGGTTAGGTGGGTTAGGGTGTGGGTCAGGTAAGTGTGCGACTGTGTGGACGTGAGGGTTAGGGCAGGGTAGGTGAATTAGGGTTAGGGCACGGGTGAGGTGAGTGTGCGATAGTGATGGACCTTAGGGTTAGGGTTTGGGTTAAGGTAAGTGGATAGTTAGTGGTGTGTGTATAGTTTAGTGTAGGGCCAGGTGTAAGATTTTAGGTGTGTGTGTGTGGATAGCTGCTTGTTTGGTGTGCTTGTGTTGTGTGTTTTGGAACAGCAAATTTTTTTCCCTAGGAAAAAATTTGCTGTTCTGTATGTTCAGTGTTTTCAGCTTTCACTGAATAGGGGTCGATATTAGAACATTCGAAGTTTTGAAACTTCAATGTTCTAATATAGACCCTACATAACAGCAAGGCTAACACAGGTGTATAGCTCAGAAAAAAAAAACACAAATACAGTGTGCCATATTAAAAGTGCATATTCTTTACTTCTTCAGGCCAGCTTAATTTTAATACCACTTCAAAACAGAAAACTGTACAAGTTGTTGTGACATACTTAATTAAGCCTGGTCAGATGCTGGTAGTCAAGACTGTTCCCTGTCTTTGTATATTTAAGAAAAATATCCACTGGCAACTCTAAATTCAATGAAAGGCAGCATGTAAAATAAATACATGGAGAGATTCTGGCAATGCAGTTTTTCTTGGTCATACTAGTGTGTTTTGTTTTAATATTTCCAGTGATCAAAGAAGTTTTGCCACTAGTTCGAAAAGCTAAATTTCACAAATCAGAGTATATTTACTTTTAGATCATGGATTTATTAAACAACAAATATTTTACTGACTGCAAAGCTGCTTCTGTTCTAATGTATGTGCATTAGATTACTTCCCAGTACTATTTTTTTAACTGTACTCCAACAAATACTCTCTATACATTTCAGATAGTCATTTCATTATGTAAAATTCATCTTAACAGTTACCATTTGCAAAAACTGCATTTTCTTCCACCTATTTAATGTTAGCAATGTCAAGGAAAACTCTCACTATTTGAATTTTCACATTTCGCTATAATAAATTCTACATGCACATCACAAGTAACGCTGTTCGGTCCAATGGCAGCATGACTTGCCAGTGTTAACATGCATAAAGATTCTTGCTTTCAGAATCAATGCCTTGTGATAAAGTATATTAGCATTTATTATTATTCACTACTGTATCTGCAGCACAATTTGCAACTCATCTTAAAGCAGCCCTAGCGCTACTGAACTGCATGTGAGGAGAAAGTATTATTGTAATATTGTGATCTTTGAAGTAGACCACATGATTTTCAGGTTTTCACATTGTTTCTCTCCTCGAAAGTTGTTTTTAACTTAAATTATAAAAATAGACTTTTTGCAGCATTTAAAAAACAAACACTAATTGCACATGCTGAAACATCAGAGGCATATTTCAGTTAACAACTACATGTATACATACATAACCAATGGAGAAGGCTTGTGTTTTATTTGATCTAGTTGGTTGCTGCAGCTAACAGTCTGCCCTTCAAGTCTCATATCCCATTCTAACAATTCAGTACCTTCATCAAAGATTATGACAGACAAATGAACAAACTGATCAATAACATTCAAACGATCAATGATGATACGCATGACGACTTACTTTTTGAATCTAGACTTGGGGAATATAATGAATTATTAAGGGGTATTGAAAGCGACATCAATGATCTTAAAAATAAGAAAGCTAAGAAATTACAGAGGGACATGCTTGAAAATGAAAAAGGGATTGCTTATTCCTCCCTCCCTGAACACTGGGAATGGGACTAGGCAGCCATATGTTGGACAGACATAAGATGATAACATGAACAGGGCAGGTTCCAATAGTGTTAACTGGAACTTTAACAAGAGAACATCCTTTTAGGATATCCCCCCTCTGAGGAGATCCCAGAGACTGATGGAGAGGGGACAGGGGGCACTGATTCAGCCTACAGAAATTAACTATTGGCAGCAACCAGTCCACCACCCAAGGGCGAGGGGAAAGACAGCAAGGATGAATGGGAATGAATGGGAGGGGCACAGCAAGGTCCACCAGGGGCCAGAATTGAGTGGTTGTGTGATGGCACACAATGATTATGGAGCGCTTAACCTTTTTTATTGTAACAAAGTTTATTTAGCGTGGCACTTGGCTCTGAAGTTCTTTCCCTTCCTTTTTTGTGTTTTACAGTTACCAGTTTGTTCTTTGTGGAATTCAGTGCCTTCCTGAGTGTCTCAGTGGTTTTGCTCTGTACAGTCCTCACATCTCTGTTTTTCATTACTACTTTTATTTTTCATTCATCATACAAAAAACACAATTTTGCTTTAAAAAAGTTTTATGATGTTTACAATATTATATCTCCCCTCAACCACTACTCATGGACTTCCCATATTGAAAAAAAAAGTGAAACTACTTCACAAGACAATTCTGAACTTATGAACTTACAGAAAAAGAATGAATAGACCAATTGTTACTGAACTGCTTGCTTAGCTACAGGGATGTATCCAGTGCAAGGTGCTTAGGCAGCTGCCTAAGGCCTGGCCCAGCCATAAAACAATGAAAAAATATTGCTCCTCTGCTATAAAGCAATAAAAAAACCTACTTACTGCTCTGTTCTGTGTGCATTTTTTCTGCAATAGATTTCCTATGCTTGTGTCTATACACAGTGATTAGTATCTGCTGGACAATGCTGTTTTACACACAGAAGGACAGCAGCTGATTGCTAATGTGGGGATGTTCCTCCTGGGGACAAGACAAACAAGCACACAAGGTATGTGTCAAGTCAAAGTTTGTTTTAGTTTCATAGCTTCTGTCGTTTCCCAAATTTTGGGCTCAACCTGACCATGATCTAGCTCTCTCTAGCTTTGTTGATACCCACCATATTTTCAGCAAGTAAAGTTGCAAAAACATACCCTTGAACTTATTTTTTAAAAAATAAATAATAAGTACAGTACTAACACACAACCATAGTACCTGAATCAAAGAAATGTTCTAGCTCATTGTGTTGTCATCCAGTATATTTGGAAATATCAAAGCTTCACAAAACTCACTCTGCCATTTATCTGATGGGAACTGAACACAGAGAAATATTTCAAACATCAAAAATAAGTCTCTATTATATTAGAGGCTATAAAGTTTCATAAAACAGACATCCAAAGCAATCCTGCCTAATATCCAAAAGTGAAACATTATTGGTCACATACTCTTGATACAGAATACTTGATTCCATCACCTGTTAACAACTGCCCACGACCACACATGTGGAAACAAGGACTTGAGAAGTCACAGTGATGCCAGCAAACTTTAGTTAAATTTAAAGATCAAGATATGTTTAACTGGGATCCGATAGTTTCATATGAAACTTTTTTTATTGAATTACCTTGTTACAAGTTGCGGAACGGAGTGCCGCTGTGGCGACCCTTAACCGAGAAAAGCCGAAAGATAACCACCACCTTGTTACAAGTTGACTTTATACATTTATAATACCATGTCCATATGTTCAAAAACTAATTCATACCTAATTGCCCATACAAACATATCCAGTATCCTGGTCATATGATGTAGAGGAAAAGAACTGAGAATCTGAGCAATGTATGCAGCTGTGTATTTTTTCTCAAAGAGAGTTTGTACCTTTAAAAAATGCTTCTATCTTTCAATAATGACAAAGACCACTTAATTTCTGCATCCTGGATTGAAATACAGTTCTCATCTAAGGCTATATAATGACCAAAAAAACAATTTTATTGCACTCAGACTTTCAATACTGAGAGACAGTAAATATTTTACAAATAAAATATCAGGAATGCAACCCAGTTCTGTAGCATAAAGAGATTAAGCCTCGATTATGCTCCAGATAACCTGACTTCAAGCAATGTCTTAGGTGCTGGAAGAGTCAGATGGAGAAATGAGTACCATATGGCTCACCCAATCTTGAAGGAAGGAATGGGAATGGTGGCTTCATGGCAGCTGTAAGTGCTCCCATTCAAATGAAGGCCTGAATAGCAGATGCTGTCATTCCCAGGAAGGACATAGGCTTGACTCTATTATGCTGGTTGTGGCAGCCCTTGGACATATGAGTGTGCTCGCATCAGCCAGGCATATGTCCAGGTTAAAAACAGGCTGAAAAGAGTAGGGGGTGGCACTGTGTAGTTCCTTCGCCCAGGGAGAATTACAGCATGCTAAGAAACACAACTGGCTCTGTAAAGAGGGTGAAGCAAGACCAAGTGGCTGCTGGGATAAGAACATTGCTTCCACAGCAGATGAAGAAAGCAATAGACATAACTTGTGGCACAAAGTGCCCTCCTGGAAGATGGTCCCCTCTGGATGGCTTTTGCATCCATAGTCAATAATCAGTGCAGGGGAAACGAATAAGCTCAGGTCCAACTATAGGAGGATTTGATGATCAACAAGCAAATGGGCAAAAAGCACCTATATATAAAAAGAGTAGCAGAAATGTGATGCTGTTATATAGACAAAAGCCAAATGTTGCCTTGCCAAGAAGCCACGGGAAACAAATGAAAGCTAAAATAGTAATGAACAGAAAAACTGCATTTAAGATCCATTTATGTATGCAAATACTGATCAATACAATTTGTCTGAGTCATAATACTTAGATAGTGCTACAATGCCAGAGCAAACATTTTCTTTTTTAATGCTTCAATAGCAGCAGTTGACGCAGACCTGAACAAACTGTGTCATCAATGGATCCGGCATTTTAAAGCCCCCCTTAACAGGAAGACGAAATCAGAACATTTCTATACACGGATTTCTTTTCCTCCAAATTAATTCTCTCTATAGTCTACTAAATTTATTAAACCACTGTTGCGGTGGTAGTGCTAATGTAGTTTTAATGAAAAATGTCAAAAATAAGAACTGCCAGTGAAATAAAGTTTCAATTAATTTCATCTTTTTAAACCTAACCGATTTCATCTGATATGCATGGTATTGTATTTAAAGTTCTAAAGACAGTCTTACTCTTGACATGCACATTGCCACAGCCAAAATATTTAATACATCCACTGATGTATGGATTTTGACATGAGCAATATTTTGGATTTTGCTGCACTAAACTCTCAGTTAACTGGAACTCAAGCAACCAGAAAAAAAAATCAAAGAAATGTAGTACAATATGAACAATTCAGTTTTTCATGTATTGCACTTTGCTTTTCCCCCTGCAGAAACATACCTTACGTTTTCGGAATTTTAAAAAGGAAGAAAAAAATAAATTCCCCCCCTCCCGAACCTGAGAACAAGTCAAACCACACAAGTCAAATTGCTAAAATGTCAACACTCACACCATACTTACTCAGTCAGTTTGCATGAGATTTCTCATTTTCTCTCTCTGATTTCTCTCACACAGTCTCTTCAGCTTTCATACATGCATTCATTCACTCTCTCTCCGATGTCTCACACACACCCGCTTCAGCTTTCATGCATCTCTCCAATCCCTCACACACTTTCACTTCTGCTTTCATACATGCATTTACACTCTCTCTCTATTCAATTAATTCAATTCCAATCCGCTCAGTGTGCCACTGAAAACCATTCCGCGTGCCACGCTTTCAAGTGGAAATATAAGTTTAAAACATTATTATTCCAGCCACGCTTTCAATTACTGCATTTCAATATTAAAATCAAACCAATACAGTGTTTATGGTACAGTAAGGTATAGTATATGGTACAGTATTTGTCAGGTCTATTTTTAATAGTAACTCTCAAGCAACCAGAAACTACATTTATCCAACATCTGCCACTCCCCATGGGTGCCGATTAACTGACAGTTTACTGTATCCAGTGATTTTACATAGACTCTTAAATTTTTAAAAAATTTCATTTAAAGATTCAGAAGCATGTAATATAACACATCATCAACATAAACAAATAATTTAAACTGGTTGTTTTATAATATCCAAAGGAATAAAGTACAGTTTTGTACCTACCATAAATGCCTCAGCATCCTGTTGAAGACCTTTTAATGAGATGTTAAGTGAATATAGCAAAGAGGTTCCCCAGTTTAATTCTCGGATGGGGTGCCTTCTCTGTGGAGTCTGCATGTCCTCACTGTGTTCGTCTGAATTTCCTCAGGGTGCTCCGCTTCCCTTTCACATTCCAAAGACATGCAGTAGGTGGACTGAACACACTAAAAAGACTATAGGTGTGAATGCGCATGTGAGTGTGTGATATGGAAGAACTACCACAGCAGGGTTAACTACCCGGCACTGTAAATAGTGGCTGATGACTGTCACTTCTGAACTGAAACCCTGACCCCATTTGCAAAAATGGGAAAAAGGGATTGTGGATGCATGGATAAAATGGGAAGGAGACAGGGACAGATTGCTTATTATACTGTAAACTAGAATTAGAATTTTAAATGGTCCAAAAGCAAGACTAAGTACTGTAGATCAACCATAATGAAAGACTTCAAAGCATCTGGAAATCAGTTGGGAAGCTGTGTATTATGTTCATAATACAAAATTTCAGTATGAAATAGCGGATTTGCTGTTGACATTTACTTGTCTGAAATAAATCCAAACAGTGAAAGATGAATTACATGAGGAATGAGAGAAAGAAAATAATTGCTTATTCATTTTCAACAAACTTTACAAATAGCATTTAATTATTAAATTGGGCAATAATCAAATAGTGACTTATCTTTTCCTAATTTTGGCATCATTCATTTTTGCTACAGAGAACCGAGTGTCAGGCAGAAAATCCAGTAAAGCTACATAATGAATTAAATTCAGTATATATATTTTACTAGCTGATTAAATTGTTTTTGTAGATATCTGCTGGCAGTATATCAAGGCCAGGTGAGTTATTTATTGTTTGTCACTGTGACAAGCTCTCTTTACCCCACGACAGTAACTAAGGATTCCCAATCTTCACCACTGTCCCCGGTAAGGGGTGTCACTAAAAGCAGGAATAGAAATACACAATTTCCCCTAAGAGTACACCGGGAATACGTTCCAAACCTGTGATTAGACTATATGCTTCACTCCCGGTCCCCAAATGAGTCTCTACACTAACCACTGCAGAGACATGTGTCTCAGTTCTACGTATCTGACACACACACTCTTAAATGTCTGATAGTCACACATACACAGACTCATGGGAAAGACTAACACATATTTGCCTGCTGTGTTCCTTTGCCCAAATTACAATGAAATGGCTGCCACCACTCAAATACTACAATAACCTTCAAAAGGGGTGTTCAATTAAATTGGGAAAAATAGATATTGATACAAATGGTAGCATGTAAACCAAGCAGTAAGGCTTTTTGGAGTGGCCCTGCTGCTATCACAAAAAGCATAAACACTCAAGCTATTAAAAATATTCACTAAATAACCAGCCACAATGAGAGGAAGTAAAATATTTAATAATAAATAAAAGGATTTAAAACATTTTAATACTAAATAACTAATTCCATTAAACAACAGAGTTTCACACACAGGAAATATGAAAAACACCACTGTAGGGTAGATTTCAAATTGATTTTAGAAAACCTCTAACTAACTAGCTGTAGTTCCCTGACTACCTGAAGATTAACTGTCTAGATTAACTGTCTCTATCTAATCTAAATAACTCAGCAAAGCAAGATTACACTTTCACTTCTGCAAGGCAAGATAAGGAATTATGTGTCCATAATCCAGGCTGTTCTCTGTCTTCAGTGACTGGAACAACTACTCTATATATATATATATATATATATATATATATATATATTTATAAAAAAAAAACTGGACTTCTACTGCTGAACAGCTCTGGAAAACAACTGAATAACTGACTCAACCTGCTTTTATAGCAGATTTTTAAAGTAACAGGAACCTGCTATAAGAATTCACTCTCTCATATCAGACTATGAAAAGTAAACAAAGAGCTGCAGTGATGATTCTATTCTCCCAGCTCAGCCACATAATTATATCATATCTAGGTCAGCTAACTCTGGCATAACATACATTCAGAATTCTCTTTAAAAAAAAACATGTACATTTGGTCAATCAGAAGAACACTGACATTCAAACATCCTGCATAAATCAGAGTGATAATCAAATGACAAACTTAATTTACAAAAGTATAGCTAGTCATGCTGGCATATGTAATACAAGGTAATTTACATTTACTTAAACTTCAGCTAGTCGTGGAAGGACATATAACATTATCTACTATCCTCACATTCATATCAACGAGTGATTTATAGAAGTAATGCCAATGTTTACTGATGGAAAAATCTGTTAGTATGCAGGTAATGCATCCAAAAATGTGTTTCTAGGCATGAATCTTTATTTTTTTACATTTTCATAAATTGGAGTAAAACATATCTAAGCCTGTAAAAACTGGCATTATTGTGTATTAAATAACTTCAACTGAGTTTTATACTAGTCACATAACTGCTAGAGTAATTTTACTGAATACATCAGAAAATATTTATCTTCATGTTCACCACCAAAGTTAATGTTTTCATAAAAATTCCACCCAGTTGCTAATGTTGTTCCATCGTAATTTTACCAGTCTGTTTTACTTCCGCTATATGCTTATATACTATATTCTATGAAATGTTTAATGATATAAATAACAGGTTTGGCTAAAAATTATGACTTATACGCATTGGATCATTATAATTTTGATTTTCCTTATATTACATTAGGTAGCAAGCCACTGAAACCACTTAAAACAAGGTAAGATAAGATGGACAGTATTCAAATGTCCAGAGGTATTTTACATAATAACCCAACCATTACTCCAAATCCATTAATTCTTCATTACTAGTTGGAGAATTTTAAGGGCACGTTGTATATGAAGTACAGGTAGACCTTCAACTGTCCTTATTTTGGAAGAATGTACTGATTTTAAGGCCTGATTCAGCCATGCCCATGATGAACCTATTTTTAGAGGCATGCCCCTATTTTCAGGCTTCATTTTACCACTTCACACAGTATTTTGGAATCCCCTTCATCACAAGTAATTTCTGAAGCTGTCTAACACACAGAAAACTACATGACATGAACAACATTCTATTGGCGCCAATAATTTAAAGAAAGAGGACCCATACATTACATCTCCATTTTTCAGAAGCATAAACAAATGACCTTGTATGGTAGAATTTTGCAACACGGTTCATTAAAATCTATAAATTTTACACCATCTTTTTTGATAAAGTACAACAGGAAAAAACGACCAACCTGTGATGTATAAACGTCTCACCAAAAAAATAAACCAGAGTAAAGCAGTCCAAAAAAGTAGAATGATGAGATGACACCAGGCTCCCAGCATAAAACAATGTTTTATTTTAAAACAACATAAGTGCTTTCACAAGTATCTGAATAAGCAGCAAGAGCTGTGAAAGCACTTATTCCACAATGAAAAATCAAGAAAACTAAAAAGGCGACACAGTGTCCACACTGAAACTAGTTTAATGATAAAAAATAAAATAAAATACAACAGAATACAAAAGTACTAAGCGCTTTCACCCGTACACATTCTGGGCATCATCAGAGTACTGAATGCTTCATTTACTGACATCCATATTTAAAAGATTGTTAACTGATAAATTAGTAAGTTAAATGAAATTAATTGCAACTCAACGCCTAACCAATAACTTTTAAAGTGAAATATTCCCATAGAATACAGACATAGGAACTTGCTAATAAAATATATCAGTATATGAATATAGTGTAATACAAAAACACACTATATAAATAAATAATACTGGGTGTTTAGATAAAAACTGATAAAATAGATAATAAATACCTAAAACCATTGTATATTAGATGTAAAAAGACTTATAAATTCATCATATATAAAGTTTTAGATTAAAAATAACATAAAAATATTGTAGCACAGAGACTTGTATTGTGCTAGTAAATTAATTTCTAATGAATATATGTAGAATAGACCAACTGTAGTTGTTAATAATTGCTAAAAAATAATGAAGAATGATAAAATTGATGTTCGGAAGCCTAAAAAGTAAGTACTTGTGTGGTGTTAATAACCAACTGACTTAAAGTATTATAACCAAAATCAAATAAAGTGTGACTTATGTTTTAATATACTAGCTATAGATATATGTTCGTTGATACCCGGTGTGATACTAGCATTTAATCAAAGTTGCCATAGGCATTCTTTTGCCTCCAGTAAATTCTTATCATCACCCCCTTTGTTAGCGTTTAATGTAATTCTGTCTATCACGAAAAATAAAAATCTCTTAAAGTTTTGACATTTTTGGCTATGCGTATATAGGGAACTCGTAGTTTTTTTCCTTTTTTATATCTCTAATGTGTTCAACTATACGTTCCCTCAACTTTCTAATAGTTTTTCCTACATAGTACGCCGAACAAGATGAACAAGTAGCCAAATACACGACCATCTTAGTGTTACAGTTACAGTATCCAGGACATCTAATTGTTTTACCATAATTATGTATAGCAACATAAGAGCCATCAATGTATTTACAAGTCCTACATAAGCCACATTTACTCATCCTTGACATTTTATACACATCCTTGTTGGTACTTGTCTCGAAGAGCTCTTTCAGGTTCATACCTCTGCTATAAGTAATCTTAGGGTAACTACCTATAATGTCTGTTAATTCAGCCTTGTTCATGAAAACACTAACCCAGGTCTCTTGCAAAATGTTGACTATGTTAAATGATGTTTCATTGTAAGGTAATATAAAAGTGTCCTTCCTAGTCTTATTATTACTCTTAACTGTAACATTATCGAATCCAAATTTAATTATAGGTTTGTATAGATTGTTTCTTTTGGCATATATCTCATTTCTGACATTACTTAAAAGTTCGTGGGGGTATCCCCTGTCTGAAAACATATTAGAAAGTTTTTCAATCTCAGAATAAAATAATATATCATCACTTACAATTCGTGAGATTCTGACCATCTGTCCTTTGACCAAATTCTTTTGTTGATAATAAGGATGGCAACTGTCGTAATGCAAAAATGAGTTAGAATAAGTTTTCTTTCTAAATATATTTGATTCTATCACCCCATCAGTAGTATAAAATAATATGTCCAGGTATTCACATTTATTCTCAAAAATTTTACTGGTAAATTGTAAGAAAGTTGATGTTGTTCCTAGAAATTTTTCAAATTCTAGTAATTCTTCCTTATTACCTTTCCAGAAAATGAGAATATCATCCAGGTACCTCAAGTATAATGCAATATTTGGCCAGTAACTAGATGTAAAAATATGCTCTGTTTCCCAAAAGGCTAACACCAAATTGGCATAAATAGGGGCACATCTAGCTCCCATGGCCACCCCTGTGCTTTGTCTAAAGCATTCACCGTTAATGTAGATATAATTATTGTCAAGTACTATTTCCATCAGTTCCACCATAAGTTTGCATTTTCCAGTGTGCATACCACTGAATTTCAATAAACTGGCCTCGAACATTTCTAAACCTAATTTGTGTGGTATCACTGTGAACAAATTAATAATATCAATGATGACCATAAGTATGTCAGAATTAATGTAAATTTAATGTTCTCTTACTTTGTCTAAGCAATGCCAGGAGTCCTTCCGTATGTGTGGTAGATGATTTAACGTCTCTTTACAGTGAACATCTATAAAACAGGCTATAGCCTCCGTTTTAGACCCCTTTGCAGAAACTATGGGTCTAGACGGTGGATTGTTGGTATCCTTATGTATCTTAGGAATACCAAAGATGGATGGTATAATAGGAAACTCAACTGTTAAGTAATCATATTCTTCTTTACTAATAACTCCATCCATCAAAAATTCATATAATTGCCAATCCACTTTAGTGTATGCCCTGTACATCTCCTGTTTGGACACTTTTTCATAAGTACTACAGTCACTCAACATAACAGTCATTTTGTTAAAATAGTCAGTTTTAGACATTATAACAACTCCACCTCCCTTGTCAGGTTTCATAACCCTATATTTGTCAGTCATAGTCAGTTCTCTAAGACAACATTTTTCTGCAGAAGTGAGATTCTCAGATGTAATTTTGTCATTCTTCAAAACTCTTCTTATCTGTGTCTCACATAACTTTTCAAATAAATAAATCATAGGGTTCTGTGGAGGTATAAATGCACTACTCCTTTTTAGTTTAAAATTACTTGTGTCTGTTTGAATACCTTTGTTATTAGCAAAAAACATGTTAAGATTCAACAATCTTGTGTATAGTTTTAAATTAATTAAAATCCTTCCTATATCATTTTTAAAAAATGGGACATAAGTAAAACCTTTCTTAAAGAGAGTGGCATAACTAGAACTAAAAGTGGTACCAGTAAAATTGTACAAATTAAAGCCTCCATCCACTATAATAGAACAGTGGCCTCCACTGAGGTCTGTGTTCATCTCATGTTCATACATTGTGTCGTTTAATGTGACTTCTGAACAAATGTCATTGCTAAAGAACACAAATTCATTTTCTTTGATGATGTCAGTACTGAGGTCTGTACGATAATGCATTATATTGTCAATTTTAGATCGTGTTATATTGTGATGGCTTGTGTTTATCTGTGCCATGAGTTCGTCCTGTGTACTGCTGTATTGTGATGTTGGTTCTGTTGATATTGCTGACCGCGATAATGGTTGTGTATCCGTTCCGACCTTCTCAGTGTTGAATCCTCTAAAAAAAACCCTTCCCCATCATCATAAACAGAATTATCTTGTCTAAACCTCTGTTGTTTACTAGGGTTAGTAATAAAAAAATTGTGTTTATCCCTAGTACCTGTACCTGTCTCAGCTAACTTAACTGACTGCTGTTTTTATATTCTTTGAAATGTGCATAAACTTCTCTTGTTTTTATAATCATTGGTATCCCTTATCAATTTTCGATTGTTTATTTCTAACCCTTTGTTAGTAAACTTATCCATATCTTTGATAATACTGTCAAAACGAAACTTGTTAAACTCAAACAACAAATCTCGACGTATATTTTTATCTAACATAGTCAATTGTTCATTTAGAGTAGCAAGTTTAACATTGTTGTTACGTATTATCAACTTCATTAAATCAACACCTGTTCTCTCAAACTGTTGTAATAATTCATCAAAAAGTTCAGTACCTTCCACAAACCCAAATGGAAGTTTAAACATCCGCAAACCCTACTGTATATGTCCCAGTTCCAACAACCTTTCCAAAAAGAGGTTGCCCATTTGCAAGGATTTAAAAGTTTTAAACGACTTTTCAAATTCCGTGAATTGGTTGTTTAAATTCCACATATCATTGTTGCTACTGTGGGGAATGTTTACAAAAGATGGAGCTGCCAATATCGCCTTTAAGTCCGACAAATTAGAATAACCAGTACCTCTATTAAAACCGTCCCTAGTGTTCGGTGCTGTGTTTGAAGGTGGAATGCCCTGCTGTGCACCTCCTTTGTTGGTTCCTCCTCCAATGAAACCCGCCGAACCATTGCTAGCTTACGGTCGTACTGGACTGGTACCAGGTGTAGAGTGAAGTGTAAAAAGTTGCTCCTGTGTTTCAGTCACTGTAACGTTAGTAGTAACTGGACTTTTACATCCTTTTTCTGCAAGGCGCTAATAAGGCGTTGTGTTATCTCAATGTGCTGTAGCAAATGCTGCTCCATAATCTACAACCAGAAAACTAGTCCAACGATGAACAGTGTAATCACTGACAAAAAAATGATTCCACAATGAAAAACCAAGAAAACTAAAAAGGCGACACAGTGTCCACACTGAAACTAGTTTAATGATAAAAATAAAATAAAATACAATAGAATACAAAAGTACTAAGCGCTTTCACCCATACACATGTGAAAGCACTATGTTGTTTTAAAATAAAAGATTGTTCGTTTTATGCTGGGAGCCTGGTGTCATCTCATCATTCTACTTTTTTTGACTGCTTTTTTAATAATGTGCTTGTATTATTCCATCATCTGTCATCCCTTTTTTTAATGTTTTTATTAGTAGTATTCAATATTCCAACTGTAAGAAAGAGTTATGTTCTAACTGGCATTCAAATTTCAAGCTAATTACATGTCCACATTTTTGCTAGATGAACCTATGTTTCAAGGGCATTTGTAACTATTTTCATTGCCTGCATGAGCATGTATCATTTTTTTTATTAAATAAGGCTCATAATGTGATTAATTTGATTTAAGAACAAGTCATTTAATACAGGTTCACATTTTTTACTAGGCTAATAACCACAAGTACCTTTTTAAGCCTAGCCATGCACCCCAAATCTCTGACACCCTTGATACGCTTGATAAGTATAAGCATGGGCCTGGGAGATGAACCACTTACAGGTTGCCTGTGTCCATTAGAGACATAGGTGCCAAACCTCGGATGAATGTACAAAAATATTGGCAGGCTGCAAAAATAAGGGAAATATTTAAATTCATGACATGAGCAATAATTCAGTTCATGATACAATGAACAGACAGCCTCATCATCTCACTGTTAATAGGAGTGCAGGTGCAGATAAATGGAAGTTATGTACTTACCATAAATTCAGCTCCACATAGTCTGACTTTCATCTGCTTCAAGCCTATGGGTTGTGGAATCCAACTTCAGCGCCGATATCAAAGCTTCTCGGAAACCACGGCTCTGACTCCTCTCATCCCCAAGGCCGTATCTCAAACCCTCAGATTGAGTTTGCCTCTACTAGTCTGAAAATATAAGGAAACTACCTAGGGGAAAAACACAGTTTAAGATAAAGGTTATAGCCTTGTGATGTCAACTGTCTTATGAAAAATAATTACCATCTAGAATGACTGTTCTCAGAAACGGAGCAACACCCACTCAATTATCTTGAAGCCATAAGTGACATTTTGGAAGGGTGGGAGTTTGGAGTGATGAAAATCTGACAACATGGATCTAATGTTATGGTAAGCACATAACTTTTGCAACCAATGTTGTCTATTTTCGTCCATTCAAACCTATGCGACAGAACTCCAGGCTGCCAATGTGGGTGGTATCAAAGGAGGACATTCCTGATTATGGCAGAGCCAAAAAAGAGGAGTGTGATCTAGACTGTGTGTCCAACTTCTAGTGAAACACAAAGGTGTGTACCAATGATCAAGTGGCCACAACACAGATCTCATTAATGGATAACCACCCTGGCTGATGTTGGTACGAAACCAAAGGCCTCCAAGAATACTGACTC
>NC_056734.1:703546602-703609102 GCF_019279795.1 Protopterus annectens
CTTAGTTTCACCAATTTGCTCACCCACTAGTTCTGACAGAGTCCTTTTTAGGCAATTCCTAAAGTCTGCCAACTCTTTACACTTCAAAACATATATTGTCAGTTACCTCTTTCATCCCATCACCTCTAAAATATGCCATCTAACTGAGAAAAAATCTTAAGAGTCTGCTTGGGGTAATAAAATCACCTATGCAAACACTTCCAAGCAAAAATCCTAAATCTTCTAGACTTTATTGTATATTTGGGAGCCATACGTATGTCCTACCATTGTTTCCTTATGAATTGCTTATTCAATCACTCCTCCCAATCTTTTCTAACCTCCTCTGATTGATTCCTATAGTTATGCAACATTTTATATGCCCTAATAATTATCCCTTTTAAAAGCAGCTTCTGTTCTAGATTCCACTTAAAATTCTATCAGAGCAGAACTTTCACTTAGGAAGCCCCAAGCCCTTTTTCTTTGCTTATACTCTAATATCCATCTCTGATAGGCAGTCTCCAGCCCAAATGCCTTCTTGGCCTCTTCCCATTCTATTACCTTTCCCTCTTTACTCATTTGCTCCCAATACCTTGGTTCCTTTTGCCAGTTTTCTCCAGTAAATGTCAATCCTCTCTTGCTTATTCTCTGTACCCCTAATTGCAGTCATCCCTATCAGAAAAATCTCCTTTCTCCATTTTTGCATTGGCTTGTTTCTTAGAATACTTTCTGCTACTTTATGAATATAATATTCTGTATGGTTTTTATTCCCTTAAGGATCTGCATCCAAAATCCCACTCTCTTATTCCCTGAATTTCAAACCTTTTCCAATTTGAATTATAACTTTCTGTTTGTGTTACGTATATGAGCCTTAACCGTGTAGCTCAAATACCCATTCACACCAGGTAATCTTAAACCACCTTGCCCTATTGGAAGGATCAACTTTTCCCACTTGACACTTCCCCTCCCAGATAAAATCCTTCAACTCAATTAATTACTCTCCACAACTCTCTGGCTGAAAAAATATGCCTGACCTATATATAAAACTAAAGGGACTAAAAACATTTTCACAGCTCGTACCTTGCTATCCATATTCATAAACAAAAGCTTCCAATTTCTCAGTTTTTGTATTATCTTTTGTTTAGTCTCTTCCCACATATCCTTAGCTGGCATAACAAAATCCTTTTTAACCCATACTCGTAAATACTTCATTTTATCATGTCCCACAAATACGGGTATTGTTGAACCAATTCATGTGTGCATACATAGTTTATAGCTATAGTTTTTGTTTCTTTTTTATTAATTTTATGTGTCAAAAAGACCTGGAACTGCCTCAGAATGTTCCACAGCACTAAGATCTCCTTTTCTGGTTTTATTGGGTAAAAATATCATCATCTGCAAAAAAATCAACTTTTTTTGATTACTATACCAATTATATGCTTGAATTTCTGAGTCTTTTATTTTGTTTACCAATGGTTCTACATATAATACAAACAACAAAGGGGAAAGAGAGCACTCTTGCCTGGTTCCTCTGTTCATTCTTTACTGCCGTTCAGCCATATCTTAAACTAGGTAAACCTCAATTACCCCAAGTATTGGTCTGCGCGGTCTATTAGGCTATGGTAATGTAATGACTGTCTTTTTAATTTACTGCACTACTACAGAACATTCTGACAGTGTAGCTACAATGCACTGTCTCTTGTTGGTAGCATTTTCTTCTTACAGTACTAAGTCTGAACTCATAGCCCTAGCCATTGCTGACTGATGCTATTCTGCTGTATCCATGACTGCTTCCTTACTGCAATGGATACACAAGTTACACATAATATGTTAACCCCAGTGTGTGCCCCAGAAAGCACAGAATCCTTCCACAGGCTGTGGCCTCACAGCTAGTAGTATGCTTTCTCTGAACTGGCTCAGCACAGCTGTGAACCAGCAATGCATGAAAGGAACTGGCAAACAGGCTGAAGGCATATAAAACTAGGTCTCCACTCCCATTTCCTTGTCTGAGGCAATACACATCATGATAATACTGCTATGGTCTATATCCCTCCTATCTGTGCAATTTTGATGCTGTGTCATACTGTCAACAAGCATCAGTATGAGAGCACCTGCATCCCAATCCCTCGCCCTAGGAATGAGAGTTGTCATAGGCACTCAATTCCACCTTCCTCTGACTGGGGTCACCAACAACTTAGGTTCATCACCAAATACCAAATGTTGACATGACATGAAGAACAAAACCTCTGCATAGTGGGCTGGTTTATTCTCAGCACTTTTTCTTTCCAAGTCACATCTGTAAAGTACAAACAAATCAGTTAAAATGTGTAAAATAAAAATAGATACTGTATTGTGATTTTACTGCAGCAATTTCCAAAAAAATAACAAGATATTTCTTCTGCACTGCCCTGATACCTGGGCAGTTCTTCTGTATGCTCTATTAGACTATGGTTCTTTATTATCCAAACCAGGTTTTTGACAGAAACCTTCTTAATAGGCTGGACATGCATCTGTCAAGGGAGGTCAATACAAATTTAAATTCATATATACTATGGAAAAAAATCTCACATTCAATGTACAGTAAACAAAATGAAAACAAAATAATGAAAGTGGAACAGTCAGTGCTATCTCAAAAACAGACAGAGGAGCGGAGAATAATTTACAAACTAAAAGGATGACCACAGGTTTGCAAATAGCCTCAGATGTGCATTTTTTGCAGACACAAGCCTACTTCTCCACCAAAGCAGCTGCATAAAGGGTACTTGTAGATCAACAGCCTAGTAAGTACCTATGAACCCAAGAGCTTGCAAAGACATCTTGAATTTTGGCACTGTTAACAAGGTGATGAGAACTGATAAAGCCAGAATGGGACTCCAGTTGCCATCCTTTCTTAAGACCAGGAAGAGTCTTGAACAGAACATGCTTCTCTCCTGTTGATGGGGGAATAAATTTTATAGTACTCTGATTAAACAATTCCTGCAGTATTTGCAAAACCCAGGTCTTTTGGTTTGGAGGGAGAAGCCAGGTTAATATGTAGCCTTCCTCACTGATCTTGAGAACACATTGATTTGAAGTCATCAGTCTCCACACTGTTAGAGACTTGGAAAGCTTCTTTGAAAGAGTAAGATAGGTGGGGGGGTAAGGAGAAAGGTAGCTGATTGTCACAAGCTGGCTAATTTGTTAGGAAAGGAACCATTTGGTCTATTAAAATCTGATTTGGACTTCTCTTGGTACTATTTTTTGAAGAACGGTCCACCCTTTTTTTGAGATTTTCTGGTCTTTACGAAAATATGGTCCAGTCTTGGATGGTTTCTTTGGAATGTCAGAACAAATTAGAGAGGTATCTGTTTGAAATCCATGCAAAATTTATCCTCTTTTCTGCAGGTTTTTAAATATTTCAGCAGAAGTTTCCCCTGTCCAAATGTGCATTCAACAATCTGGTCTTGATATCTTCAAGTAAAGACTAAACTTTAACCAACAGTATCTCTTTAACAAAGACCCATCAGCAGCATCTATTGAAGACATGTCTACTGCGTCATAACTGCATTTAACAGAATGCCTTGATACTTAGTGGCAGAATTAAGCAGGTACAAAACTGAACATTTGTCTAATTCAGGCAATTTTGACATTAACTTATTCATATTATCTAGCACAGATAAAATATCTAATCATGAGTCTGGTTGTTAATGGCACTAAAGAAGACGTAGCAGAGATATGCACTTTCTTTAGATACCTGTCCATAGCCCTACTGTCTTTCCCATTAGGCAAATTAATAGTGGATGGGAGAAGTTTACTATGTTTTTCAGATTCAATGGATACTAAAACTGGATCTGAAGAAGGATTTTTGAAAATAAATTTATGGGTGTTTGGAGCCTTATAAAACCTAGTAGTTTATTTAGGTTCTGGAGGTGGAGACTCAAGGTTCAAACAAGGCATGGTGAAGGTATCCTGCAAGGTTTTAAGCACAGGAAAAATTGCAGGCGGTTTGTGGACAACCATATACAATATGGCATAACATCTCCCTTGCATATCAGAAACTTGCTTTCCCTCCTACTGAAAATGCTGCATCATTTTCAAACCTGCCCCCCAAAGGAAAGTTCCTCTAAGGGGGAATTAGAGGAAGGGGTGTCTGATTCAAAGCCTGCTGGAGAATTCATCCAGGATAATAAACAAGAGATTCCACTTCTGATTCAAGTCTTCACCTTCAGAAGAGTCCCTTACCACTCTTTCTGTGGTTCCCTGGTGGAAGTAGTAGCTGAATGAGAGGTATGTTTTGTTTTCTGCAGTTTCTCATCTGAAGAATCCACAAAAATTAAATGAGAAGAATACAAACCCCAGATGTACCTCTACAAATGTACTAGGAACCTTCTCATGGACAAGGATTTGCAAGTATGCCCTTGGGTCCCTCAGAAATAATAAGTTAATAAAATAAACAAGGTGTTCCAAGGGACCAGAACTTGTATCCACAAAGCATTTATTGTCTTACAGCTTAAAAAAGTTTAAAAACAAATTGCTGTTGTAAAAAAATCAAACAGGTTTAGCTCTTTTGTCTTACAAGTAAAAGACATCATCAGAACCATTGCATTTAGAGCAGCTAGGCTATGTGAATGCTAGCTGAGTATGTAGCTTTAAATGCAGGACTTGGCTTCATGACTTGTTTTCAGTTAAGGGTGGGGTTTTGGTTATAAAAGCCTAGCTGCTCTAACATTCATATTTAGGGTAACCAAGGTAGTAAAGATTACTAGAATTCCAACATTCAGAGATTGCAAAAAAATTAAAATTACCTATACCAATTACATGTCTTAATTCATTGCATTTATTGGCTAGATTTTATAACACTATCAGATCTTCCTGGTTTATAAAATGAAATTCTTTATTGTCTGATGCCCTAAAAAGACTGCAGTACTTGTGTGTCCTTTTCCTTGAAATAAAGTAGGCCCAACAGTCACTAAGGTGCAATTTATCTTTGACAAACATGCGGTTGTCGTAAAAACACTCCTCTCAATAGGGAATACACTTGATACTGTAGACAAGACAGAGTTGGCATAACCATTTGTTGTGTATGTGAGCTTTAGTGTAAATGTAGTCACTCCATACAAGTTGAGGGGATAATGCCACTCAGAATCAGTTCTAGGGAAGCATTTACTGTTAATTCAATCAATAATAGTGTATTCTTCAAGTGATTAATGGCTTAAAGCACAGGTTACTGGTACCAGCATGAATAAAAAACTGATTTGTGCCTTGGCTTTACTATGATTACTCTGTGTAACATATTTTCTACACAAGTTAACTTTAAACTGAGCACTAGCAGTCACTTTGCTCTTATTGAGTATTCTTCATGCACCCACTGTCAGGCTTAAAATAGAGTCACTGTCTTTTAACATAATTTGGTCACTGTAATCTGAAACTCCACATTTAATAACTGAATGCAAATTAATATCATTGCCATAAAAAATTAGTAACAGTGTGGATGTAAGGAACAATAGAAATATAGCAGTTAACAACTGGAAGTATTGCGTCATGTGATAAAATTAATTTGTATTTAAACGTGTTTTTGTATTGCATTATCTAGCCTGAAGAAGTCTCACTGACGGAGACGAAATCGCTTATTGATACTGATAACCTTTAGCAAATCTGGACTATGTACATTTTAATTTTATCTTAATATTAGTGTCTCAGAGGCAAAAAAAAAAGTAATTGACCTTGTTACTTACTGTTAGCTATTTCATGTTGGTTCTTTTTAACCTTGTTTTTTCCTGTATGTATTTACAATTGTTAATCACAATTTTTTTGTAATGTTGGAGCTTTTCTCCTCGGTTCTCCGCTGAAAAAGGGTCTCTACCCAGTTTGGACTAACCCGATTAACAAATATCAAAAATGAATGAACAAATAAATAAATGTGTTTCTAATAACAGTTGATGTTAAGTTGTCTATCTCGCCTTCGTTCTTGCTGGTTGGGATCGGATCTGATCCTCGGCTCTGACTTGGCAATCTTCTATAGCTCGAGAGCTGTCTACTGGCTCGAGGCTACCCCTTATCCCATGATGCCTAGCGCTAGCTACCCAGATCTTGTTTGCCGCTTCAGCTGCGAGGTGTTGTTTTTCTGGCTCAGGCTTGTATTAGGTTTATTATAGAACTTTTTTCTACAAAAAATAGTATTTTTCCTAGGGGTTATTGTTAATTTTTAGTTTTATACTTG
Source organism: Protopterus annectens (assembly GCF_019279795.1). Lineage (NCBI taxonomy): Eukaryota > Metazoa > Chordata > Ceratodontiformes > Protopteridae > Protopterus > Protopterus annectens. The sequence continues at coordinate 703,552,778 of NC_056734.1, forward strand.
TGGTATTAGCTAAGTGTGTAGTACTAGTTCCTTCCCCCCCTTTTTTAGAACTCATTTAATTTAGAGAGTTCTCCCCCTCCCATTCCTTATCCTTTTCTGTCAGGTTAGCCATTTAAGTCAGAGGCTTTCCCCTTCTATCTTTTTTTTTATAGGCCAGCCATTTGAGTTAGAGGCTTCCTATTTATATAAAAAAAAAAAAACTTTAGTCTGTAGTATACTGAGTTTTTTCCTGTAAACTGTATATTATTGTTAGCTGTTGTGTTTTTTTTTTTTTGGATTCAGGATGTCTAAAGAATCCAAGGTGTCTCGGTTCAAGAACTTATGCTGTTAGAAAATGTCTCTGACAGATGGGCACACTTCTTGCGTCTATTGTTTAGGCGTTGTGCACCTGCAGGACTCTTGTTCTATCTGCCATGCATTTAGTCCAAGAGTTCTGCAGGAGCGCAAGAATAAGCTTATTCTTAGGGGTCTTTTAAAGCCCCAGGATTCACCAGCCAAGACTCAGCCTGTGAAATCCCCTAAAGTTACCAAATGGTCTGCTCCAAGTTCGGAGCCGTCTTTGGTTCAAACTCTTCCTGCCACTTCGGTTCCGGCCAGAACCGAAAAGTCTATCTCCCCGTCGGTTCCATCAGAAACTTCGGAGCCGTCGTGGAGCCACAAGAGGCTGAAGTCTCCCTCTCTAGAATCGATTCATTCGGCGCCTCGGTCTCCCCTGCTTCAGAGCGAGCGCAGTTACAGATCTTCTCACTCCTCTCGATCGTCTAGGCTCTCGGATCACGATGTGGAGAGAGTGGTCAGTAGGTTGCTTAAGTCGCAGGCACTTGCCAAGATGATGTCCAGCCCTCCTCAACAGGTGTCGGCTCCATCCACTTCTATCGATGTTCCTCCTCCGACTCCATTGAGCTCGGAGCCGGGGGTTCGAGTAGTGGAACTGTCGGCTCCGATAATTCTTTCTCCTTCGGTTCCGTTGCAGTCTCCGATTCCCTTGATGGTGCCGGGGCTCCCTCATCGGCCCCGAGGGGGTGAGTGGCATCGGACCCTTGTCCGACCCCGTTCTCCCTCTCGGAGCTTCGGCGCAGGTGAGCTCGGCTCCTAAATTGGCCTCGGAGCCATCTCCCTCTGTGCGGAGAAGGATTACGATTTCCTTGGAACCTGACATTTCTCTGCATCATGGCGGGGATGCCTTCTATGTCATGAGGAGTGTGCTGGCCACTGAGTCAGCTCCACTATTGGCCCCACCGGCTCCGTCCCCTGTAGTGCCTGTGCCAACCTCTGCTCCTCCTCCAGACCCCAAGCGTGGGGAACCGGCACTCCAGGGCACCCCATTGGGTGTTTCCTCTTCTTCCGAGGCCTCCCCTGATCATTTAGAGGAGCCCCATTGCAAGAAGAAGTGCAAGAGGAAGCACATTGACTCTCATGAGTCTGTCACTTCTGATACAGACTTAGATGACTCAGTAGGGTCTCCGAGATCCCCCCTCTGAAGATGTTTCCTTTTGGGACATCCTCAAAATGCTTAAGCAGAGGGGGAACTGGGATCCCCTAGCCCCTACCGTGGATGAGTTTGTATTCCCGGATGCATTCGGTTCCCGACTTTCCACCTCCAGGGTTTCTCGAAAGGCTTGGTCAGCCCAGGATACAGTGGAACCAACCCCAAGGAGACCTGGGAAGTTTATCACTGCACCCCATGATAAACAGTTCCTTACCAAATGTGTTCCTGTGGATGCCATGGTGTAGCAGCAGCCACAAAAAAGGAGATAGCGGAAACTTCTTCATCTGTCTATCCTCCTAACAAGGAGTCTAGGACTATGGACAGATATGGAAAGCGAATGTTTGCTTCAGTGACCTTTTCTATGAGGTCAGAGGGATCTCCTTAAAGAGCTCGGAGATACCCCTTCAAGATCCATCAGCTGAGGGGGCTCAAGTGGCTTCCCAGCTGGCGACTCTTAATTTAGCAGTCAACTCCTCCATGAGGCTCATTTCCTATGCAGCCGATGGTGCGAGTAGAGCCGCAGTTACGGGTGTGGCCCTTAGGAGACCCACCTGGATGCGGCTGTGTAATTTTGCGGAACCATTTAGAGCATCATTCACCAATACCCCCTTTGATGGTTCCTTTCTTTTTGGACCACAGATGAAAGACACTTTGACTAGGTGTGAGCAAGAAGGCAAGACTCTCTCTGCTGTGGGAGTCTGTTTTTCCACTCCTTCCAGACCATACCCCAAGGGTCAGAAGAGTGGTAAAATGTGGTTCCAAAAATCCCAGGGAGCCTCGCCTGACACACGTAGTGATTTTTCCTCCAGGGGCAGAGGGGGAAACAACAACAACAGATGCCGCCCTCGTGGCTGAGGGGGGTCCGCAGAACCAGGGCAACAGAGAATCTTTCTCTGAGATGCCCTTTCAACATCCCTGAAGGGTTGCCCGGGTGCTCGCCTCTGGAGGCAGTCGGGGGAAGACTATCTCTGTACCCAAAAGCCTGGCAACAATTAACGCAAGGCAGATGGGTACGGTCAATTATATCCGGAGGTTACAAAATTCCCTTCTCTCAACCCCCCTTACCTTCAAGCAAATCCCTTCCAGATGTTCCACCTAATCTAAGGGACCAAACAGTCATAGAAGTTTCAAAACTGCAAAAAAAAAAAAGAGTCATCCAGAAAGTTCCGGCAGACCAACATGGATCTGGAACTTACTTAAGGTTCTTTTTGGTAGCAAAAAAGACAGGGGACTGGAGACCAATTCTGGATCTCAGCAGACTAAACAAGTCTGTTCAAAGAACAAAGTTTCGGATGGTCACGCTACAGTCCATTCTACCCTTTCTGGGTCAGGACAATTGGATGTGCTCTATAGATCTTCAGGATGCGTACTATCACATCAAAATGGACAGGTGCTCCAGGAGATTCCTTCGCTTCCGGCTGGGAGCCAGTCATTACCAGTTCAGAGCTCTGCCCTTTGGTCTCACCACAGCCCCCAGGGTGTTCACCAAATGTATGGCAGTGGTCACGGTTCACCTGAGACGTCGAGGATTCCAGGTGTTTCCATATCTAGACGACTGGCTCCTCACTGCTACTACCAGGCATCAACTTCTGCAAGCCAGGGACTACACAATCACAATCTGCTCCCAGTTAGGCATTACAATACACTTCGAAAAATCTGCCTTGTTGCCCTGTCAATCTATCACCTATATAGGAGCAGACTTTGACACAAGGAACATGTCCACAAGGCTACTGCCAGACAGTTGTCTACAATTCGCCTGCAAGTACAAATTCTAATGCAGAGCAAAAGGATCCAAGTCAGGATAGTCCTTCAAACTCTGCCTTCCATGGCAGCGGCAATTCTTCTAATCCCTCTGGCCCGCTTTCACATGAGAATCCTTCAGTGGCTTCTGTTCACACAGTGGTCTTTCCAACAGCTGCCCATGTCTCACATGATCATGATTACAGAAGCATGCAAAAGGCACCTTTCCTGGTGGATGGTCTCCCCACTAGTGTCTCAGGGCAGACCTTCATTCATCCCCCTCCGGGTGCCACAGTGACCACAGACGCCTCCCTGATGGGGGGGGGGCATTATCAGGGCAGAACAGTCCAAGGCACTTGGCACCCTCACGAGTACCATCTGCATATAAACGTCCTAGAAATGAGAGCCGTGCTCCTAGCGTTGCAAGCTCTTCAGGACTCTCTCCCTTCTGGGACCACTGCAATTCAAACGGACAACATGTCAGTGGTATGGTACATCAACAAGCAGGGTGGAACCAGGTCCTATCCCCTATGTCGAGAAATACTGTGGGCGATTTCCTCCCAGCGATTTCTGATTGCGACGAACATCCCTGGGAGGTCCAACATCATAGCGGACAGGCTCAGCAGAGCTATTCTCATGCCTCACGAGGGGTCTCTGAATCAGGTAGTTGCGGATCTGATCTTCCGTAAATGGGGTCAGCCTTGCTGCGATCTTTTTGCCATCCCCTTCAACAGCAAATACTTCTCCCTTCTTCCGTTTCCAGGTCACTCTCCCAGAGACGCTAGTCCACGATTGGCCTCAGGGACTTCTTTATGCCTTCCCTCCATTTCCCCTGATACCGAAGCTCATACAGAACGCTATATCATTGGGTTACAAAATGATCCTCATTACCCCCTACTAGCCTTGACAGATATGGTTTCCGTTCCTGCATCATTACCTTCTCGAGCAGCCCTGGACTCTGGATCCTATTCCAGACCTACTGGTTCATCAATCAGGCGGGTTACATCAATCCCTCCAAACACTCCAGCTCACAGCTTGGTTGCTCCACTTCCAACCCTAGCCAGGCTTCCCAGCATTTCCCCGGCCGTGCATGAGATTATTGTGTCCTCTCACAAGTCCACGGCTAGAAAAACTTATGCTAGTAAATGGAAACGTTTTACTTGTTGGGCAGAGGCTAGGAACATAGATCCCTTTTCAGCCCCAGTCCACGAAATTTTGGAGTTCCTAGCACAACTCTTTCTTTCTGGGTCCGCTTCTGCTACAATCAGGGTTCAATTGGCGGCCATTTCTAACTTTCATGTTGGGTTGTCTAATTCAAACATTATGTCTCATAAGCTCTGTAAAGCCTTTCTAAGAGGGACTATTCTCCTTCGACCTCTAGTGAGAGATCCCCCTCCTCCTTGGTACCTTAATTTGGTACTAGTCTCCCTAATTATGCCCCCCTTTGAACCTGCAGTGTCCTGCTCAATTAAATTTCTGTCTTGGAAAACACTCTTTCTGGTAGCTATTACATCAGCCAGACGCGTCTCTGAACTTCAGACACTATGTGTTCGTCCTCCATACTTGTTTTTTTATAAGGACAGGGTTGCTCTGAGGACTAATCCATCTTTCCTTCTGAAAGTCTGCTCAGGAAATAATTTAAACCAATCTATAGACCTTCTGTGTTTTTCCTAACCACACCAACAAGGCAGAATACAAATTACACAAATTGGACGTTCACAGACAATTGCATTTTTACTTGCATAGGACCAAGGATACAAGGAAGTCGGACCAACTATTCCTTTCCTATGCACGAGGCAAACAAGGTCTCCCAGTTTCCAAAGTGACCTTATCCAGGTAGTTGTCTCACATTACCACCTTCATTTATCAATTGAGAAACAAAGAGTTGCCTATCAAACCGAAAGGTCATTCTACTAGGGCTTTGGCCACCTCTGCAGCCTTCCAATCTAGGTTGCTCATGGATTCTATTTATGCAGCTGCCACATGGGCAAATCCTCATACTTTTATTTCTCATTACAAGCTAGATATGGTCTCCAGGAGCAGAGCTGACTTTGGTTCCACTGTTCTGAAGAGTCTGTTCCAATGAGCCGCCCAGGATTGTAGGTGCTAGGGACGCTGTCCCAACCAGCAAGAATGAAGGCGAGATAGACAACTTAACATAAAGAAGTTATGTACCTACCATAATGTTCCATGTTAGTTGTCTTCATCTCGCCTTACTTCTTGCGTCCCACCCTCCGCCCCCCTGCCCTATTGGATAGAGAGGAGTTTTGGTTTCATTGGCGGAGTGTTCTCTGGTTTGTTTCCTCTACTGACTTACACAGCATGATAGGTAGGCTCAACCTGTTTCTTGGGCAGGTTGGTTCTCTGGCTAAGTCTGGGGTTAGTTATTACAAACGAGATCTGGGTAGCTAGCACTAGGCATCATGGGATAAGGGGTAGCCTCGAGCCAGTAAACAGCTCTCGAGCTATAGAAGATGGCTGAGTCGGAGCCGAGGATCAGATCCGATCCCAACCAGCAAGAAGGGAGGCGAGATGAAGACAACTAACATGGAACGTTATGGTAGGTACATAACTTCTTTTTAACTGCCAGCTTTTTTATTATTATCCTCAGACTTACTTGATCCAACAACTTTTATCTCCCCAGGCTGCTTGGATTACAGGTAAATTCCAAAATGACTTGCAAAGTGTAGAAAGGAGCAATTATCACTTAAGAAACGTAAACAGCACTACGAAAATATTATTCTGAGAAGAAGCAACATAATCATATATAAATACAGTAGCAACTATAAAAAGTCATATCTGGTCATATACAAGAAAACACACTATCCAAAAAACAACACTTTTTGGCAGTGCTGCAGCGGCAATAGCCTAATCACGAAGTTGGATTACGACTACAATACAATGGATAAAGTTTACTACATAATGCCTGGACATTGTAGACAAAATCACAGACTTAGATATATAACCTGAACAAAAGTTATAAAACCAGAAATAAAATAGTGCAAATCCTTAGTAAATATGAATAAACTGACCAAAAAGAAATGCTGGAGGTTTAAAACAGTATAATAATGCAGAAATAAAACAGTGCGAGTCCCTAGAGAAAAATCTAAGAACTGTCACAGAAGAAACACTGCATGGTTTAAACAGAGCTACAATATCAGTTATCCTAGACATGAAGTCAGGTTGACTATAACACAATTTATAAAGTACACTACATTATACTTTTCAGTGTAGGGGAAAAGACATAGGGCCAAAAATATATAGTATGTCACTGCGTTTGTAAAACCAGAATTAAAAAGTGCAAGCCTTTAGTAAATATAGATGATCTGACACAATACATTTTGAACAAAACAGCAACACAGAAATAAAATAGTGCAAGCCCTTAAAGAAAATTTGATAAATGGACAGATTAGAAATACTGCAGGAGTTAAATAGTGCTAGATATCAGCTGGCCAGACCACCAATTCAGATTAAGAAAATACAGTTTATAAAGTTTACTAAATAATACCTATTCACTTATAGCAGAAGACAGTATCCAAAATATTTAGTTTGGTACTGTGTTTGTAAAATAGAAGTGAGATAATAGAAAAATACTACTAATTTTGTACAAATATGCCTTATTTCATATCCCAGGCTACCCACATATAGTTTAGCAACAAGTTACCATGGAGACAGAAGTGCATTACTTTAAGTAAAACTTCAGTTTACAGTAGGTATTTTGCCAGCAGACACTCACAAACCCAAACATAACAGACCTGCAAATGGAGGCACAAACAGATGAAATTAATTTACTCATTCGCACCTATGTGGTGTGCAATGTCACACCTCTAGCCTACACACATTGCATTCTACAGCATTTTCTGAAAAATGTATTTTTATTTTTACATTTGTTGACAGGGTTATTTCGACTGGGCCGAGCAAGCCCTTTTTCAGAGGAGACCCGAGGAGAAAAGCTCCAGGAAAGTAATTAGTAAAATAAGAAACAAAAATCTAACAATTCAAGTTGTAAGACACTTAAAAGTGCAAAAACAGAGAAAAAGAAATATACAACAGGAATATTTATAAGGCAAAAGTACAGTATTTTGAGAATACAGTAGCAATATGTTTGAGAAATTTGGTTAGCATTAAGTTATATACAAGGAAATATAGCAATGCATTAAAATAAAAAATATATTTTTTAATATGTAATATACAGTTCAGAGTAACATCATGACATAGCTCATCAAAGATGGATTTAATAGCATAGGCATTAACTACAGAGAGAGTAGTATGTGTAGACAAGTTTAGATAGGAAATGCCAGGCAGAAATGTTAATCGAAAGAAGAAAAATTCATTAGGTTACTTACTAACAAGTACAGATCCATGCATGCTGGAAATGAATTTTAGTTGCTTTTTGAATTCACCACTTTTGGTACTGGAGTGAAGGGACAATGGAAGTTTCTTCCATGAGTATGCAATTGAATGACTGTAAAGTATTTTTCCAATATTTTTGTTTGGATTGGTCACCTAAAGTAGGTTTTGTTGTGTGCTTCTGAGGTCAGGATTGGGTGTGTAGAGTGTAAGTATGGATGTAAGGGCAGGGCAGGAGTTGGGGCTATTCAGGATGCCATGTGCAGTTTGTAGTTGTGATATTCGAAGCATGTGGGGGAGCTCAGGCCATCTTAAGCTTTTCAGGGATATACAATGATGGGATTTGTAGCTATTACTGGCTGCAAATCTAGCTATCTTGTTATAGGTGGTTTCTAGTTTAGTTAAGAGATTATTTTGGAGGTTAGCAAGTATAGGAGCAGCATATAGCAAGGATGGTAGAATAAATGTTTGAGCTAGTATAGGTCTACATTTGTTAGATATATATTTGTTGTTGTGGTACTGACAACCTAGTTTTTGTTTGGACTTTTTGATACAGTTTAAGATACGTAGATCGAATTTTAATTGGTCGTCTATAGTAACACCAAGCAATTTGGTGTTTGAGTTGGCGGTGATAATTGCATTACCTAAGGATGTTTTCTTTAGCTGGATTGAGGTTTTTTTGGAAGGAAAAGGAGAAGCTTAGTCTTTTGGAGGTTGTTTTCAGTTATCCATTGCTCTACTGGGTGCAGAGATTGTTGAGTGATAGTTTGGAGATTTTGTATATTGTGGGAGTTGTAATTGTGGAATCATCTGCACAATGTATTAAGGTAGAGTGGGGGCAGAAGTCATGGAGGCTATTTGTAAATATATTACAAAGTAGGGGGCCCAGGATAGAGCCCTAGGGAACCCCAGTCTTAACAAGATGGAAACGGGAGAAGGATATTTGCCATCTGACAGACTGACATCTGTTTGAGAGGTAGCTGTTAAACCAGGAGGTAGTGGAGGTAGAGAGTCGTCAGTTGGAAAGTTTATTTAGGAGGATGGGATGGGAAACAGTATCAAATGCTTTGCATAGGTCGAGGAATACAGCTGATAAGAGTTTATTATTATCTCTGGCTGACCAATGTTGTGTGTGAAAGATAGGAGGGCACTGGTAGTACTGTGCGAGGGTCAGAAACCGTGCTGTGTGGGTGTAATTAGGTTTGCCTGTAAGAGGTGGTTTAGTATTTGTCTAAGTACACATTTTTCCAGTATCCTGGATAAGGGGGATAAATATGGCAATAGACCTGTAATTTGAGGGTTTTGTAGAATTTCTTCCCTTGTGGAGGGGTATTATGAAAAAGTGTTTCCAGATATCTGGTACTTTCTCAGATGGCTCTACTGATAAGTACAGATACAGGATATGCCACAGATCTGGCTGCATGTTTGAGAAATAATGGAGGGAGTTTGTCAGCTGATGGGGAACAGGGTTTGAGTTTCTTAAGAAGTGATCTGATGAAGGAAGTTGCTATGGGTGCTAGGGAGAACAAGTGAAGAGATGCAGTGGGAGTCGTCGTCAATATCGAGAGTGTCTGGTTTAAGTAAGCTTCATTTAAAATTGTTTCGATGGAAAAGTTGTTAAGCAGAGTTGCAGTTTTGATAGGTTTGTTAGGGAAGGGGTTTGGTAATGAGGAATTCCCTGGAGATAGCAAATTATTTATTGAATGCCAGAATTTCTTCGGGTTGGAATGTGGGTTGCTCAGAGATTTTTGAAAGAATTTTTTTTTTTTGCCCAGTAGGACCTGCTTTTTTGTTTGGTTGCAAAACTGTTTATATAAGTTCAGGTGGAAAGTTGAGTTATCTTTTTTCCATGCTCTCCAGGTACCATCTCTAGTGTTCATAAGGGATCGAGTTGAATGTTTTAGCCATGGTGCATAATTACATTTTAGCCTAATTTTTCTACTGGGAGCCAGTTTAAGTTTTTCTAAGAATATATTGTTGAAGCTTTGGACAGCCTCATCAAGTGGTAGTATGTGTAGGAATGACCAGTTTACAGTGGACAGTAATTCATTTAGGGTGACAGGCTTGTAGCTTTTAAGGTTACACAATTGTTTGCACTGTTGGCTCTTGTTAAGAATGGGAGAGTGTCTTACTATTGAGGTAGGGATGTGGGCACTAAGGGAGTTAGGCAGGGACGCAGGGTTATGATAGCACTGGGGTTTGGGTACTAATATCCAGTCAATGACCAGACTGCTCTGGGAATTATTTTTGACGGTGTGTGGGCAAGTTGGTCAGCTGGATAAAGCCATAAAGGTTTATAGAGTAGATAGGGGTGGCAGTATTAACAAGGCTCCAGTCAATATTCATATCCCCAAAGATGATAGTTTCATAGGGAATGAATACAAAAATCCAAGAAAGAAACTGCTCGAGTATGGGGATGTTTTTATCTGGGGGTATATATGTTGATTTAGGTTACAGGTTGCTATAAGTACTTTGGCAGGGCAGAAATCAGGGGTAGCTATTGACGGGGGGAGCGAGAAAGAGCTGGTCAGAGTAGAGTATAGCAACTCCTTCACCTTTTTTTTTTTTTTACTGCTATCCAATTGAATATTATAACCGGGGCGGGGGTCGCAATTTGTGGTTTTAGCCATGTTTCAGACAGGGCAATTATATCTGGGTTATACTGAGAAATCCAGGCATAAAGGAGGGTGCCTTTTATTGACAATGCTTTGTATATTCATTGATAAAAAAGATAGACTTCTGGGGGCTTGTGATCACATTTGTGAGGAAGTTGGAGAGGGGGGGTTGCTGTACAAGTATGGCTAAAGCACTGATGGCAAAGGTCTGGGTTGGGGTCAATATCACAGATAAGAATAGTATTGTCCTTTGAAATATTTGTAGGAAGAAACATTTGCAAAGAAACTGATGTTTTGTTCTGATGAGAGAGTGGGCATTTGGTAAGTAAAATACTTTGAACTTGTGAAATGATACAGTGGAACGGTTAAAGAGAGAGAGGGGCAATAGGGGTGGAGTAGTTAATTGTATGATGTGTAGTGAGATAACAGTGTGTGGGAGATGGGGTGGTAAGCAGGTGAGGACTAAGGCAAGTGGTTAGAGCTGAGGAAAAAATAGAAAAAGGAGGGAGAGAAATGGAGTTTTGTAAGGTATAGCATGATTTAGTTTCAGGTCATAAAAAAATTAAGGGGTAAAGAATTTATTTAAGGTTAATAAAAGAAATCAGGATTGACTGAAGGAGCTTTATTAAGTGAGTAACTGAAAGAGTTAATAGATAAGGCTCAGGAGGGGAGGGGAGTGGGACTTACAGTTAATGGTGATGCAGGGTATGAGCAGAGGAGTGTGGATGTCAATTGGCTAGTGCAAAGGCAGGGCAAAGCAGGTATAGCTATAAAGGAAATTATGCCGTGGGTGGGAATGGGGGTAGGGTGTAGGAGCAGAGTGAGCCCAAGTGCAGTGAGGGCAAATGGAGAGGGATGAGCCAGAAAACTGGACCAGGCCGGCCAGGAGCGGCCTTAGGTCAACTGGTGCCCTATGTAAAAGGGCTCCATGGCTCCCCCCACCACACCACCCGGTGCCCCTATCCTGGTCTATCTATACCAAATAAATACTGGAAAAGTGCCCCTGCTAGAGTGGCACCCTAGGCAGCTGCCTAGTTGGCCTATGCCTAAGGCCGGCTTCCAATAAAATAATCAGGAAAACCAAGCTCAGTCAATTCCAGGTCAGTGTATTGCGCTATCTTCCTAATAACTACAAATTTTGTGCTACTAATCTAGTACAGTGTGGTGACAAGGGCGACCACTACTATAGGGAAAATATTACGAGTATGGGCTGCAGGTACATACAATGGATGTAAAAAGTTTACACACCCCTGTTAAAATGCCAGGTTTTTGTGATATAAAAAATGAGACCACGATAAATCATTTCACAACTTTTCCCACCTTTAATGTGACCTATAACTTGTACAATTCAATTGAAAAACATACAAATCTGTTAAGGGGAAAAATATAACAAATGTACAATAAGCTGGCTGCATAAGTGTGCACACCCTTAAACTAATACTTTGTTGAAGCACCTTTTGATTTAATTACAGCATTCAGTCATCTTGGGTACACACCTGCCATCAATTAAAGAGACTCTGATTAACCCCAAATTAAGTTCAGCTGTTCTAGTAGAATTTTCCTGATATTTACTCAGTTGCCTGCTACAGCAAAAGTCATGATTTGCAGAGAGCTTACAAAGCATCAAAGGGATCTCATTGTTGAAAGGTATCAGTTAGGAGAAGGGTACAAAAACATTTCCACAACATTAGATATACCATGGACCACAGTGAAAACGGTCATCAAAAAGTGGAGAAAATATGGGACAACAGTGACGTTGCAAAGAACTGGATGTCCCTCCAAAATTGATGAAAAGATGAAATGAAAACTGGTCAGGGAGGCTGCTAGGAGACCTACAGCAACACTGAAGGAGTTGCAGGAATTTCTGGCAAGTACTAGTTGTGTACTACATATGACAACAATCTCCTGTATTCTCCATATGTCTGGGCCATGGGGTAGATTTGCAAGATGGAAGCCTTTTATTACACAAAAAAACGTCCAGGCCAGGCTAAAATTTGCAAAACAACACAGCAACTCTCGCAAAAGTATGTGTGAAAATGTGTTATGGTCTGATGAGACCATGGTTGAACTTTTTGGCCACAATTCCAAAAGGTACGTTTGGCGCAAAAACAATACTTCGCATCACCAAAAGAATACCATCCCCATGGTGAAGCATGGTGGTGGAAGTATCATGCTTTGGGATTGCTTTTCTTCAGCTGAACTGGGGCTTTAGTCAAGGTGGAGGGAAGTATGAACGGTTCCAAATACCAGCCACTGTTGGCCAAAAACCTTCAGGCTTCTGCTAGAAAGATGAAGAGGAATTTCACCTTTCAACACAATGACCCCAAGCATATATCCAAATCAACAAAAGAATGGCTTCACCAAAAGTAAATGAAAGTTTTGGAATGGTCCAGACCTAAATCTAATAGAAATTCTGTGGCATGACCTGAAGAGGGCTGTGCACAACAGATGCCCTCCCAATATGACAGATTTGGAGCACTTTTGCAAGGAAGAGTGGGCAAATATTGCCAAGTCAAGATATGCCATGCTGATAGACTCTTACCCAAGAAGACTGAATGCTGTAATTAAATCAAAAGGTGCTTCAACAAAGTATTAGTTTAAGGGTGTGCACACTTACGCAACCAGCTTATTGTAAATTTTTTTGCAGAAGGGGAAAAAAAAAAGGTAACTGCAGTTGATACCAAGCTATTATAACATACACTACACTATTATGTATTGCTATAAAGGGCATGAAAAGAAACAGTAACTACTAAGATGTTACGCACAATTATGCATTCTCCAATAAAAGTCATGAATAACAACAGTGGTATTATACAAAAACAGAGTCATTTGTATCCCTCACAGGTTACAGTAAGTTCTATTCTAACTGCCAGACAGGTTACTGATCTAAAAGTACAGACAGCAGGTGACAATATTCACTTTAGTGAATAAAGCAGCATTGTACCTGTTAATTAAAGTCACAATACACTAGGAGTATAATTTCATACAGGCATAACAAAACACTCATATGCAGGGCAAGTAGAATAAAGTAAAAAAAACAAAAACACTTTGAAAAATAGGTCCAGAATATAAATGACCATATAGACCTGTTACCAACTAAAAATATGCATGAAAAAACAGACCATGTGTGAAACTTCACAAAATAGCAATAAGGATTGCAAACAAAAACAATACCAGGTTGTACTTACAAGTGAGCACACTACTGGGGATTCCTATGAAGCAAAGGCAGGAAAGCCAAGTCAAAAATGGTACCTCTCTACACCAGGTTTTTTGATACCTCTGTAATGGAGAAGGAGTGTAGGTTCAAGGTGGGGGAGGGGGATAGACACAAAGTAACACAAGGTTGTGAGCCAGAAAACCAGACCAGGCCAGCTTCCAAAAAAAAAAAATTCAGGACAACCAAGCTCAGTCAATTCCAGGCCAGTGTATCACAGTATCTTCATAACTAGAACTTTTGTGCTACTAATCTAGTACCGTGTGGTGACAAGGGCCACCACTTCTATAGGGTAAACATTACAAGTATGGGCTACAGGTAAATAGGTAAAACTTCTCCAAGAGAAAGTAGTTTTAAATAATTGACCTAGGAGTACAATACGAAGAGAAATGTGGGGAGGGGGGCAGTAGTGTGCATGCTTACAGTAAAAGGCTATAGCAAAAATGTCTTCAGTTTATTGGACAGATTAAATACAACTCTAACATACGCTATTTTAGCTGAAAGCACTTCAGTGTTCCGCCGATGTAGGGTCTCTTAGTGCAGGGCAACCGGTCAGCCTTTGGTTTATTGGAGGTTGGCCAGGGCACAGATAAAACTTTTGCTGAGGGGAACTAGTTTAGCTGAAATCACTTCAGTGTTCCACTGACACAGTGCCTCACAATGCAGGGCAACCGGACAGCCTTTGGTTTATTGGAGGTTGGCCAGAATACAGGTAAAACTTTTGCTGAGGGGAATGCGAGCACACTACTGAGGATTCCTATGAAGCAAGGGCAGGAAATCTGAGTCAAAGCATAAGATAAACAAATGTAAATACTTTCTGAACAATAAAAGCTATTAAAACTGTACAAATTGCAATGTCACCAGTAAAAAGCATTCTGTACAATGATATTCAATGCATTCATAGTCTTTTCATAAAAACTGTAATATATTACATTACACACAAATAACAAGCTATTTTTTTCTAAACCTTCATAAACAAATGTTCATATATTGAAACTATACAACCTAGACATATATTGTTGGAACACATTTGTTAACCAGACATAAGCTTTCACGTGACAAGAAATTCCTTCTCTAGGTGCATGTTTACTGAGATATTTACGGAAATATGAAAGCATATGTTTAATTGTAAAATTAACAGTATAAATAATACTGGATATTTCTCAATATGTGCAATTTAATGTGCAAATATTAAAGACAGTTTTCCTCAACATCTAAAGATTCATCTGATGTCATTTAACAGTTTGTAAGTCATGTTTATTAAGTACCTATGAAAACATTATTTGTTTTCATAACTACTAACAAACATCTAGCAATATTTTCAGAGTAGCATGATATATACTAGCATTTTCAGTGAATTGTCTTCTCTTCCAAGTTAGTGTTTCATTCCATACACCTAAATAAAATGTATGTTTCTCATTTATGAAATTAAAAAAATACATATAAATTTATTAAAAATGAACATAAATATGACATGAATAATAAGTGGCAAACAATTATTATTATAAACACGGCATTAAACACTAGATTGCATATTAGTATTGTTACAATTAAACACTAGATCCCTCTCAGTTTGGATCCATCAAGGGCAAGTCATGCTTACTCAGCCTAGTGGAGTTTTTTGAAAGGGTCACCAAAGCAATAGATGAAAGAAAATGGTACACACCACATACCTCAACCTGGCCAAAGCTTTGACACAGTTCCCTACTCAAGCCTAGCAGAAAAGCTAAATAAACTGGGAACCCCCCCCCCCCATGTCACCTGCTGGATTGCCAATTGTCTCACAGACAGGAAAGCAGATAGTCAAAACAAGGGAAGTTACCTCCGCAAAGAGACCAGTCACCAGCAGAGTCCTCCAGGGTTCTGTGCCAGGACCTCTCCTGTTTTTCATCTACTTTTATGACATAGAAGCCAATACTAACTGTGGCTGACTAAGTCTGCTGATGATTGCAAGTTAGGAGCAGTCACTGAATCCCCAAATGACTTAACTATCCTGCAGGAAGATTTGTTTCAAATAAATAACTAGTGACAAAATCACGGTCCGAAATTAATTGCCAAAAATGCACTACTGTATCCTCTGGGAAGTCAACTACCCCAGGGAACTACCATTTGACAATATGCCCCTAAGATTCGACCCAGTTTTTTGGGATTTGGGAACTTATGTGGACAGTGACCTAACTTTTGACCAAAGTGTCCACTGCTGCAAGAAAGTCCTTCTATATTGCACATCTTATAAACAAAGAAATTGTGTCTAGATCTAGGGATGTCATTGTCCCCCTTTACTTAAGCCAACCATTGAATATACTACCCTTTTGGCATGCATCTTTCCAGACGCATGTAACAACTGGAACAAATCACACAGATACCTTACCAAAAGGACACAAGGCCTAAACAACATGTCCTACATTAGTCAATTCAAAATCCTGTTACCATACTCAGTACCATACAGACTGATAAGAAGTGACCTGTGACTGGCATATAAGGCACCCTCTAACCAACTACTAATGGATTTGCTTCACATCTGTAAGTCAAATGGTATCAGAATACTTGGTCTAAGGATCTAAACCTTTTTTGCAACATCAATGAAACGGTTTGGAGGGACAGGTATATGTTGCACAGGATTACCACTGCTATGGAATAGGTTCCCCATCCACAAGTTCATCCCTGTCCATTTTTAAAATTATTTATTTTATTTATTTTACATTTGTTCACTGGGATAGTCCAACTGGATACATATCCATTTTCAGCAGTGGCCCAGGGAGAAAAGCTCCGAAAAACAAGTAATAATAATAGCAATAACAATACAATAATACTAGAACAGAGCAAAAAAAAATAATGTGGATACATCATTTCACAAAGTTTAACAAAGTAGGAATAAACTACCACATGCTAAAGGTTTAACGGAGTGAGAAAATAATACAGATACATCATTTCAATGTTAAGCATGTGAGCCACGGTGGTACAGCAGTAAGCATTGTCGCCTCACAGCAAGAAGTTCTCCCGTTCGATTCTAGGCTGTAGCACCTTCTGTGTGGAGTCTGCATGTCTTCCCCTCGGTTGAGTAACATTTAAAGACATGCAGGTAGGTGCGTGCGTGAATGGGTGTGCCTTCCTTGAAGGCTGGACATTGGGGCTGGCAACTCGACACCGTAAAAATCCACTGCCAATCATGAGAGGACCGGAGTTCCACTGTGGTGACCCCTAATCAGGAAAAGCCAAAAGACACTACTATTTCAATGTTAAGCACAGTAGGAATACACTACCACATGCTAAAGGTTTAACTCAGTGACTAGCAGGCAAAACTGTACAATATAACATAACACATTTGATCAATAGAATGGCTGGCTTGCTAATAATCAGTTGAGCAGAGAAACACCAAGTTGTTGGGTTAGTCAGGGGCAGAGCCAGTGTGATTTAAAGCATTTTTGAGGCCTTTTTTAAATAGGGGTAGAGAAGATTCTTGGGTAAGTAGGTTCCAAATTTTACCGAGTTTGCAAACAGAGAATCCCCTGCTGTGTTGTTGGATTTTAGGGTTAGGAGCAATAGTTTGACGATCAAAGTAGCCTGAAAGCATTATGTGGGCTGATAACGTTCTTGACAGTCAGGGTATTATCAGGCTGGTTGAATACTTTGTGTGCTACTATAAGCTGGTTGAACTGCAAAAGGGAAGGACATTCCAGCCATTCAAGTTGAACTAGATTGTTGCAATGGTGAGTCCTATATGCCTTACCAGTGGTAAATCTAGCTATATGGTAGGAACAGGAGGATAGTTTGTTGAAGTTAGTTTTAGAAAGGTTGGTAAATACTGGTGAGGCATAGAGGAGAGTGGAGAGAAGATAGGTTCGTGCAATAGCAACCCTAGCAAAAGGGGTGAGGAAAGGTTTGACATTGTAAAGGGAGCCTAGTTTTTGTTAATGGACTTAAGTGTGGTCAATATGCACGTCAAATTTGAGGTTGTTGTCTATTAATACTCCTAGGAGCTTAGTTTGGTCATCTGGGGAGATAATGGTGCCACTGTTAGACTTAATAGTGAAGAATGGATGAGTGGACCTATGGGTAGGGGTAAAAAGTAGCAGCTTGGTTTTGCTAGGATTCAGGAGCAGTTGTTTATTAGTTAGCCAGTTTTCAATGCCATTAAAGGTATTTTGGGTTAGAGATAGGAGATTTGTTTGAGAGTAGGCAGAGCATATGAAGGTAGAATCATCTGCATACTGGATACAGTGTGCATTTGGGACGGTAGTATGAAGGTCATTTATGAAGACAGAAAAGAGGAGGGGTCCTAGTATAGAGCCTTGAGGGACTCCTAGGGTGACTGGGAAATGGGATGACAGCGTATCTTGCCATAGAACTGCCTGCTGTCTACCAATTAGATAGGACTGAAACCACTGTAGTGAGTGATGGTCTAAGAAGACAGCTTTCAGGGTACTGAGCAGTAGCTGATGGTTAACCATATCAAAGGCCTTAGAAAAAGTCAAGAAAGAGTGCTGATGATAGTTTGTTGCTGTTTCGATTAAGGTTGGTCACATTAGTGAAACTATGGTGTGGTCTGATGCCATGCTGAGAGTCTGCCAGCAGTTTGTTTTGTCTGAGGTAGTACATTAGTTGTTTGTGGATGCATTTTTCCAAGATTTTTGCTGGTGGTGACAGAATGGCTATGGGTCTAGACAGTTCTATGGAACTACCTCCTTTATGTAGGGGTATTATATGTGATATTTTCCATACTGATGGAATGGTTGCCTTGGAGATGGATCTATTAATAAGGATAGAGACTGGGAGTGTGATGGCATCTGCGGCTAATTGCAGGTACTCAGCAGGGAGGTGGTCAGCTGCTAGAGTAGTGGGTTTTAGTTTTTTGAGAAGGGCACAGATGAGGGTAGCAGGCATAGGTTGGAAGCTAAAGGAGAGATGAGTCTTGGGAAGATTTGAGCTGTCTGTAGTATTGTTTGAGTTAGAGCGGGGGGTAAGGTGGGTAGGAGTGAGTTGGGTGGCTAGTGCCTGGATAGTTTCAGTAAAGAAGCAATTGAATGTGTTAGCAATTGCCTCTGGTGTTTTGTCAAGGGCTGCTGATGGGGTAGGAGTGGTGGTGTGGCCTGGATACAGGAGGTTGTTTATTACAGCCCAGAACTTTTGAGGTTTGTTTTGATGCTTTTGTTGCAGGTGGGTATAGTAGTATTTTCCATCTAATATGATGGATTTTTTAGTGTAATTTCTTAATTGACGGTATCTGACCTGATCTATTGGGTCTTTAGTGGCATACCAAGTGGTCCATGCCTTATTTCTATGAGTTATTTTAGTTTTTGTAAGTCTAGTTAGCCATGGGGCAGCTCTAATTTTGGCACAGATTGTGCAGACAGGGGCATGTGAGTTAAGGATAGTGAGGAATTTAGTATTAAAGAAGGCCACGGCCTCATCTAGTGGGAGTCGTTTAAGTTCTGACCAGTTGTAAGCCTTGAGATCATTTAGGAAGCGGTCAAGGTTAAAGTTTTTTTTTTTACGTGTCACTTTATAGGTGTGGAAATGGGGGTTGTCAGCTTTGCGCCTAACGGTATAGGTAAGCATGATCACTTAGATCATTGGGTAGAGTGCCTGAATTGTACATCTGTGGGTCACCATTGATCAGGATCCAGTCTAAGATAATACCTTTGCCTTTCTTTTTGCTATACCTAGTGGGGAAGGATATGGTCTGAGTAAAACCATGAAGGTTTATGTGGTTACTAGGGGCTTCTGAGGAACAGGTATTCCAGTCAATGTTAAAGTTACCTAAGACTATAGTTTCTTGGAACCAGTTGCAGGCTAGCCAGTGTAGAATATGTTCTAGGGTGCTGACATTCTTTCCAGGGGGTAAATAAATGTTGACAATATAACTACATCAAAGGAACTTAGATCTATTGATGGGAAACAGAAAATGTAGCCCAGAACAATCTCCTGTACTACAACGGGACACATGCAACTCCTAAATGCTTTATCCTGTGCATGTATTCCCTCAAATTATCTATGGCATGATCGCACATATTCTCATTAGGGGTAATATATAATTAACAACCACGGG
Source organism: Protopterus annectens (assembly GCF_019279795.1). Classification (NCBI taxonomy): domain Eukaryota; kingdom Metazoa; phylum Chordata; order Ceratodontiformes; family Protopteridae; genus Protopterus; species Protopterus annectens. Next base: position 703,572,235 of record NC_056734.1, read on the forward strand.
ATGGGTAAGGCCAATCTATAACTAAATAGGATAGGTTATTTTGAATACAAAAAAGGTAAACTGGCTAGGCTTAAAATGGCTTGCAAGGGCAACTAGGTTGCTACTTACCAATAAACCTATAAACAAAAGTTAATTTCTCCACTGCAGAACATCCTAGACAAACAATCTTAGTGTCATTTTGTTATTAACTTCTTGCCCTTTCTAATACTGCCTATTATTGGCTGGTAAATCACCTAGTTAAAGAAACCAAACCAAAAAAGTTTTGGATTCCATAAAGAGATAATGGTGTGAATTGGAAGTCTACAAAAAGGCATTTTTGGATCGAGTGAGGTAATTCCCTGGTCAACCATTCTACTGGTCACCTGGTATCACACAAAGATGCACAAGAAGCATCACAGCAACAAAGTAAGTTCGGAGAAGTCAGCTTGTCTGAGAGGAATTACTTATGCTTCCTACATGAAGCTGATAGTTGCAGCCCAAACTCAAAAACAGACAGGAAACAAAGCAAGAAAAGTAAAAAAAATAAATTAATTAATTAATAAAAATTGCCTTTTATTTGCCCTTAAATGGACAGGGAATTGGGCATAAAATGAAAGTTATGGGCTTACCATAATGATAGATCCATGTTGTCTGACTTTCGTCTGGTTCAAATCATGGGATGTTGGATCCGACCTCGGCACTGACTCTGAAGCTTCTTTTGGTTTTTGGGCACCGACTTCTTCCCTACCCACAATTCCCTGTACTCCACCCTAATACTGCAGATCAAGTTTGCCCCTGTCTAACAAAAAATGATCTACAACTGTGTAAATATGATAATAAATGCAACTAAAATAAAGAGGAAGAGAAGGTAACAAAACAGGACTGTTCACAGATAAGCTGAGTAGTAAACCTCCTGGTCACCCCTAAGTCGTGTGTGTCAATTTAGGATGGGGGAGGGAGGAAAATTGAACCAGATGAAAATCAGACAACATGGACCTATCATTATGGTAAGTATATAAGCATTCATATCCAATGTTGTCTATTTCTGTCTTGTTCAACACATGGGACAAATTCCCAAGCTATCTCTCTGGGTGGCATCAAGGAAGGACATTCCTGAGGTTTGTAGAGTCAAAAAAAAACATGATCTAGACTGTAAATCCAGTTTATAATGAGACACAAAAGTATGGACCAAGTCGCTGCAGCACAAATGTCAGTGGGAAATCTTCTAGAAAAGGCTGATGAAGTAAATATTGCTCTAGTAGAATGAGCCTTACGCTTAGATTGTAGAGCCAAATTCTTTTCAGTTATAGACAAAGGAAATGTAGTTTGACAACCATTTTCAAAGAATAACTTTAGCAACAGCTTTACCTAATGTTGGCTTTGAAAAAGCAACAAACAACTGATCAGATTTCCTGAATTGTTTTGGTCTATGAAGATACAACCTGAGTTGACAACGAACATCCAATATATATAAAATGTGTTTGCCTCTGAGTATCTGGGAAAAAGTACTGGTGACTATACTGACTGATTTATGTTTGCCTCAGATGCCACCTTAGAGAGAAAGGACACATTAGTTCTCAGAGAAACTTGGTCTTTGTGGAAAAAACAGGGTGGCTTGTGTGAAAGTGCCTGTAATTCCAAAATTCACCTGACTGAGGCAAGTGGCAACAGAAAAATTATTTTCCAGGTCAAGAATTTTAGATCAACTTTGGCCACAGGCTCAAAGGGGTGTTGAGTTAGAGCCTGAACCATAATGGTAATATCCCATGGGGAACTGGGTCCCTGATGGGAGGTTGTAAAAGAAAAGACCCTCTCAAAAAGGCTTTAGAAATCTTTAAGGAAGCAATGGAAGAGTCATTATGGCCTACATGGATGTTTGAGAAAGCTCACATTTGAACTTTGATTATGGAATAACTAGAACCTTTGTGAATAAGTTCATATGAAATAGCTCATATACAAATTCTAATATGGGCAGAATGGTTGCTGAAAAAGGCTCCAATCCTCTAGAGACACTCCAGATAGAGAATCTTTTCCATTTACTATGGCACACCTTTTTGTGACTGGCTTCTGAGACGCTCATATAATTTTGACAACCATAGTGGGGAGCCTGGTGTCTCTGGCTATGACCAAAACTGGAGAAACCATGCAGTTAATTTAATGGACTTCTGGTCCAGCGGAGGCAATCTGGACAGGTGAGTTAGGAGATCAGGATATTGATACATTTAAAGGGGGTGTACTAGTAGAGGCCACAGGAAGAGAATCCATGTTTGTCGGGGCCATACAGGGACAATGAAGATCACCCTAGCCTTGCACTGTCTGGCTTTCTGTATAAACGTGTGCATTAGAGGTAAGGAAGGAAAAGCAAACAGGAGGATCTGGGGGCCAGTTGTGAACCAAAGCATCCCTCTGTGATTGACTCTACAGAGGGATCAGGGAAAAGTAACCAATACTTTGGTGGTTGAGATATGAGGCAAACAGGTTGCAGCAAGGTTGGCCCCAGTGACAAAAAATTAAAGTTGCTATTATTGGACTGAGGGACCACGTGTGAGGCACCAGGAGAAACCTGTTCAAACTCTCCTTTAAAACACTGGAACACTGGATGACCCAGGATGTGCAATGCTATCAGAAAGTGATGTGAAGACATCACCCACTGCCAAACTCTCATGGCCTCTCAACACAGCAGATAGGAACAGGTTGCCCTGTTTGTTGATGTATCATACCACCATCATATTGTCTGTTTGTATGGAAATGGTTACTACTTCTAGCAAGAGAGTTTGTCTGGAATGGGTGATCCTTCTTGACTGAAGAGGACGTAATCCACCAGGCAACATGACCTCTGCAGATCTGAGTGATCCAAATCTTTGCATGAGATGGGTGAATATAACGAGACCACTGCAATTCTAGGGTCCACTGCAGCACTCTCATGTGCTATCTGGCTAATGGAAACATCAGAATCATGGATGCCATTAGAACTAACAGGCATAAGACCAATCTTGCTAGAGGTGAGTGATGGTGATGCACCCACTTGGCTGCTAGATGTAAGGATAAAACTCTGGAATGGGGAAGACTGGCGATCTGTAGGTTGGTACTGAGGTGGCACCCTATAAATTCCATTTGTTGGGATGGCGTCAGATGACACTTAGAAAAATTTACTGTTATTCCTAAATTCAGTAACAACTGGAGCACAAGATCCAAGTGGAACAGCAGTAGATGCACAGAGGTAGCAGTCAGGGGCCAGTCGTTGACGTAAGGGAAAACTTAGGTCCCTAGCAGCTGCAAGTGCACTGTCACCATTGTCATTATCTTAGTGAACAACCTGAGGGCTGTGGTGAGACCAAAAGGCAAGGCTCTGAACTGACAGTGACTGGCTCCCAGCTGGAAACTGAGGAATATCCTGTAATATGTCTCGATCTTCACATGACAAGTGTCCTGGAGATCTATCGAGCACATCCAATCATCCTTCCTCAGCACAGGCAGTATGAACTGAATCGTGACCACCCACAATTTTGTCAGTTTTATAAACTGATTTAGGTGACTGAGATCCAGAGTGGGTTTGAAGTCCCCTGTTTTCTATGGTGCTGAAAAGAACCTAGAGTAGATTCCAGATTATAACTGGTCTTGCAAAACCAGTTGGATGACTTTTTCTATTAGTTTTGAAAAATCTACTGTTGCTGATATCCACTGACTGGGTGGAACATCAGGAAAATTCCTCTTTTTCTGAGGAGGAAGGGAAAATGGAAACAATCAGCCTCTGAAAATTATCTTTAGCACCCATTAATCTGAAGTTGTTTTGCCAGGTTTGTGGTTGCAAAGGCAAGTGCTCCTGACTGCCTCTAGAGTACAGCAGTCGGGCAACTGTTCAATAGGACTTCTCTAAAGCAAAAAAAAAAAAAAAACTGCAGAGACCCTGGCTGTGTGGCCCGTTCTGTCTCTGGGGCGACATCCATTCAAATTACTTTTAGCTCTGCCACGGCCTATCACCAGGTGAGTCAAAGAAAGAACTCTCTAATTTTCAGAATTCCTAAAGAAGGATCTTTGTGGAGGAGAAAACCAGATTCCCACTGCAGGGAGTCTTAGCCATCCTACTGACTCCTGGTAAGTGTGTCCTTAAGTCTGGGTCTGAAAAATGTCAACCCAAAACAGGCAGCATTTACAAAGGACATCTAAAAACTTTCCATGAAGTCACCAAGGCACATCCAAGTGTGAAGGCACATGGTGATGCCAGTGCCTGCTGCCCTGGCCATGCCATCAGCTGTGTTAGAAAGCAGTCATATGACTATGTTAGAGGCTGATGTACAGTAGATAGCTGGGAGTCCACAGTCTTCTGAACACCCAAAGGCAATATACCAGAGAGAGATTTGGAGAGTTCCTTAGTCAAATCCCTCTGTAACCTAGTAACATGAGCCAAATAATTCAGCGATCTGACAGCAAAAATTGCTGAGGCACAAGTCCATTTCCTGAACCTGTCCATCACTCTATACTCTGTTAGTAGAATGAACTGAACACATGAATTTTCCTCAGATAATTTCTTTTTCTTAGCTGCTGCCATCACAGTAGCACTTTCTAGAGGACCTTTGCTGCACTGTTTTCTGCCATTTGGACCTGCCAAAATTCCATCTGCTTTCTTAGGGATGGGCTTCACTACATCCCTTCCATGCTTTGTTAGCCACAAGATCGATGAGTGAATCAATGAGTGGTACCACCCAGAACGATGCTGGGCCAGAATCAAAAGCTTCCAAGAACACTGACTCATTGGGTGAAGGGTCTTGGGTGGACCATTCCCCTCTCTGCTTCATCAATTCAAGGATTTCACCAAATGTGATGTCTTCTGAGGGGGAGCAGGGAGACCCTTCACCTGCATCGAAATCAGTGTCTTCAGTGAAAGACTCCAGAGATGAGTCTATGTGCTTCCGCTTGCATGTTTGTTTCTAATGGACCATTTCTGGTGGAAGATCTGAAGGCTCAGAATCCAAATGGGAGCTACTTATCACAAAATCTCAGAACCTCTTGGTTCCAACTGTCCCTGTATGGTGGGATGATAGTAGGAAGAAGAACCAGAATCCTGTCAGAGTTTGGGTGGAGCCAAACCAGCTGGAGGGGCCTTCTCCTTAGGCATAGCTAAGCCCCTGTGAAATGCCTTGAAGGCCGAGGACACATTCGGCTCCGAAAACCTACCCCTGTTCAAGGACAAAGGAGATCCATCAGTGCCGATGCACCACAAACCTCAGGCTGGCCTTAGATCAGAGCTGTCGAGGGCCAAGGCATGAAAGGTAGGGACAGTTCCAAAAGCCTCAGTGTCAATCCCTCCTCTCGAATCCTGGCTCCAACACTTAGGCTCCAAGTCTCTCCCTGATCTGACCACTTTGGAATCAAGAGAGAAAGATATGCTATTTGGGATCAAAGTAACCGAGACTGTCAACCTTGACAGAGGCACCTCAGTAGAGGTCAGCACCAGTGCAACTGGTTCCAGCACAGGGTGGACCGAGTGGAGGGGTCAGTATGGTGAACAGTACCAAGAGATCTCCAAAATGGATTGGAGTCTTGAGGAACTTCCTCATCAACCTGTCAACATCCTGATCGGTAAGACTTTAGGATGAGCAGGAGAATGAGGCCACTGAGGGTGGTCTACAGAATCTCCTTTTCTGAAGAACTGGACAATGAAGCCTCAGGGCTCACTAGTTCCAGTGAGAACCAGGGCTAAGACAAACAGGAATGGATACAAGGAGCTGTCAGTTCTGACCTCAGAGCCAATTTCAGATCTAGTCCAACCGGTACAATCAGATCCAAAGAATGTTTCCTGGATGAATCCAAACCAGGTTTTTTGATCCTCTCAGGCTTATCTTTCTCCTTTTCTTTATTTCTGTCCTTGGCATTTCCTTAGCTTAGATTTATCCACTCTCTTAGATGGAGAAGCAGATGTGGAAGAAGAGCCTGCAGAACTTGAAGCCATTACCTTTGGAGGGAGTAAACCCCTTAAGTTTTTCTCTCCAAGTCTGAAGATCCCTGGCACTAAAAGATGCACAAGACTGGCAATCCAAATCCAGGTGGACAGGGCCCAAACGATACACACAGAGCAAATGGTAGTCTTGGGGAGGCAACTTGTGCCCACATTGAGCACACTTCTTAAAACCCAGGTAATCAGACATGAAGTCACAGCACCCAGATTCACAAAGAGCAAGGTAAATACCACCATACCACACAAAATATAAATCTAAGTCTATGTATCTATATATCTAAATTTCTGAACAGTAATAACGACTAATAGTTTAAATGCTATCTAAATATCTAATACTTTTTGAAAAAAAAACAGCAACCTATCAAAATATGCTATAAACACTATATAAAGGCCTAAAATTACAGCTAACACTAAATTAATAGAAACACCTAAATATGAAAAAAAACACATTTTAACTAGTAAAGCAGAGAGTTTCAAGAAACTCTTGGTAAGGAAGGAATGACAGCTTGAACTCAAGGATAAACACTGCAAAAGAGGAGCCCTCGAAAACACATCCAAAGTCTTCAGCAGCAAATGAGAACTTGGGTATTAGGATGGAGTTCAGGGGCCTATGGGTAGGAGAGGAGTCAAAGCCCTAGATCTGAAAGAAGCTTCGGAATTAGTGCCGAGGTTGAATCTGGCAACCCATGTGCTGAATCAGACAAAGAGAGACAACACTAGATCAAATGTAAAAAAAGTACTCATTAAGTAAGCCTCAAAAACTTCCACAAAACTCCAGAAAAACGCCCCCCTCATTGGAGTGAGGGTTACTTATGCTTCCTATTTGAAACTGTTACATAGTCACATCCATCATGCAAGGTGTAGTCTCAAAACAGCCATGAAATGAGGAAAGAAAGGTAAAAAAAAAAAAAAAGATAAACAAAATGCCTTCCACAATTTTTAGCTAAAAGCATGTGTCCTACATCAGTATGTCCCTCCCATGATCACAACCCCGAGTATTTATGATTCCCCACTAGTATCAAATGCATCCCATTCCTTACATCAAATACAAGACAACCATTGAGTATACACCTTAATACAGTTCGTTCTTACTCTTGGTAAACAGTTTTTCTTGCCTTTGCTGTTCTTGTTTTTCTTAACATCAGATCTTTGTTGTCTCAATATGATTATCTTCCTCATCAGATAGATCAAAACTCCATTCCCAGTTTATTACTAATAATACTTCCACCTGGAATTAGTAGCTTCCTAACACTTGTTTCACATCTTATAGCAGTGGTCTTCTTAGCCCCAGCAATACTAGTGCATATTTCAATCACTGTAAGAGAAGATTGTTTTCATATAATCACCACCAATTAATTCACTAACTCCCATATTTGGTTTGAGTACCATTTTCATTCATGTTGCTTTGTGCCAAACTACCTCATACCATTTTATTAGTTATAAACACCACATCTGAACCAGGTAATGTACTATTACCTGTTAGCATGTCACATAAAATGTCTTAAAGAATCTTCTTTCTACCACATCATCGGTAGGAAGTTCTATTAAATTTGTCCATTACTGCAAAGAAGTCTAGGATATATACCAGTTACAAAATACAAATTAGAAACTTACCATCCTACCTACATTACCCTCTTGTTCCTCTCATTCTGCTCATTATGCAAAGGTGCAACACAGTGCATCACTGCAGGTTTCTGCCAAAGCCACAAGAGAGACATCCACTCTTCTCATTTCAACTTAATGTGGATGCATACAAAAAGCATTGTGAGAGCTCCTACTGGCTGCAATAGCAGTCAGTCTGGGCAGCTGACCACTTCGCACCAGGAATTTATCAGAATATTAAAAGAGGTATTGCCTTTTGTATCCTTAGAAAGGCGAGAGGTTTACACACAAAATAAAAACAGTGTGCCCCCTTCACTCTAAAATGGTCTAGAAGTAAGAAAGAAAATAATAATCACAATGAGCAATGACTTCCACTGAAAAAGCCTCTGCTTGATGTAGGAGTTTATAAAAAGTCCTGAGTGCAATCATACTGACTGCAGCAGCAATTAGTCATGGCAACCGACCACTTTACCATCAGGGATTCATTAGAATTTAAACAGAGGTGCTGTCTCAACTTTTCGAGAAAGACAAAATGTTTAAATACAACATATAACAAAAGTGTCATCTCTTCTCTCTAAAAGAACTAGCGGTGAGGCACAAAATAAAAATAGTATTTGCGATTTTTGTTTTGAATCTCATTTTAAATTTTAAAGTGACAAGACTGACAAAATCAGATCACACATTTTCAATAGGCAGCCCAGAACCATTAGAGTCTAGGAGTGACCTTAGAAAAGTCTAGATGTGGAATGGTATTCGGCTCAACCTTTGAAGGTTGAGGCAGATCCCAAGGTTTGAGGAGTGAAAAACAGCTGAAGGCTTCAACTACCTCCTCCAGGCATGAAACTTGAATCATTTAACTGTGCAGTTATTGATGGATATGAATGTTCTTTATCCTCAGACGTACAAAGATGGATATGAAGTCCTCTCACCTATAGATTCAATTTAACTAGTCTTTCATTTTTAATCTTTGAAGTTGCAGACGCAAAAGGTCACGTACATTCCCTGAATAAAATATACATTCCTAGAAGTTTTATGCCTAAGGTGGTCACTAAACCTATGAAAGCCAAGAAAACATACTTCCAAGACAACTGTAAATATTTCTTGGGAGTCTGTACACACCATGACTCATGGACCCACTTGGCCGCAAGATACTCTCCTTTATTCTTATATGACATCTAAATACCAGTCTACCCTGCCTGCCACTGCATTGCCCTCTACAACTCCTTTATACTCATCTGCTCTAGTAGTCCCACCCATCAGCCTAAGCTAGTTACATGTATATCATACCAAGACATGCAAATTGCCAATTATCGTATAACCACTGAGACCTGACAGCCCAATAAAACTTATCAAATGAGCTGTAAATCCACTCCTTGATTTTTAACTCTTAGGTCTGTGGAGCTATACTCCAGTTTCTGTTATTCCCTACTTAGAGCTAGTGCAGCACTTTAATACATAACCATCCACAACATATACTAAACTGACTAGACACATGCATCTAATAACCTTTGATAAACTGCCTTACAACTTAAATACAAATCTCAAACCCCAGTCTTTAAGTCATGTCAATATTAAGCTAAAAATGCACTTGTTCTTACAATCAAATGCTTTATATTTTCTTTCTACCCCCAGCAATCACTACTATTCTCAAGCAAAACTCACCCTAACCCAGCCCTTTTGTATCAGCTTAATCCCACTACTCCAACCCATATTTTATGTAAAAATGCCAAAGGTCTAGAACTTCACATAACAGTGCAAGAAATAGCCAGAAAAAAATATCTTAATATTTACAGCTGGATCTCCCTTTGGTAAACTGACATCCTTGCAGTCTCTGAGACTTGCTGAAACCTACTGATCCAGATAATGCCATCACACCTTCAGGTTATGTTACCCTTGGATGTGATGGTATACAAAGGTGTGGGAGGAATGACAACAATGAACAAATTCAATCTCTCTTGCTGTGTATCTATGCATTAGACCCCTGTTTCACCTCACTTCAGGTCTGTCTTTGCCTATGTCAGAGTTAATACAGCTAAACGTCTTACATATGTCTACATCTATAATCCTCCATTTCCCCTTCCTCATTAAGGTGTTGTAAGCTACCCATGATCTTTTGAGCCTTTTAAACCTTACCAGCGGTTCTGCCATGCCATCTTTACTCTCTTCTCTCTCTCTCATCTCAATCTTCAAGCAGTCCATAGTGTGCTGTGGCCAACATAGGTGAGCGTTTCATGTTTTTCAGCAGGTTTACATCTATTTAAACTATTTTTGTTGCAACTAGTGTCATCTATGTGCATGGGCTCAGGAAAGTACCATACTGGCATATGATTTTATTTGCCTAATTTCACTTGTATATTACTATGAATAACCTGGCGACCTTACTACCTGAAATTGCACGCTGTCATCCGTGCACTTGTGTAACTCCTCGGTTGTAGTTTAATCCAGTTTACGGGCTGTCACACGTGCATTTCAGCATACTATCAGCTGCTGTTCCCTTTAAATACTGTATTTCTGCTCTTTTTAGTTTGTTCTCATTGTGACTTAGACACTGACTACAGTAGCCTGCATTTGCTTACTGTCTCCAAGGAGTACTACCACAGAAATAACATAAGTTTGTTATACTTACATTAACGTCTTCCTTCAGCACATTATATACTAGGCAGCTTCTAATCTGCCAGTTTGGTATTACCCTATGTGTTTTACTTGTATACAAAACCTGAGCACCGTAACCTATTGCTATGAATCTTCGCTCAGATTAATGTTGTATAAATAGCTGTATTACATTATCAGAAAGGTTTTGAACTGTGAAAGGTTATAAACTGTTGACTAAATCTTTGGCATTTTCATTAAGTTATCAGAAAGATTTTGAACTGTGAAAGCCTATAAACTGTTGACTAAATCTGTTGCTTTTTCATTAGGTAACTTGTATGTAAACGTCTGCTTTTTCGATACACAATGTATATGTACACTCTTTAGTTGCTTACTGTTTTGTTAGTGACCTTAGTCTATTGTACGTGTTACCACTGCATATATTATTTGTCTTGCTTTGCAAATTGCCTCATTTACATTCATTTTGCTACTTATTTTCATGTTTTTCCCTGTATTTTCTCTATTTTCCTGTCATACCTATGCCTCCCTGCGCACTTCCACTCCTCATTTCCACCCTGACTCCAACCTGTTTTCTGAGATTTCTCTGTGTGTAGCCCTGCTCCATTTCCCCTCACTGCGCTCAAGCTCACTTCATTCTCCTACCCTACCTCCATTCCCACCCACCCCCACTTCAATTACACTTATACTATACATTCCTTCCTCTTCCTATCTGTTCATCCATACACAACCCACTTCCTGCCTGGAACCACTCTCTGCCTTACCCCAGCCATAATTATACTACATCACTTCCTACTTTCAACTAGTCCATCCATTCCACAACTTCTCTTCACACACTGTAGTATGCAACTCCTTTTCTTTTACCGCTCCACTTCTTATACTTCTCTCTGTTCTAACCTCTTATTACTTTTACCCTTCCCACCCTTATATATGCTCCCCTACCTCAGGCATCTCTGAAACTCTTCCTACTACTTGCTCCTTTATTATCTCTCCATCTCCCTTCAACATATCTACTGTTTTCATAAACTAACTATATACTTCAGAACTACCCACTCATCTGCAAATCTAAATCTAAATTCTACAACCATCCCTTACCATTTACTCCACTCACTTTTTTGCTAATAACATACTCCTCTCTGGAGACATCCACCCCAAACCAGGCCCCCCTTTCCTCTCCCCACAACCACATAACCCACAACCCTCCCCCTCTCCCCATGATTCAAACCATCCTCATCCTCCCAATCAATGCACATCTTTATATAAACACCTAGCTATCTACTCACTAAATATTCAAAGCCTCACTAACAAAATCACTGAGCTACACGTGGATAGCCCATACATCCCCTCACATTCTATCCTTATCCAAAACTTGGCTCAAATCACACATCACTAACAGTGAAACTCTCCCACCTGGCTATAATATTTACCGCTCCAACAGATTCCCAAAAAAAGGGGGTGGTACAGCCATCCTCTACTGCAATGGCCTTAATCTCTAACCTGTCACCATCCCTATCCCTAACTTCCACCCATCTGAACTACTCATCCTAAATTGCCACCTTAACCCACACAAGAAATTTGCTATCACTTTATATATAGATATATATATATATATATATATTTCCCCTGAAAATAATATCCCCACCCTAGAAAATATCCTATACTGGTTTTCCCACAACATACAGTATGAAACTCCCATCCTTAGAGATGTCAATATAGACTAGGCCAAACTTACAACTGACACCCGACAATTTAGTATCAACCTACATGGATTCTATCAACTAACATCCCCCACCCACCTCCATTAAACCTCGTCATCCAGCCTCACTATTAACTGGATTCTCACTAACTCCTCCAACCTGTACCATAGCCCAACTACCCTACCAGACTCCTTAAGTGATCACCTCCCCACCTCTATTCTAAGACACTCCACCCAACCACCCAAATCACACCTTTACATAGACCGTCACAAACTCGCTAACGTATCACCCAATTCATCTCCATACTGTCTAGTATTGAGTAGTCCATCCTTAAGGAGAGCCCTCTCTATGACATAGTCAGTAAATTTAATAGCATTTTCCTGAATACTCACAACTCTCTGACCCCTCTAGGAGAATTACAATCAAATCAAATTATGCTCCCTGGCTTTCCAAGGATACTAGAGCCCTTATGCACAAATGAAGAGTGCTTGGAAAGCCTGTGTTAAAACAAAAGAACTACCCCTGCTACATAATTACAGAGAACTATGGAATCTTGTCAAGAAACAAATAAAGAAGGATAAAAAATCCTACTGTAACTCTGCCCAACTCAACAGCAAACCCAATCCACGTAAATTCTGGTCTACTCTAAACACAATTCTTTCACCACATTGCCCTTCCACCCCTCCCCTTTTCCAAATAAATCTCCTCTGGAAACCACTACCATCTTCAATAAACACTTCATTGACACGATCCAAAAACTCACACCCTCCAGTTCTAACAACTACTTCCCCTACCTCTCCCAACCCACTCAACAAAAACCTTTTCTCCTTTCAACCTGTTCCCACTTCCTACATCAAAACACTTCTGAAGTTTAAACCCTGCTCTCCCTCCACAGATAATCTTCCTCCTGCCTTCCTCAAACTAGCTGCTGAATCTATAGCCTATCCTGTATCCATTCTTATCAATACATCAATTTAAGAAGCTACAGGTCCATTCTTTTGGAAATCTTCTTCACTAACCCCTGCATAAAGGAGGAAACTCAACTGACCCATATAACTACAGACCCACTGCCATCCTATCCCCTCTTGCTAAAATACTTCAAAAATGCATTCACACTCAGCTTTCTCAACTATCTCCTCCAACATAGCCCTTCTCACTTCCACTCAGCACGGTTTCCAGCCTAACTACAGCACAGCTACTGCCCTCCTATCATTTGCTCATATTATCGCTGAGGCCCGTGATAACAACCAAATCATATCCTGTCTCTTCCTTGACCTATCTAAAGCTTTTGACATGGTCTCTCACTCCATACTGCTATATAAACTTGCTAACCTCAACCTATCTGCTGTCTCCCTAGCCTGGTTCTCTAGTTACCTCTCTTGTAGGTAGCCATCTGGCAGATGGCTCTCATCTTCCTCTCCTTACATTCTAGTCCCATTCGGTGATCCACAAGGTTCCACCTTGGGTCTCCTCCTGTTTAACATTTTCACTAATGAACTATACACATCCTGTAAACAATCCTCCCTCATCCAATATGCAGATGACTCTATTTACCTTCATCTCCAGCAATAAATCTGAACTCCACACCCTAACTCAAGACACCTTTCTATCCACTGAAAAGTGGCTGCCTGATAATCTACTCATCCTTAACCATACAAAGACCAGACTCTTGCTCTTTCTCCCCAACTCTCTTTCTCATCATAAATCCACCTTTGCTATTACATCCTCCAATAAGACTATCATAAAACCTGAACCCCACACAAAGCTCCTAGGTGTCATCATTGATGGCGAACTTAAATTTAACCTACACATACTCCAATGTATAAAAAAAAAATCACCAGAAACTAGGCTTGCTATATTGCAACAAAAAAATTAACTTCCAATGCTAGACTCTCCCTGGCGCAGGGGCTCCTACTCCCCTCCCTTCTATATGCTGCCCCAGTTCTAGCATTCAGTCCACAACCTTGTCCAAACTTCAAAAATAAATACCACAAAATAGCTAGATTCATTATAAACTCTCCTTACAACTCGCACCACTGCCTTGCACTAAACTCTCTCCAATGGCTTGAACTCCCCCAACAAGTCATTCTATCGCAATTTCAAACACTACACTCTATACTATACAAACCATCTTCCTGCCCAGCTCTCTTCTCCCTGGTATCCACCTATTCCCCATCTCGGAAGCTCCACACCTCAAACCAGCAACTTCTAGATATCTACCAACCTAAGAAAAGTGTGGGCAAACTTCTATATAAATGCTCTGTAGCCCAAGCTTGGAACAAACCTCCTATACACATACGTTCCATTACCCACCCATTACACTTTAAGAACTCAAACTTCACCTACTTAACACCAATACTTGCCCCTGCCATGACCCAACCTAACCACACCACACTCTTGTATCATATTCCCACCTTATGTGTATTTATAATGGTCTCTCCCTATTCACCTAGTAACCTACTAGCTGTTTACTTTTATACTCAACCTCACAAGAATTTTGATGCATATTTTTATATATCTTTGTACAATTGCTACTTTTATATTGCAATGTGTATGTTTCTTACTTTTTATTTTTTGACCTGCTGTATTTTTAATTTTTACTATCTTGAAGTGTGAATTTCTTTATATACTGTGAATTGTTAGTAAATGGAGCTTTTCTCCTCGGGTCTCCACTGAAAATGGGCTACTGGCCCAGACGGACCTACCTAGTTAACAAATGTTAATAAATAAATAAATAAAACTGCAGAGGAAAGGACTTACACTGGATATTTGCCAGGCATAACTCAGAGATCATAGTCTTTAGTGTCAAGTGGTGTCCCCACTCAGCCCTCACTCTAACTCTTTCATCTCTCCAAATTATCTATGAACCAAATCAAATAGATAAGAGCTGTGGCAGGGGAAGTCTACTTGTTTGAATATTATCCTTATCACCCCGCTACATCTCCTATTCTGGAGTTGTCTTAGACTGTACTAGTGACTGCCTTCACGCACTCACTATTTGATGCACTGCTACAGTACAAAAAATGCAAAGGTTTATCCTCTCGCATAACATCTCTAAACATAATATGAATGCCCTCTTTGAGGCACTATGCTATACTAAACTGGTCTTTTCTTAAGTCTCTTTCCTTGAGTGAAACTGTATCCTATTTTAATAAAACATTTGTGAACACATGAAATAAATTAGCATTCCTCAGAGGAAAAAATAATGCACCACAACATGGATTATCTATAAAATCAAAAAAACATGACCAAGAGATTTTTAGGATTTTACCATTAAAATTTACTTCTTAGGGGTTTCTCCAAATATTGTAAAGTGTGAAATAATGTAAAAAATATTATCCTCTTCAGTTAAAAATATATGAAATAAGGGCTATGCACTCACAAGCCCCAAAAATTCCAGAAGTCACTTGTCCACCTCCTTGTCAAAGTTCTCCATCCAGTTAGATGATACCATTCCCACCTTCACTTGGCAATCCTCCCTGGTTCACTGTTCAAACAGTTCATACCTCCTCTGTTTATACAATGTTCAGAAGTTCTCCAGCACTAGACAGCTTCCCACCAGAAATTCTGAAAATCACAACCTCTTCAATAGGCAGTCCTCTTGCAATACTTATTAATACTTCTGTCCTCGAAGGCATGGTCCCCAACTACTGTAATCAGTCATTAGCAGCTCCATCCCACCTCTCAAACAATTACAGTAGTCTCCCAGTGCTATGTCTTCACACCTAGTCATCATTTATGCCAACAGTATGGCTCACCATGACATGAATGTAGCAGACAATTCTACTAAAGCACTTTTACTCTCACATACTACCCATAACTTTAATCTCTCTGATCATGTATAAATAATCTTTACTCCTGAATGGTATAAAGATAGACAAATATAATTTCATGAGCGTCTACTTCTTCCCTTTCTTCAGATCTCCATATTGCTGTGACTGATGTTACTCTATTGAGGAAAATGACACAACCAAGCTTCATGAAGTAACCCTTGATAACAAGAATAGACTCAAATTTCACAATCAAGAAGCTATTTCAAAAATATACCAAGCACTAGGTAAGCCATACCAGGCTAAAGCATTCCTCGAAGACGTCAGAATATTCCATACACCATTTCTCATATACTCGTCTCATCTTTTCAGTAACCTTGCCTCTCTCCTTCAGCTCAGACTTGAGCAAGCATTACGTAGGACAGCACAATTAGCAACCAGGCACAATAGTCTAATCTATTACTGTAGTTACTTATTGCACTTAACTGGCTAGAATGCAGTCACTACCTTAATACCTGGATGTATACAGGTCCTAAGCTTTCCTATAACCTCACATGCCCTTCCTTTTTTGGCTTAATCAAATGGAGAGGTTCCATTCAGTCTTAGATGATCTCCACTCTGCCTTCTCCAGATTCCCAAACTTGCCAATAAGTACAGCAGTTCACCATTTTCTTCTTCTTTGTGAAAGCAAACTTTGGAATAAGCTCTCTTCTTAGTTAAGAAATATACATGAGAAGTATACTATTAGATCCCTCCTGGCTACTCACCTGTCTAATAACTGGATCATCTCAGCTCTTTAGCTGCTCTTCAAATAGCCTAACAATGTGCTTCCAGGATGATTCTATAATATAGATTTTTTCTACTGATCACCAAGAAAGTACAGTTGTGTACCTACCATAAATGTATATGTTCGAGTGTATTCACTGTTGCAGTCATTACTCTTGGGTTATCCTGCTGGCAGGCTACCCTCAGTCGGCCAGAATTCCAAAATCTAGGTCCGGCGTCGGTTGCTGTCGCCTCTTCCCTGACGTCAGTGCGCCAGGGGTATAAAAGATGCAGCTGACGCCATTTTCTTCAGTTTTTCTTGCCCCAGATGTCAGGTGCCCCCAAATTGGTAGGCTGAAAAATATGCCAATAAAAATGCATGCACAAAAAAAAGAAGTTATGTACCTACCATAACGTTCCATGTTAGTTGTCTTCTTCTTGCCTTCTTTCTTGCTGGTTGGGTTCGGAGCCGATCCTCGGCTCTGGCTCGGCCATCTTCAAAAGCTTGAGAGCTGCTTACTGGCTCGAGGCCCCCCTATATCCCATGATGCCTGGCGCTATATACCCAGATCTCGTTTGATAAATCTAACTGCAGACATAATAATAAAGGAATCCTATCCTAGAATGCAGAAATCCTACTGGAGAGACTACTAGTCAGAAAGGAATAGCCAGAGAAGACTCAGCCGGTGAAAAATTAAGACGACCTCTTCTCGGTCCACTATGATAGGGGGATGGAAGGTGGGACGCAAGAAATAAGGCAAGAAGAAGACAACTAACATGGAATGTTAAGGTAGGTACATAACTTCTTTATGTTAAGTTGTCTATCTTGCCTTCTATTCTTGCTGGTTGGGACAGCGTCCCTAGCACCTAAAAACCTGGATGGCTCATCGGAAAAGACTCTTCAGAACAGTGGAACCAAAGTCAGCTCTGCTCCTGGAAATCAAATCCAACTTGTAATGCGAAATGAAAGTATGTGGGTTGGCCCATGTAGCCGCAGCACAAATAGATTCCATGGGCAACCTAGCCTGAAAGGCCACCGAAGTAGCTATAGCTCTGGTGGAGTGACCTTTTGGTTTAACTGGCAATTCTTTATTCCTCAGTTGATATATGAATGTGATGACAGAAGTCAACCACCTGGATAAGGTTACTCTGGAGACCGGAAGACCTTGTTTACCTACTGCATAAGAAGTTGATCTGATTTTCTAATGTCCTTGGTTCTGTGCAAATAAAAGCGTAGCTGCCTGTGAACATCTAACTGATGCAACCTATATTCCTGCCCTGTTGGAGTGGTTAGGGAAAAACACAGGAAGGTCTATTGACTGATTCAAGTTACTCTCTGAAGAGACCTTAGGAAGGAAGGACGGATTAGTCCTGAGAGCAACCCTGTCATTGTGGAACACTAGGTATGGGGGACGGACAGAAAGAGCCTGTAGTTCCGAAACTCTTGTGGCTGAAGTAATAGCTACCAGACAGAGGGTTTTCCAAGATAAGAACTTCAGCGAACAAGAAGCTGCAGGTTCGAAAGGGGGCAAAATCAAGTTTAAATCCCACGGTGGTGGAGGATCTCTCACTGGGGGCCTGAGCAGAGTGGTTCCTTTGAGAAAGGCTTTACACAGCTTATGGGACATGATATTGTTTTCCGACAGGCCAATGTGAAAATTTGAAATTGCTGCTAACTGGACTGTAATTGTAGCTGAAGCAGAACCAGCGTGGAAGAGTTCTGCTAGAAATTCCAAAATGGAGTGCACTGGGGCTGAAAAGGGGTCTATGCTTCTTGCCTCTGCCCAGGAAGAAAAACATTTCCACTTACTAGCGTAAGTTTTTCTGGTCATAGACTTATGTGATGACAAAAGGATTTCTATCACAGATGGGGAAATATCTGGGAGCCTGGCTATGGTTGGAAGTGGAGCAACCACGCTGTGAGCTGGAGAGTGTGCAGGGATTGGTGCAGCCCACCCGACTGATGAATCAGGAGGTATGGAACTAGGTTCAGAGTCCAGGGCTGTTTGAGAAGATAGGAGTGCAGGAACGGAAACCATATTTGTCGAGGCCAGTAAGGAGCAATGAGTATCATTTTGCAACCTGAAACTGCAGCCTTCTGAATCAATTTCGATATGAGGGGGAAAGGAGAAAATGCATAAAGAAGTCCCTCGGGCCAATCGTGGACTAGAGCATCTCTGGGGGGATGCCCGGGGAGTGGAAGAAGGGAAAAGAAATTGCTGCACTTGTTGTTGAGGAGAGCTGCAAAAAGGTCACAGCAAGGTTGGCCCCATCTGCAGAAGATTTGGTCCGCAACCACCTGGTTCAGTGACCACTCGAGAGGCATGAGAATTGCTCTGCTCAGTCTGTCTGCTATAACGTTGGACTTCCCAGGAATGTGCATTGCAATCAGAAACCGTTGGGAAGAGATCGCCCACTGCCAGAGTCTGAGTGCTTCTCGACATAGGGGGTAGGACCTGGTTCCGCTCTGCTTGTTGATGCACCACACTACGGACATATTGTCCGTTTGGACTGCAATGGTCCCAGTAGGAAGAGTCCTGAAGAGCCTGCAACGCTAAGAGCACGGCCTTCATCTCCAAGACATTAATGTGCAGATGATAGTCATGAGGTTGCCAGGTGCCTTGGACTGTTCTGCCCTGATAATGCCCCCCCACCCGATCAGGGAGGCGTCCGTGGTCACTGTAGCCACTGGAGGGGGAAGAACAAATGGTCTGCCATGGAGCACTGATGTGGAGACCATCCATCACGCAAGGTGTTTCTTGCATGCCTGAGTGATCATAATCGTGCAAGACATGGGAAGTTGCTGGAAGGACCATTGGGTGAAAAGAAGCCACTGGAGAATCCTCATGTGAAAACGAGCTAGGGGAACAAGCACGATAGCTGCTGCCATGAGACCTAGCATTTGAAAGACAAACCTGGCTTGAATCCTTTTGCATGCTAATAAAACCTTGACATGCTGACGAATCACTGAAACCCTGTCTGGTGGGAGGCTTGCTAACATGTCTTTGGTATTTAAATTTGCGCCTATAAAGGTGCTAGATTGACAGGGCAACAATGCAGACTTTTCGAAATTTATTGCGATACCTAGCCTGGAGCAAGTGTCGATGGTGCAGTCTCTGGCTCGCAGAAGGTGATGTCTGCTGGTAGCAGTGAGGAGCCAGTCGTTGAGATATGGAAACACCTGGAATCTTTTCTGTTTCAGATGAGCGGTAACTACTGCCATACATTTGGTAAACACCCTGGGGGCTGTGGTGAGACCAAAGGGCAGAGCTCTGAACTGATAATGGCTGGCTTCCAGCTGTAAGCAAAGGAATCTTCGGAAGCGTCTGTCCATTTTTATGTGGTAGTATGCATCCTGAAGATCTATGGAGCACATCCAATTGTCCTGACCCAGAAAGGGTAAAATGGACTGAAGCGTGACCATCCGGAATTTTGTTCTTTGTACAGACTTGTTTAGTCTGCTGAGATCCAAAATGGGTCTCCAGTCCCCTTGTCTTTTTTGGTACCAAAAAGAACCTTGAGTAAATTCCGGATCCTTGTTGGTCTGCTGGGACTTGCTGGATGGCCCTTTTTCTTAGCAGTTTTGAGACTTCTAGCACTGCTTGGTCCCTTAGATTGGGTGGAACACCTGGAAGGGACTTGTATGACTTTAAAGGGGTGCGAACGAAGGGGATTCTGTAGCCTCCGGATATGACGGACTGTACCCATTTGTCTCGTGTTATGTCTCGCCAGGCTCCTAGGTACAGTGATAGTCTTCCCCCGACTGCCTCCAGAGGTGAGCTGCCGGGCAACTCTTCAGGGATGCTGGAAGGGCTTGTCAGAGAAGGATTCTCTGCTGCCCTGGTTTTGCGGACCCCCTCTGCCACGAGGGCGGCATCTGTTACTGTTCCCTCCTCTGCCCCAGGAGGGAAACTCACCACGTCTGTCCGGCAAGGCTCCTTGGGATTTCCGGAACCACATCTTCCCACTCTTCTGACCCTTAGGATATGGTCTGGAAGGAGTGGAAAAACGGACTCCTACAGCAGATAGAGTCTTGCCTTCCTGCTCACACCTGGTAAGGGTATCTTTCACCTGTGATCCAAAGAGAGAGGAACCATCAAAGGGGGTGTTGGTGAAAGACACTCTGAAAGGTTCCACAAAATTACATAGCCGCATCCAAGCGTGCCTCCTTAGGGCCACGCCTATGCCTGCGGCTCTACTTGCACCATCGGCTGCATACGAAATGAGCTGCATGGAGGAGTTTACCACAGAATTACGAGTCGCCAGCTGGGAGGCTGCCTTAGCCTGGGTCCCCTCAGCTGATGGATCTTGGAGGGTATCTCCAAGCTCTTTCAGGAGATCCCTCTGAAGACGGGTAAAGTGGCACAGGTAATTCAGAGACCGCATGGAAAAGGTCACTGAAGAGAACATCCGCTTCCCATATCTGTCCATCATCCTGGACTCCTTATTAGGGGGATGGACAGATGAAGTTTCAGCCAACTCCTTCTTTGTGGCCGCTGCTACTACTATGGCATCAATGGGGACACCCTTGGTCAAGAACTGTTTGTCCTGCGGGGCAGTAATGAATTTTGCAGGTCTTCTAGGGGTCGGTTCCACTGTGTCTGGAGCCATCCACGCCTTTCGAGCCACCACAGACATCAGTGGGTCGAAAGGCGGAGACACCCAGGAGGTGGAAGGTCGGGATCCAAACGCATCCAGGAATACCGACTCATCCTCAGAAGGGCTTAGGGTAGTCCAGTTTCCCCTCTGCCTAAGCATCTCAAGAATGTCTGAGAAGGAGACATCTTCAGAGGGGGATCTTGGGGACCCTTCCGACTCCTGTAAGTCGGTATCCGATGTAATAGACTCAAGGGAGTCAACATGCTTCCTCTTGCATTTTCTCTTGCGAGGTGGCTCCTCTGAAAGATCAGGGGAGGCCTCGGAAGAGGAGGATACACCCAAAGGGGTGTCCTGGAGCACTGGATCCCCATGCTTAGGGTCTGGAAGAGGGGCAGAGGCTGATGTAGGCACCCTAGGGGGAGGAGCCGATGGGGTCGATCGTGGGACTGACTCAGGGGCCAGCACACTCATCACCTCGAAGGCGTCCCTGCCCAGATGCAGAGAAGACTCAGGCTCCGACGAAACCAAAAGCCCTCCACACACCGAGGGAGACGGCTCCGAGGCAGATGTGGGAACTGAGCTCACCTGCGCTGAAGCACCGAGAGGGAGAGCGGGGTCGGACAAGGGTCCGATGCCATTCGCCCCCTTGGATCCGATGAGGGAGTCTCGGCGCCCAGATCCCTCCAGGGAAGGTACCATGGAAGGGATCGGAGCTGATGAAGGAACCAAAAGGGAGGGTATCGGTGCAGAAGGTTCCACGACTCGAACCCCAACGAACTCCGGCTCCGAGCTCAAAGGAAGAGTCGGAGGAGGAATATCAATAGCTGTGGAAGGAGCCAACTCCTGATGAGGAGGGCTAGACAACATTTTGGCAAGGGCCTGCGACTTCAAGAGCCTACTGACCACTCTTTCCAAATCATGTTCCGAAAGTCTAGAGGACCGAGAAGAGTGGGATGATCGGTGACTACACTCCGATTGGAGCAGGGGCGACTTTAGAGCCGAACGTATCGACTCCAAAGAAGGAGACCTGGATCTTTCGACTCTCAGCCGGCTCCAAAAACAGTGTCGGAGCCAACTGGGAGGGAGGGACATCGGTTCCATCTGGAGCCGAAATGGATTGTGTGGCTTCACCCGACGACGGCTCTGAACTGGGAGCCGACGGTTTAGGTGGCCTGGAAGATTTCACCGGCTGAGACTTCGACGGTGAATCTTGGGGTTTAAGCAGACCCCTCAGAATTATTTATTTTTGCACTCCTGCAGGACTCTTGGACTGAAGGCATGACAGATGGAGCAAGAGTCCTGCAGGTGCACAGCGCCCAGACAATAAACACAAGAAGTGTGATCATCTGTCAGAGACATCTTCTGACAGCATGAGTCACACTTCTTGAACCCGGACGGTTTTGGAAGAAAACCAAGGACAAGTTTTCACACAAAAAGTTAAGGTAACCGAAGAAAAATATTAATACCCTACAGTTACCACAACCCACACAAGTACTACTACCAAAGGGAAAAACAAACTTATCACTAACACTACAGGTTATAGAGTTTTTTTTTTTTTTTTTAAAGGAGATAGAAAAGAAAGGTTAACCTCTAACTCAAACTGAAAGAACATTTCTGTAGAAAAGGGAGAGAAGGGGGGAGGGGAACTCTCTAATTTAAACGAGTTTCTTAGGAAGGGAAAACTATTTAGAGGAAAAAACTAACTACAATGAATAAAGACTAACGACTAATTCTACACTACAATACAGTCATTTTTACAGGAAAATAACAGTAAATAACAGTAATAATAAAGAAGCTTATATGACCTGAGCCAGTAGAACAACCTCGTAGCAGACGCGGAAAACGAGATCTGTATATCTAGCACCAGGCATCATGGGATATAGGGGGGCCTCGAGCCAGTAAGCAGCTCTCGAGTTTTTGAAGATGGCCGAGTCAGAGCAGAGGATCGGCTCGAACCCAACCAGAAAGAATAGAAGGCGAGATAGACAACTTAACATTAACATTTCCTTCATGTACAAGCAAATACACCAAATAGGTTGTATAGGATAGAGAAGTGCAGATAAGTCCCAGCAAAGAGAAGGGGGGTGGTGGGAGGGTAACCTGGACTACAACAGTGAATACACTCGAACATCTACATTTATGGTAGGTACACAACTGTACTATGTTCATCGTGTTTCACTGTTGCAGTCATTACTCTTGGATTGAATCCCAAAGCTGAGGATGGGTGGCTGGGCTAAATAGGATTAGGAGAGGGTATGAGGACCTGCAGAACTGCAGTGGCAAAGCCTGCTCTGGACTTAGAGTAAAGAGGTAAGTGGTAGTGCTTTGTGAAGGTGTCCACTGAACTCCAAGTTGCAGCCTCCAAGATATCTTTGGTTGGTACTCCTCTGAGGAAGGCTGCTGAAGTGGCTGCTGCTCTGGTGGAATGAGGTCTAATGCCCTTAGGCACTGATTTGCCATGTTGAAAATAGCAGAAACAGATGCAATGGCCTATCCATTTAGAAATAGTCTGTTTTGAGATGGCCTTTCCTTGTGATCCTGCAGCGTATGACACTAAAAGTTGCTCTGTCTTTCTGAAAGCTTTAGTTCTGTCCAAGTAGAAGTGTAACTGCCTGTGTATGACCAAAGAATGCAGAATTTTCTCACCCTTGTTCTGTGGATTTGGATAAAAGGTAGGCAAGTGAATGGTTTGGTTGAGGGCCACACTGGACACCACCTTAGGCATAAATGTAGGATTTGTCCTCAGAGAAACCCTGTCTGGATGAAAAATGATGAAATATTCCACAGCCATGAGTGTTTGTAACTCTGAGACTCACCTTGCAGAGGTTATTGCTAGAAGCAGAGCTGTTTTCCAGGATAAGAATTTTATATCTGCTGTTGATGCTGGCTCGAAAGGAGGTAGTGTGAGTTTTTCCAAAACATAATTGAGGTCCCAGGCCGGAATTGGTGCTCTCCTTGGAGGCCTAATGTTTTCGGCCCCTCTGAGGTACTGCCTTATTAAAGGATGAGAAAAGATAGATGGTTCCGTATTGTAATGGGCTGAAATGGCAGAGGCATGAATCTTAATTGATGAGAAAGAAAGGCCTTTGTTCAGCATCTCAGTTAGGTATTGTAAAATCTGAGGGATATTTGGTACACACATGTCAATGCCTTGTTCCTGGTTCCAAGCACAGAATCTCTTCCATTTTTCTGCATAAGATTTTCTGGTACTGGGCCTCCTGGCCTTCAAGATAACATCCATAACAGCTTTTGAAAGAGGAGGGTTCTGAATGGCTACATTATCTGCCATGCTGCCAGATTTAAGGTCCTGAGTTGGCTGTGCAGGATCTGATTGTTTTGTTGGGTCAGCAAGTGAGAAGTCAGAGGCAATATCCATGCTGGACCTTGAGACAAGCTCTTTAGGATTGGGTACCAGTGCTGGCATGGCCAGTCTGGTGCAATCAGTATAATTTTTTGGCTTCTCTTGTCTGACCTTTAGGAGTACCCTGGGAAGGAGAGGCAGTGGGGGAAATGCATATACTGTTAGAATTTTCCAGCTGAAGGATAGGGCGTCCACTTTCCATGCTTGTGTGTGATAAATCCTTGTGCAAAATCTCTGCAATTGGCAGTTGTAAGGGGAGGCAAATATATCTTTGTCTGGGCATCCCCATTTCCTTATTATCATGCTGAAGACTTGTGGATCCATTTTCCATTCGTGGGGATCCATGAGGTTTCTGCTTAGTTCGTCTGCCAGAGTATTTGTTTTTCCTGGCAGGAATTGTGCTTGCAGGTGAACTTGAAAATACAATGTTGTGTCCCCATAAGGTCATTGCTTGTCTGCAGAGGGGGTAGGAATGTGTACCTCCCTGCTTCTTTATGTACCGCATGACCGTAGTGCTGTCTGTCTTATCAGTAACTGTCCTGGATGAAGCAGGTCCTTGAAAGCTGTCAGGGCATTTTGAACAGCTAGCATCTCTTTTTGATTGATGTGAAGATGCATCTGGTTTGCAGGCCATGTGCCCTGAATACATTTTCCTGCCATATGGGCCCCCCAGGCATAATCTGATGCATCCATTGTCATTGTCTGGCTGGCTGTGGGTAAACTGAATGGCAGACCCTTGTTGTGCTGACAGGCTTCTGCCCACCATCAAAACTCCTGTTACAGGCAGGGAATGAGTGCAATTACTGTCTCCAGGCTGTGGCAATGCTGAGTCCAAACACTTTTTAGATACCATTGTAGTTTCCTCATATGCAGTCTGGCATATGGAATTAGTAGAATGCAGGATGCCATGAAACCCAAGGCCTGCGGGATTTTCCTTGCAGATAAGTGGGTTTTTGTTGCCAGTTTCTTGAAGTAAGTAGTCAGTTGCTTTTGTTTGTCTGGCGTGAGATAAGCCACCTGGGCAGTTGTATTTAAGCTTGCACCCAGGAACATTATCTCTCGAGAGGGCACTAGTTTTGATTTATTTTCGTTTACTGTGTACTCTAGGCCAATTAGTAATCTTTTTACAAATGCCAGATGCTTTAGAAGAATGTCTTTGTTCTCTGCTTGAATTAGGCAGTCTTCCAAGTAGGGATATATTTGAATTCCTTTCTGTCTGCAAAACGCAATTACTGGTGCCAGGCATTTTGTGAAGACCCTGGGCGCAGAAGATAAGCCAAAGGGCAGTGCAGAGAATTGGTAATACATTGAGCCAGCTATGAATCTGAGGTATCTTCTGCAAGATTGTCTGACTGGGACATGCAGGTATGCCTCTTTTAGGTCCAAAGTTACGAGTCAAGCCTTCTTGCCCAGCATGGGCAGTAGCTGCTGAAGAGTCAAAATCTTGAATTTTGGAACTTCCAGAAACGTATTCAGTATAGACAGGTCCAGTATTGGTCTCCAGGTTTTGTTCTTTCTAGGTAGTAGGAAAGGTCTGGAGTAAAATCCTTGCCCCTGCTCTTGTTGTGGTACTTGCTGAATGGCCCTCATGTCCATGAGGGCTGTAATTTGTTTTTGTGCCTCTGCCCATTGATTGTGTGGCAGGTCTGGCATACCTTTTGACCTTGGCAGAGTGTGAAAATGGAACCTGTAGCCTTGGGACACTATGTTCAGAACCCATTTGTCTTGGGTAACCATTTGCCAATTTGATGAAAAAAGTACTAGTTTTCCCCCTAAGGGTGGCTGCCAAAAGAAAACTGCTTGGCTCTGGTAGAGGAAAGTCATTGGGACTGTTTCCTGTAAGGTTGTGAGTTGTCTTCTCCACTTTTGGAGGTAGGAGCACCCTATTGTTTAGGCCTGTATGAGCCTTGGGGCTGAGATCTGCCTCTGGGACGCCTGTATCTGCCTCTTTGTGGTCTGTCTGACACTGGAAAGGACCAATTTTTAGAAGGCCAGTTCCTGCTAAACCTGGGTGGCTGGCTGTACCTGTAAAAAATCCTTGACTGTCTGCATGGATTGTGCTTTATCCTCCATTATTTCAACACCTCTTCTGCTTTAGTACCAAACAAAGTGTCATGCTGTAATGGTGCATCTAATAATTTTGCTTTAACATGATCACGCAGATTCTGTTTCTTTAACCAAGCATGCCTTCTAATCACAGAACCTGTAACTGCGGCCCTGCAAGAGGCCTCCAGTGAATCTTAACCACATTGCAAAGTATGCTTTCCCACTTGTTCAGCTGCATGCAATAAATCCTGCAATTCCTTGTTCTCTGAACGTTCAGTATTTGTCAACAATTTCTGTCTAAGCAGTGACATTAAATATTTCTGATATTTAAGCATATGAAACTGACAATTTAAAACCCTTACAGCCAAGGCAGCAGAAGTGTAAACTTTTTTCCCCCATCTGTCTAGAGCCCTAGAGTCCCTATCAGAGGGGACAGGGTTTTTTGCAGTAGAAGCTTTAACCCCTTTGGGACCCTGAGAAATAGTTTCTGGGTCAGCAGTGGGGTTTTTATATAGGAATTTATGAGAATCCAGGACCCTGTAGTATCTGTCTGGCGTAGCAGGTGCAAGGGGTAAAGAGTCAGGGGACAGGCCGGACTCTGAAAATACATCATCTTCAATGTCTAGAACAGGTGGAATAGCAAGGGGTCTGTGCTGAGGAAGTAGCAGAAAGTCTCTGAGCCTTTTCTTAGATTCAGAATAATCTTGGCTCTCCCAGTGGAAATGCTCCCTCATGGTATGCAGGGTTTCCCCAAAAGAATAATCCTCAGGAGGAGAGGCTGAAGGAATGGATTCTTCAGCATCAGAATCCTCATAAGGAAGCATGGAGTAATCCTGTTCAGAAGAGGAATCAGAGGAAATAGAAACCTGATCAGAAGAATCATACTCTGTCTCTTGCCTAGGCCTCTTAGCAGGAGGGGGATGGGAGCCCCTGATCAAAGTAATTAGATCTTCAGCCATTTTGAGCATCTGTTTTTTAGGCATGGAAGCCTGAGTAGGAGAATGCTGTACTTGTTTCTTTGTCTTTAGAGCAGCTTTAGTCTTTGAAGCTGAAGATGGCTTAATATAGAGTTGTGTAGGTCTGAAGACACCCTCAGAAGCCAATGCCTGCTCAGCGGCTCCGGACCCATCTGAGGGAATGATTTCCGAGTGTCCAATACCTTGAGTATCCAGAGGCCCAGTCGGCTCCACGTGGGAGTCGGAAGCGGCCTGTGGCTCTGAGGTAGTGGGTGCCAGGGGCTGCAAAAGCGTCTCACTGAGAACTGGCAAACCGGCGACTGGCCTAGCAGAGGCCTCGTCATTGGTTTTGGACCTCGGATGCCTATCCTTTTCCTTGTCCTTGCGTTTTTTTTTAAACTCTGGTTGTCGGCTGGTCCGACGGCATTATATAATTAAATCTTCGGCCAAAGTAATGAAATGCAAAATCGAACCGATGCTTTATAGTGCGTTGGTTAAATCTAGCACAAAACCGACAGCTAGCAATGTTGTGATCAGGACCTAAGCAAGGAATACAGCAAGAGTGAAAATCCTCATGAGGTATTTGCTTCCCACAAGAAATACAATTGTTAACTTTTTCTGACATCGGTCTGGAGCAAGAAAAAAGATTCCCCAGTGGGGTACTTAGCTTTAATGAAGACTTCGGTTCTGAAATTCGGATTTGAAAATATCAGGAGTCGGCCGACCGGCACTTGCGAACTGCTTTTGCTTCGGGCACCGCACGGCAAGAAAGACTGAAGAAAATGGTGTCGGCTGCATCTTTTATACCCCTGGTGCACTGATGTCAGGGAAGAGGCGGCAGCAACCGACGCCGGACCTAGACTTTGGAATTCTGGCCGACTGAGGGTAGCCTGCCAGCAGGATAACCCAAGAGTAATGACTGCAACAGTGAAACACGATGACCATCATCATTTCAGTTTCATATAGACACCTCAGTCATTACTATTTGTTTTCATACTTCACCCTCAGCTAAAGCAGTCAAACAAATCTGTTCTGAAACTGTTCCATCATTGCCCACTAGTTCTTGAATACAGTTTATAATCAATACGTGACTAATAAAATAACTTTTACTTCATGTGAATTATTTCATTTTGTTTGCTTTTAAAACTGTTACACACTGTAGTATCCCACGGTGATTTATTATAACTCAAGTGATAAATGCTATGACATTTTTACATTCATGATATTTTATTACCTTTGCAATATATTACTCTGATAGTAAAAGAAACTGTTGCAAAACAAGCAATTATGTACATCAATTTGTTCTGCGTCATAATTTTGATTACTACCAAATACATGCCACTGTTTCTGTCTTGAAGTTATCCCCGAAAATTACACTGAAAATGGAATTCCCCATAGGATATTTCTGATTAACAAGTGTAAATAAATAAAAATAATCATTTGCTGAAGACTCTTGTACAATGGAAAGCTCAAAGAGCAAAGATAAGAGCTATTAATTGAATATGAAGAATTATGAACTTTGTGACTAGGGATATGGAGGTACAGACTCACTTCAGAAGACTGAAGCTTCACAATCTCAAACTTCATAAGACTGAAGCCCAAAATCCTGAATCCCAAAAGACTGAAAACATACAGGATACATATAATGACTTTAAACAACACAAACCATATTGCTTTAATTAGCCCCCCACACCCCCTGCTAATTAAATATATCAACTCGAGATAGCACACCACAGAAAAAAATGGCAAACACACCATCACGTTTCATGACTGCCTGTTGTAAAATTGCTATGCTTTGTCTTGCATGTGCTTCTATGAGTCCTTGTACTGGAATATTGTCATTATTTGTATCCTGTATGTTTTCAGTCTTTTGGGATTCAGGATTTTGGGCTTCAGTCTTATGAAGTTTCGAGATTGTGAAGTTTCAGTTTTCTGAAGTGAATCCGGAGGCACATATTCTTTATGTCCAGGGTAACCAAGAGGGCAATCTTTAACAACAGCAAGGGAGGGGGAGAATACAGGATAAACATTTTGAATGTTTTTTTTTTTTTTTTACAGTTGTGAACCTGATTAATCTGGAGAGGTTTAGAATAGGTTGCCATTGAGGCTCTTTTTGTGCAGCACAGCAAAATCTTGAATAGAGCTTTTTCTTTCTCTGGTTTTGGGAAGACCTCTATGGTCTTTAATTTCCAAATGGGCTTGTCTAGAGGCTTTATTTTTTTGGCAGAGCCTGTAGCCTTGGGCTTTATGTTGCTATTAAAACAAAGCCTGGGCATTATTAAGGAAAATGCCTACACTATACCAGTTACAAACAAAACTTCACATATTCTTAAAAATTACGGGCATTTATTGCAAAATTGGCATTAATTCTCCAGCTATTGTTCATTCACAAAGTTAGTAAGGAAATGCACCCTTATATTTTTCAACCTCCAATATCCAAGCCAGTAATTTAACTTCCTGTCTTTAGCTATAAATTTCTGTTAGTCTCTGAGGCTGAAATTTAATTCCGCCTTACTGGCATTGTAATGCACAATGATTACAATACCATGGCAGATAGACAAATGACTGTAAAAACGTTCTGCTCATCATCTCTAGTTATATTTGTATGAATACAACATTTAACATTTTGGAAAACTACACAGATTGCAATTTGGTTCTTAAAATTCAAATCTTACACACTACATAATACATAAGTTTCTGCCCAGTTAAGTTGCAAAGACATGGAAAAAAATTTCAAGTTTCACTATCAATGGATTTGTCCTGTGACGTGATAATAAAACAATGATACTGAATTACTTGAACAAACTATAGCAAGTATTTCAACAACTGCATTAATGTCATTCTCATTTTTATCTGTTTATCAAGTAAGTGAGCTGGTCCTGAGACGCTTTTTACCCATGACACAGATATGCTTAAAATATAAGAACATACATAGCAATAAAACATAAACATATACTTAATTACTTACATTACACACACGCAAAGTATGGTACTAGATATACATAAATCATCTGTAGTTGTAACATTCAGCAATACATTTATAAATATTTCAGAGTACTGAGTATTGTGGGAGCAAAAATGTAGGACAGTCAACCATTAACTTTTAAGCAAAAGCATTTGTATTAGTCTGTTATAGTATTATTTCATTAGACCTGGAATTAAACTAGAATATAACTCAACTTTTCCATACCTTTTAAAAATCACTTTCACAACCCCAGTGCTGAAAAAGTTGATGAGGGATCATGTACCATTTTTTTTTTGGCTCAAGATTCAAAGGAAGGGGGATGTGAAGCAGTCTGTCCCACTGTAAAGCCAGTACCAATTGGAGACACGGAGATAGAAGGGAGAGATACTGCATCTAGTGTATACCCTAGGACTTGCTCTTGGTTCTGTCAAGCCGCATATAAATTGCAGTCTTCATGCAATGTCTGTGGGACTGTATACAGCCACAGTAAAAGGCAGAGCATACCCTCTTCTTTGAGCTCACATGGCAGTCATAGGAGACAGGTTATGTAAAGAAAATTAAAAATCACTCATGGTTGTCTGAATGATGGCAGCACAGACTGCCTGCTGCTCTAAGTGAATAAGCATAGCTGAAATAGGATTTTAATAGTTGGTAGGCACAGGATAAGAATAAATCCAATAAATAAAATAGTTCAATCAACTAATAAATACATTATAAAATAATTAAATATTAAAATTATAAATAAAACAAACAGTGACATCCTTTCCGAAACCTCATCTGTAAAATAAAAGGCACACAAAAAAATATCAGTAGTGTTAACTCTAAAATACGATCCAACTACCGCACTTGACTTTGTCTCGCAATTTATTTCCTAGTCAGTTAATGACAAATTAAAACAGGAGAAGTTATTCACTGTTAAATAGGAGTCCATCTTCACTTTTTAACTTCAGACTCACTTATACACAACTTAAATAAAAGTTTAGATCTTGGTATGTGTTCAAGTTTTCCCTTAGGAAATACTATAGCCCACAAATGAACTTAACATCAGTGGGATTAAGATGTAATATTCTTTACTTCTACAATCTTTGTACATACTTCCTTCCACCTCACGGAACCAATGTTTGCCGATATTGCATACTGTAATGCCTGTTGTCTGTTTGACACAGCCATACAGTAACTACGGATGAAAAACATTCATTTTTGATATACCCCCTTGCTTTGGTGAGGTTCAGCAAGTATAACAAGGAAAGACGGCAATACTGTTTCTTCCTCACATGCAGTGCAGCTCCTTCAGTGGAATTTCAAGGGAAGAAGAGAAATACAATCCTTTCAGTGTTTCTGGGGTTGTTCCCCTAGATTTTTCACTAATGGTGTGTACATGGGGTAAAGCCTCAAAGGGCATACTGATTAAACCCCCAGAACATATGAAAAAACAGTCTTTGCATTTCATTCTGTCAAGTCTGTGGACAAGTGATGATGTGCATCATGTAAAAACATACATTACATATGCAGGACTGGTACCTCCCAGCCCAAGCTGCAGTTAATTACTCAGTGTACTTTCAACTTAGTTGAAAATTGGCTTGCTGACCGCTGTCTGATTCTAAATCCCAACAAAACAAAGCTACTACTTTTCGCTCCCACCCAAAGAACCCCGGTGTTATCTTTCTCCATTAAGTCTAACAATAGTACCATAATCTCCTCAGATGCTCACACGAATCTCCTTGGGGTTATTGTAGACAACAATCTCAAATTTGATGCTAACGTTAACAAAACTATCAAATCCATTAATAAAAAACTGGGTTCACTATATAGGATAAAACCTTTCCTAACCACACCTGCTAGGACTGCCAATGCCCGCTCCCATCTGCTCTCCACCCTCTTCTATGTTTCCCCTTTACCTGCAAACTTAAATAAAACTGAACTTAACAGACTCTCTGGCTGCTACAATAACATAGCTAGATTTGCCACTGGCCTACCCTATACAACACATGACTGCATAAGCCTAAAAAATCTTGGATGGCTAGAGCTAACCAGGCAGATTCAGTATAACCAACTTATTGTGGCTCACAAAGTACTTAACCAACCTGAAAATACACCTGCTGTGAAAAACATCATCTATCCCAACGCCAACCTCAGACCACTTTGCTCATCTAATAGACTGGTAGTACAAACCATCAAATCCAACAATTCAGCCGGGGACTCCGACTGGTAGTACAAACCATCAAATCCAACAATTCAGCCGGGGACTCCATGTTTGCCAACTCTGTAGGCAAAACTTGGAACTCACAACCTGCTGACATTACACTACACACTACCCTATCTCAATTTAAGAAAACTCTCAAGCAGTATTTCAAGACTCAATGGCTATATGTCCTTGCTCCAAGCCTGACTAAATGTTTGGTATCACTGGTGTACCAGTATTATTTTATTAATTTAAATTTACTGTGTTGTAATTAGCCAAACAAGAAGCATGTTAGATTGTATTACTTAGACTCCTCAACAGAGGCGGGAAATTGTGTTTAAACTGTATTATGTTAAATTTGCTTGTGTTACTTCCTTTGGAGCATTTCTCCCCGGGCCTCTGCTGAAAATAGACATGTATCCAGTTATCCCAGTCAAC
This sequence comes from Protopterus annectens, assembly GCF_019279795.1. NCBI lineage: Eukaryota > Metazoa > Chordata > Ceratodontiformes > Protopteridae > Protopterus > Protopterus annectens. Next base: position 703,605,158 of record NC_056734.1, read on the forward strand.
AAATGTAAAATAAAATAAAAATAAATAAAAATATGGCAATTCTAAATTTAGCTCATCATCGCTTACAATGACAATGCCTTTTTCTATGCATTCCTGCAGGACGTGGAACTCTGTTACCCTCCAAAATACTCTTCCTACATACCTAAGTTAAGGTCAACAAAGGTTATCTACAGGCAACCTTTGATTTTTTGCTAATCTTCTGCAGTTCATGTGGGGTTTTGTTTTTCAGATGCCCTACAACAGAGGCAGGCTTCCCAGGTACAAATGAAGAGGAGACCCACTCAGGCACATTTTATTTGGCACTCCACAAAAGACCAACAAAGACAAGTACCTTGATTAATAATGTAACAATCTTGCTTTTTTTCTTTGTTTTATTTTTGTGATCGAATTTCTTGCAAATGTGTGAGACACAGTTAAGTATTTAAAATGCACTGCATCATTATTTGTTGAAAAGGGTAGAGCACTACCCAATCTGGACTATTTTCAGGATCAGTTTGGAGATAAAAGAAAAAGTGCAAAACAGACCAAGACATAAAAAGAAGTTATGTACTCACAATAACGTTCCATCTGAGTTGTCGATTTTCATGTATCCTTAATGGATGGGTTCAGTTCCGAGGATGAGAACGGAACCCATCCACTGAGGATAACATGAAACTTGATAACTTCAGATCAAACAGTAGTCATGGTATAACAACACCACTGTCAGACAGCACATACAACTACAAATATTTTAAAGTAAGTGTGGCTACTCCCATACCCCCCAAGCAATTAGTCTGCCTTGCTCTTAAACACCTTGCAAGAGTAGAAGTTAAGATGCCTTGTACTCTGCTTACTAAAACAAAGTTGCACACCCCTCCCCTACAGTCCACGTATTTGCCTTAAATCTCAGATGCCACATATTTTTAGCTCTGCTCATGTCTTCTGCCACTTTTGTGAGGTACCATTATGTTCTGCTCTCTGCCCAAGCAGGTTCCTCCTCATTGAGTCAAACCTCTGTACACCTGTGTCACTCATGCAGGGCAGATTTAAGGAGAATGAGAAGGGCATTCATACGGAACCTAGAGAATTTCCTAACCTTCTAAATGATTCACATTTGCCTGCAATCAACCGCATGCTCCCATGAATGCAATTACCTGAAGTACTACAGGTCCCTGATATGCACGTGCACACACACACACACACATATATATATATATATATATATATATATATATATATATATATATATATACATTCATAATATCAGAGATGACCCTACAACACCTAGTTTATGCTCTCCCACCCCCTCAAAAAAAAAAAAAAACAGAGAAGATCTGGACCTTGGCCAATCGAACCTCCCTACCCAGTCAGGCCATTTTACAACAGTATGTGTAGTCAAATCCTAGTCAATGGTATTGGAGACAGGCAATCTTGTCTTTCTGGCAATGGGGCAGCCACATGCCACAGTTCTGATCATTCTCCAACCTTGCTTTTTAGGTAAACCTTACTGCAGATCTTTCAGTCACTCACAAAAAGCCAGCTCTTCAGCAGTCACCTATGAAGAATTTAAAGTAGACTGTTGACAGTTCCAGACCATACACTACTTTAGTAAATAAAAAACTAATGACAGAAGATGAAGACATGTGGTCTGACAAGCCCATCTGGGTGCTGTAGCTAACACCAACGTAGCTACTCTCTCACTAATCATTCTTTCTTTTGTCTCTGACATCCCTGAACTCCTTAACAAATCTATACCATACCACAGTTTCTACAAATGGATTTCAATGTCCCAAAACCACACCTTGCATCAATATCTGCATCTTTTCTCAGCATTCTGAACTCCATCCCATTACTACTTTGCCATGTCCAAGTAATATAGCCATTCTGCTACCATGCATGCTGCTAAGCAGTCAGGTCTAGCCTCATATAACTCATCCCTTCACCCCTAATACAATTTTAACTCTGCTGTAAATTTTATAACCCTAAATATCTTTCCAACAGAAGACAGCAGTCCAGATGCAGCCTTACCACTTTACATTTGGTACAATGGGATGATAACATTTTATTTGAGAAGATAACATCCAGTAACACAAAGTACACCCTGCTAAACTTCAACACTCCACTTTAACACAGCATTGTATGATTTAACCTAGGGGTGACTATGACCCTCAACCCTTTTCTCCTCTCATATCTACTCTAGAAGCATCTCTCTAATTGTGAAGATTTTTCAAGACTGTCAGAACAAAAGTATATAACTCTGTTTTTTTTTTTTGTTTTTTTTTTGTTGCATTATGTTCCAGCTTACATTTAAATATTTGTGCTACAAGCCACAACAAAGCCTTACTGTAGTATAGTCCCCTTCATCCACTACTACCTTAGTATTATTGTCAGCAATTAATATTTTGTTTGGCAGCAAAATACCAAAAACAAAAATGCTAATGCACGACCAACCTCAAGACCGAATGCTGCAAGATTTCACCGCTCGTTTTCCTCTCAAGTGTTCACCCAACCACTAATTTCTACTTCTGGTCAGTTTCTAGGGTCCCTGTCCACCTCACTGTTTATGATCATGCCTTCATTACCTTTAATTTCTTCTCCAATATCTTATGTGGTACAATATCAAATACCATGGTAATCTCCCTCTATGCTGCACTTATAAGATTACATTTGGTCAAAGCATATCAAGGTTATAAAACTAAGTCAAGATGGTCTAGCAATACTTCTACTTTGCAAATCCACATGCTGCACAGCTGCTGGAGAACTTGTACTCCAGAAGACTAATACTTTGCCCCAAATAATTTAATAAACATATTTCAACAGGATAGAAATGAGAACTCTCAGCCTACATGTGTCTGGTGCATTTACATATGCATTATATTGCAAAATGACTACTGCTGCCCTTCTCCAGTCCTGTGTTGATACTCTTATTTTACTTCTTAGAACAGTAAATGACAGTACTACTAATGCTTCAAAAAAATGCCACCTGTTTTCTTACCTGCTCTAGAGTTAGCACCTCATAAAAATAAACCTTAAGCACTTTCCCACATATCAGTTTGTCCTCAGTTAGAACTCCACTATTGTCAGAAGCTGATGTCTTGTTTTATTTTTACTTTTCAACTAATAAAACAAAAAACTCATTCACAATTTCTGTCCATTCTGTGGCATTCCTGACCATCTCTCTCTCAAACCTCTTTTTTTTCAAACAATGTAGTGTCCTATCATCGCTCCTAAATTTCTAAAGATGCATGAAAAATATCCAGCCTCAGAAGCATAGCTGACTCAGTACCATGAACTAGCATCCTCCACTCAGCTCTTCAAGTGAAGAGCGAAAAAAGTCTGTTTACTGTATTAAGCCAATAGCAACTGGCTTATTACACCTCTCTCCTCTCTTTAACTGAAGAGCAAAAAAGAAAAAGAAAAACTCAGGTGGTCAGATGCACAACATGCAACATTCAGCACTTCTGCATACCCATTCAGGTCCCCTTTCTATGCCCTTCTCCATTGTAATGTCTTCTTCTTGCAAACTACTTGCAACAAATACAGCAAACCAATTGCCACATACAATATATACCCTGCCTGCATGTAGCACTAGCTGCTCATGTTTTACTTAAAAAAAAACTCTTCTAATAAACTGAAGCAAACTGCTTGTTAGAAATCTAACAAACAGTTGCTACAGTTTATACATTGCCTGCATGGAGAGCTAGGCACTCATGTTTTCCTTTATATATATATATATATATATATATATATATATATATATATATATATTCTTAAACTGTAGCAAACTGTTTGCATATACCCTGCCTGCATGAAGAACTACAGTACACAAGTTATAGTTTAAAAGAAAAAGTGATTTTTTTTTTTTTTTTACTTTCAAAATATAATTTTTTTTTTTCACTTTTAAAATGTAACAAGCAGTTGCTACAGTTCAGACCACACATGGAGTGATACAGCTCTCAGGTTTGA